>NC_088354.1:15517500-15840000 GCF_036884655.1 Musa acuminata AAA Group
GCAGTTGATAATGAAATGTATAAACAACCAATTGCTAGAATCTCTTCTTGGAGAGGTAACTTTTTCTTTAAAGATTTTGATTACCCCTTTTGATATTAACTGTCTAAGCTTTATATGATTGTGTTTTTATTTTCATTATGAAATTGGGAACAAAGATGACGTTTCGATTAGTCACGTTGGATCTGATGTGGCTAATGGACCAGCAGAAACAGGGGATTCAACTCAAGACGGTACCTATCTGGACATAAACTATGTTATAAGTGTTCAACTGTTGAAACTTGAATGTCTTGTTTGTTCCTGATGAAATGTAAGAAATTTTTTTTAACAGGATCAAAGCATGTCATGCATCAGTTCTCTATCACACCGTACATCACGCCAAGACCAACACCCTCTAGCACACCAAAATTCTTTTTGGCTGATGATTCTCCTAGAGGATTCTCAACTACAGAATCATCACCTAGAGTTGTGTCTGAGGCAACATCACCATCAAAGCCTCAACTTGAAGGGCGTGGCTCCATGTCACATTGGTATGCTTCGAGTCAGCAATCATCTGCATCGTGCTCTCCTCCTCACAGGCAATCTATGCCAGGTCAGTAGTCACTGTAGTCACGATAGGACAATTAACTCAATGGTGCAACTTTATAACTTGTGATGTTTTAGGATATACTCCTCGTATAATTGGGAAGGAAATCTTCCGTCAAGCCAGGTTAGTTCTTCTATGATGTTTGTTCGACACTAGTAAGCCACTCCTGTTGACTCTTCTAGTTACCTATTCATTGTAGGAGCCGTCTCTCATATGAGCAGTTTGCAGCATTTTTGACCATTGTTAAGGAGTTCAATGCTCAAAGACAATCACGCAAGGTATGTATTGCAGCATTGGTTTTTTCCTTATATTAGCTGATCTTATGTATACGCTTCTCCCTTTTTTCAGCAGTAGATCACAAGATACTCACTCTCTTGTCTTGTATTCGATGAAGGAAACTTTGGCTAAGGCAGAAGAGATTTTTGGTACAGAGCATAAGGATCTCTATATCTCCTTTCAGAGCTTGCTAAATCGTACACTACCATAGATTTTCATTTGGTGTGTGGAGTCAGGTACTCTGCTTCTTAGATAACTCCTGGTTGAATTTTGCACTTTCTGAATCTATTTTGTGCAAAGGATTTTTGTTTGTACCTCCAATCTCTATTCCCAACTTATTGATAAAGATTTTGAACTTTCGGTAACTAGTTGGTGCATCAATTTATAAGATACCTTTTCGAGCTTAAGATATGGTTTGACACCAAAAGCTTTTTATAATACATTGTTGATAAAGATTTTAGTTGGTGCATCAATTTATATGATATCCTTTCGAGCTTAAGATATGGTTTGACACAAAAATTTTTTGTAATACATTTTGACTTCAGGTGTTGTGCAACTCAACGATCTTAGAGATGGACACCATCTACGAGGGATCTCCGAGCCATCACTTTTTTGGACTTGCAGGTGGCATGTAAATAACCATCATTGACATGCTCTTATTTGTTGCAACAAGACAAACCGTTCTGGAAATTATGTTGTTGTACAGAAGAATTCAGATTATCATTCAAGGGAGAATTATTTTCCTGTTAACTGTGCAAGTATATGTAGTGTAAGAAAGATGTTGCGTTGAAGGATGTGTCGTTGATAAATTAGGGTATGACTCATTGCAGTGACAATTCCTGTTCCTTACAAGCCAATATTTCTGGATATGTGTTTGTGATCAGCCTATTTATGATACTTCCAAGTTAGCATTGGATGGTTACAGATGTAACATTGCATCTGATACCCGTGAACAGGTTGCTTTGAGATCCTTAAATTTCACGAATCTAAAAGCAGCGATGATTGGATGCTTGCATACAACAGTACTGACAATAAAGAAATATATATATGTATATATAAACACACGAGTACGTAAGTTCTTTCTCGTGTCCGCATCTTAGAAGTTTCTCGAAACTGTGCAAAGACCACAATTCCGACCTCTCTCTCTCTCTCTCTCTCTCTCTCTCTCTCTCTCTCTCGCACACGTCGCTGACTTGGTTTCAAGAAACTCAACGATGAGATGAAGATCCGTGCAAAACTCAACAAGCTTCGTATGCTAATGACTACTCTTTGCTCCTCTGCACAAGCTGTGACATCAGTGCACCCAATCGATCTATCACCTCTACTCAGCTATGTCTTCATTGCTTCGATCCTTATCCAACTACGAAATGAGTTGGCCAGAACCAGGTGATGAGATGGTCAGCTCCAAGTTGAGGTTGTCGGTGGAGCCATCGCCATTTGTGCTACTTGGAACTGCAACCGCAGCAGTTGCATCGAAGTCTATACTCGAACCCAAGTCACTATTCTCTTCTCTCACTGTCGGCTTCTGATCATGGAGGTAGAAGGATGATAGAGTCAGCTCGCAGTCCATCTGCAACATCTTAGCGGCCAAGTTAATCCGATAGCATTCAGAACTTAAACTGCATGTGAGTTATGTCGATGTTAACCTCGTCATCTTGGCTCGATACGTCTCCTCCTACCAATCCACCACTATGGTGGCTGTTTCTGCTCTCGGAGACCCACTGGCTTAGCATCTCTTCGAACGTTGGCCTGTGGAAGTCGTAGCCAAGTGTGAGGAGCTTGAAGACCGGACAGTATGTATACTGAACTGTGAACGAGAACTTAGCACTCACATTCGGAACATGTACTCGGGATCGAATCCAGAGATGTGGTGCGTGTCTTCACAATGGTTCGAGCAGGTGAGACCGTGGCGCTTTCCTCTCCTTCGCTTCCCCATGGTTACATCGGACACTAAGCCGTGGAGGTTGGCATGGCTGCTGGCAGTTCTGTACATCTATCAGGAGAGCAGCAAAGGAAGATGTAATGAGTTGCATGGTGGTGTTGTTGCTGATACTGCTGAACTTTCTCAGTTAAGGCACTTCATTTCTTTCATCGTGAGAAGTGTGTGATTCCAAGTAGACGGATCAGTGAAGGGTGTTTTTTGATGAACTAATAATTACGTTGCATTTAGAACAACAATGAAAAAGGAATCAAACATAAAATCGAGAAATTGTGGAATACATATTCTCGATACAATCGAGATCAAGATTCGAGTCACAAAACATATGATATGCTTCCGAAATCCCACAGTGGCGGATATTGTGAGTCCATAAAAAAATTTGCACTAAAGAATAAGGAACCCTTTTGTTTGCTGTGCAGAAGAAAAGAGTGGATAATAAGTAAATATATGTTAGATCAAAAATTTTTCCTAGCTTATTTGCTGATTGGATTCCTATGAAATACTTGTTTAGTTACTGATATCCAATTGAGACTTTGAATTACTCCAGATGATGACAACTCAGTCAGTGTTTTCATGGCTATGGATCTCTAGACATAGACCAAAAAAAAGGTCATAGAGAAGAAAGGAAAAAAAAAAACAAAGAAGATAATTGATTGAGGAACAAATATATATATATATATATATATATATATATATATATATATATATATATATATATATATATATATATATATATATATATATATATATATATATATATATATATATATATATATATAAGAAAAATAAAAATAAAACTTCATCCAGTTTATTCCACACTGCTGGCTCCCAAATATGAACCTGATATGTAGTGTTGAATGCTTGTTCAATAAGAATTTTGATGTATGCCTTGAATGTTCCAAACTTCATGCCATTTATTGCATTTTTGGTGCAACACTATAGCTGAAAGCATGATATCAATATATATATAATAGAATGGGTTGATGGAAAGCAGTAGGGACCTTTTAAGATTAACATTTACTGGAGTTTCTTTAATGAAAACCAAACAATACAATAAGAATAATTCCAACCCTAACTAATGAGTCCTACAATCAATTGATCTAAAATGGATTTTCAAGGATAATCCACAGAAGGAAAGTTGTTTACTATTGACAACTATTGAGAATTAACTATTTTAATACCACTGGTTGAGAAAGAAAATAGAAAAACAATGGAGGTGAAGGAATCTCAAACACTAAATCTCTTTGCTCTAATCAAGCTGGAATTTATCCAAACATTTCCATTTAATCTCTTTATCGTGATCATTGTATTTATGACTTCATGTTCCAATTTATTTTGCAGTCAAAGGACAGAAACCATACCTGCAGGTGGCTTTTAACATGAGATATGCTGAGTCCATCGACACCCATCAGCTGTAAGATTTGCTTTGGAGTCGCTTCTGCAATAACAATCACAAAGGAATTGAAATCAGAAACAGTGCTCACAGTTAATTTCCTCCACATCTCATTCGCTGCTCTTTTTCTCTCTGGTGCTTCTTGATGTTATTATCACTTTGATCGATCACATACAAATTTCCCATCATCTACCATATCATAATAATGAAGATAAACTCATATGATCATGATCGTTGTCAACCTTACACATAAATAATTGCTTCATCATCTTCTTCCACTTTAACCAGCTTTTTAGGGTTGTGTACCGAAAGAAACAATCTAATGGAAGATGGATGGAAGAGAGAGAGAGAGAGAGATAAGCATTAGGGCATTCAGAACTTACTGTTTCGTCCACCGAGCTTGTCGACAGCTTCGACGAAGAGGCGATGAAGCTCCTCTGTCCAACGAATACGAGGTGTTTGAGATCTGTTGTACCGTCTCACTCCTCTTGTTCCGAAGCATATCATCTCGATCCTAACCCGTGGTTTTGCCTCAGGGAAGCTGGTGGTGCAAAACAAGTTCCGCTGCTACTCTATCCACAGTAGTAGTCCGTGACAAACTCTTTACTTGGTAACGTGTATTTGTAGGTAAAGCTCTTGTGATTTGGTCCACTCAAACATGCTCACGTCTCTCCAAAAAACCAAATCCGCACAAAATTCTGGTCTGAGGAACATGTGCTTGTTCTTGAGAAAAATGTAGGGTTGTCGTACACTAGGATACAACCTTACGACATGCACGACATAATGAAGACCTTGTGATGCTTGTCGAGCACATTTCATGCACCATGAATCATCTCTACACCAACCCTAATCGTAGGTTTCAGTGATGGTTAGCAATACAATTTGGTACAGATGGTATTTATCATTTACTATGTGGTAAATGACTTGTATTAGGTTTTCTTTTTTTCTTTTTGTTTTCTCAATTATTTTGGGTTTCCTTTTTCTAGATACTAGTACGGATCGATAGTCGAAGCGCAGACTAATACATTGTCGGTATACGAAATTACGAATCTTGATTTTAAGATCATACAATGATCTATGAAAAATTGTATTAGTATTGTTCCAAATCTTAATCGATATATGACATTGCGAACCTTTGATCGTAATAGTTTCATGATCAATCGATCATTTTGAGGCCAAGGTGTCAAACTTATATGGATGTAGAGATGTTGTCCGAGTGCAAGTATGATCGAGAACTTTATGAGGCTTTGTGGTTGAAATGAAACCATGTGAGAGGACAGGACACCAACTGCTGTCAAGAATATACATATATTCATCCAAAGAATTAAATGCAGCGGCAGCATTTCACATTGACAGTAGCCATCTCCATCACAAAGTATCACTCTCGAATACAGATCCTAAAATATCCCGCAAGAACAACTAGAATTAGATCCAACATGAACGTTTCGTCATATATGACATGCTGCGGCTACTTGTAGCCACTCTCGATGTACTACAGGCCAAAAGGCCAAAGCTGTCTTGTAGCCAGCCATTAATCTCTCCTTGACATAGGTCGAGGTGCGATTGCACGCACATGAATGAAGCCTTTGGGGTAAGCCAACGGGCACCAAACTCTCATCCTTGCATTCATTATCTCTCATGTCAAGTACAGTCGGTGCCTACTTCTGCGCCGGTCGGTTTCCTTGCCGTGTCCCGAACTCCTAGCCTTCCTATGCATTCTCTCCACTAGAAGAATGAGGAAGAAGAAAACAAGCGAGAGGAGCATAAGAAGGTCCACATTACCACCTTTCACATTTAGCTGTCGTCTTCTGCTTTCGACAATATTCGCCACATTCACACGTGTGGGATCAGCAGCAAATGGAACCAAAGTAGTCCGTAAAAGATAAGGATTAGGGCGCCTCAAAAGTCCCAACCCCGTACAGGATGGGTTACCAAGTCATGCTTGGGAAGTGACCAAGAAATGGGTTGATAGATACGAAGGAATTAATGAAGCATTAGAAATGTATGTTGTGTGGTGCAAATTCTAGAGATTGTTTTTTAATAGTACAAATTCTTGAGAGACTTCATTAGTCAAAGGTGCAGAAGTTGTAGCCGAGAATCAAGTTTCAACTATGCATGATGACTTTGAATGCATGATAAAGCGAAAAATCATATACTTGGAGGAGGATTGTTGGGAAGTGGTAGATCATAGCAACTTGACAACCTATGTGTTGTGATGGCCAATCTTGATTGTCAAATTCACCAACTCTACTTGCGGAACTATATTAGTCGATTTGGTCGAATGAAAAACTCTTTTGGAGTAAAATATAATCGGATTATTTCAATTTTACTTTGGATGATTCTATAAAGTCGTGTTAGGGATGCATTCGATAAAAGTCCTCTGATGATTAAATTAATATTGATTCAAGAAGAGTTTAGAATAAGACGTTAATCCTACGACCATAAATAGTTGTGGATAATTAGGTGTCTTATTGATAGAATGTTCTTCTTGGATATCATAATAACGTGACGAATCATTGTTTTTTTGGCTAAAAAGGAGAAATATATTAGCCACTGTTCTTGACCAAGCTAGACTTTAGATGTAATAGCAACAAAGAAGTTGGTACTGATTCTGGTATTTCTTTCTTTCTATCTATCTATCTATCTATCTATCTATCTTTCCAGTGCTGAATGTTGACTAGTACTTAAAGCTTTTAAAATTGGGAAGCTGAACTTGAATGATTCACCTCATGATCCAAGTGAAACTCCTCATCATTTTCCCTTGAACATTCTCCTGGCTCTGAGAGATCATAATATGCAGCAGAAATCTACCACTTGAGATTGCATGATATATAATAAGAACTTTTCAGTAGATAACATTCGATATAAGCTTACATATAATACGATGATTGGTTTAGCTTAACAAGACTCCAAGGAGACCACTGCATGTCGGTCATGCATGCTCATGGAATGACAGCCTCTCTTTCTTGCACTGCTTGTCAGCTTTCAGCTACTTGTCGTCGGCTTGGGAAGAGTTCAACAAGGTTAGGCAAATATGTCCAACTCAGCAATCATACACACGTTTACAACATGTTGGCATCTTTAACCAACCAGTAAAACCACCACCTTTCACATCCTCACTGACCTTATTTCATTCTACTTAAAAGGAGCAATGGCGGCACGAACTGATGGTGGAAGACCCAACTCTTATCTCCACTGGCCTCCTTTTACCGACCTTATTTCGGTCTTGTCCAGGATAGTGATGTAGTTAAACAGATGGCACATTTTGTTTGGGAGTACAGTGCTTTGTGTTGTGTTGGCTTAGAACATTGACTACAATAGTTGGAGAGTGCAAGCAACATTGATTGATCATAGAGCATAATTTATTCTCGGCGAAAAAACTCAATAGAGACAAAAAAAAAGAAGCCTTGTGATACAGAAACTTCAATTACATATTATTATTGTGAAAAAACTCAATAGAGAGAGATTTATGAAGGAGTAAGGAAAAAACAGAATATTATTGTAGTATTAAAAATAGGAGAATTGACAAAAACACTTACAAGATATTCTCAAGTGCATACACTCTCTATATCTTTTATTTCATGAACTATGGTCCTATTTATAGGACCTAGTGGTAACCATCCTATAACTACTAGATCATGATTGAGGTAGTTATTGAAACCACTCTATAACTACTAGATCATGATAACTACCTAGATAATTATGAATCAAATCTCAACACTCCCCCTTGATTCATAGTTGCATACACCAATTTATGACATGAAATAAATATGCTTTTGAATTGGAAGTGACTTGGTGAAGATATCCGCAACTTGTTCATCTGTTCCACAATACTTCATTGTTATGGCTTCACTTGTTACAAGATCTTGGATGAAATGATAGCGTATCTCTATATGCTTCGTTCTTCCATGAAACGTTGGATTCTTCGTCATTACAATTGTGGCTTTATTGTCACAAAATATTTCTATTGCTTTCTCTTTGTTCTTGATGAAGATCTTCAAGAAGTCTTCTAAGCCATATTATTTGACAAGCTGCTGATGTTGCGGCTACATATTCTGCTTCCGATGTCGACAACGCAGTTGTTACTTGCTTTTTAAAACTCCAAGATATAGCTCCCGATCCGAGACTAAAAACATTACCTGAAGTACTCTTTTGATCATCTAAAGCTCCTGCCCAATCACTATTAGTGAAACTAGATAATTTATAATTAAAATTATGAGAATACCAAATACCATAATCTGTAGTTCCAGCAATATAACGCAGAATTCTTTTAACAGCTCCGAGATGATGTTTGCTTGGGCTATGCATAAACTTGGATACTACACTAATAGAGAATGTAATATCTGGTCGAGTATGAGTTAGATAAATCAAACCTCCAACCAAACTTCTATAGTATCTTGCGTTTGTCAGACTTATATTATCTTCAAGTTTCAATTTCTCATTTACATTCATGGGTGTTGTTGCAGCTTTGCAATTAATCATGTTAGATTTTTTGAGTAGATCCATTGTATACTTTGTGAAATAAAAATTTCATCTGATCCTTGCTTCACTTTCAAACCAAGAAAATAGTGTAGTAGACCTAGATCTGACATTTCAAAACTATTCATCATGCATTTTTTAAATTCTGCTATAGAAGAGTTAGATGAACCCATACATATAATATCATCAACATAGAGATAAACCATTGGAATATTATGTTCACCTTCCTTCTTTAGATAAAGAGTAGGTTCATTATTGCTCCTCTTAAATCTATTTTGAAGAAAATAATAATCAATTTTACTGTACCATGCCCTTGGAGCTTATTTAAGCCCATAAAAAACTTTTCTTAGCTTATACACTTTTTCTTCATGTCCTTTAACCAAAAAACCTTTAGGTTGAACAACAAAAACCTCTTCGTGTAAATCTCCATTTAAAAACATAGATTTCACATCAAATTGATAAACATGCCAACTCAAGTAAACAACTAAAACTAAGAAAGTTCTCACGGTTTCGAATCTAGCAACTGGAGAAAAAATTTCATCAAAATCAATACCTTGTTACTGTAAATATCCTTTTGCTACAAGTCATGCCTTATGCTTTTCGATACTTCCATCTGCATTAAACTTTATTTTGAACACCCATTTTAACCCAATAGATTTTTTTTTCTTTCGGTAGATCCATTAGCTTCCAAGTTTCATTATTCTCAATTAACTTGATTTCCTCCTTCATTGCTTTTCTTTATTCCTCTTTTTTAACTGCTTCCTCAAAAGTTATTGGATCTGAAATAAACAAAACAAATGTTGAGTCATAAATTTCTATTAGTGATATGAAATTTCTTGGAGGGGTTTCATCTGAGGAATCATAATTTGAACTGCTATTGGGTAAGGTTGACGATTAACTTATTAGAGTAAGATATGTCATTTGATTCTGCGGAGTATCTAGTTCTGCTGGAATCTATATTTTTGTTCCACCTTTATTGGTCTTCCAATTCCAACTCGCCCTTTCATCAAACATAACATTTTTGTTAATAATAACTTTACCACTAACAGAGTTATATAATCGATATGCTTTCGATTGTAAGGAATAACCAATTAAAATATATTTTTCAAATTTTTCATCAAGCTTGTGATGATTTTGTGAATTCACCAAAGCATAAGCAATACAATAAAAAATTCTTAAATGTCTAACACTTGGTTTCATACCATGCCAAGCCTCAAAAGGAGTTTGATTCATAACATCCTTTGTTAGTGAAATATTTAACAAATAAACTACTATTGCAATTGCTTATGTCCAAAACTAATTTAGAATTTGTTTTCCTTTAAACAAACTTCTTACCATTTCAACGACAGTCCGATTCTTACGTTCAGCTACACCATTTTGCTCTGGTGTATATAGTGTTGTCAATTCTTTGTGGATATCATTTTCTTCATAAAAATAATTAAACTCATTAGATAAAAATTCACCACCTCTATCTGTCCGAAGTGTCTTTATATATCTACCACTTTGCCTTTCTACAAGTGCCTTGAATTTTTAAAAATTATTAGATGTTTCATATTTCAGTTTTAGAAAATATACCCAACTCATGCGGCTATAATCATCAGTAAACAATAAAAAATATTGACTTTCACCAAATGATTTTGTATTCATAGGTCCACATAAGTCAGTATGAATTAATTCACGACAATTAGATGCTCTCCATGCTTTTCCAATAGGAAATGGTTTTTTAATTTGTTTGCCATGTATCCTTCACATACATCAAGTGTATTAATTTTAGGCAATCCGAAAACCATTCCTTTTTGACTTAACAATCTTAAACCCTTAATGTTAAGGTGTCCATATCTTAAATGTCATAAGTTAGACTCATTCTTTTGAGTTGCGACAAATGCATGTCTTTCAATATTTGACACATCAAGTGGAAACATCTTGTTTTGCGTCATGCAAACATTTACTGTAATCAAACCAGATTTTTTATCTTTAATAGTACATGAACTATCATCAAATATTACTAAATATCCATCATCTATCAATTGTCCAATACTCAATAAGTTATGTGATAAAGTAGGAACAAAGAAAACATTATCAAGGTATTTTATCTTCCCTTGATTTGTCTTCACATCAATTATTCCTTTTCCTTCTACTTGGATTTGCTTGTTATCTCTAAGTCTAACTTTCAACTTGTGAGTTTCATCAATATTTCTAAATATTGATTTTATGCCTGACATATGATTAGAACATCCACTATCTAGAAACCAAATATTATTTGAGATATCATGAACTTGTGAATGAGTCATAAACAAGTTACTATTTTCTTTATTTTTCTCCACATAGCTTGCTTGTTTTTCTCTTTTCTAGCAATTTGCCTTCATGTGACCAAACTTTTTACAATAGTGACATTGAATTCCACTCTTGTAATTTTTTTGATCATAATTTGAGTGCCTTTGTTCATCATGCTCATAAAAGTGTCATCTTTTTCTTCCTCTTCCATTTCCTCTACTACGAAATCCTCCTCTGCCACGTCCTCTTCCTATTGATTTTTTTATCTTCTTTTGAAGTAGAAGACTCCCCCGTAACTTGAAATGCTTTCTCTTTATTTTTTTCAAGTGACCTATTCAACCTTACTTCATGCGCTTGCAAGTAACTCATTAGTTCATCAAATGAATATATAGATAAATCTTTTGACTCTTCAATTGCGGCAACAACATGAACAAATTTTGGAGTTAAACTTCTCAAAACTTTTGCAACAATTATATGATCAGAAAGATGTTCACCATAAGATTTTATTTGACTAACAATTTCAGTCACTCGAGAAAGAAAATCTTGTACCGATTCATTACTTTTCATGAACAAAGTTTCAAACTCACGACGAAGGGTTTGAAGTTTTACTATAATCACCCTTGATGAGCCTTGAAATTCATTTTGAAGTATCAACCAAGCTTGCTTTGAGGTTGTCACTATTGTAATTCTTGAGAAGATTATCTCATGTACAGCTTGTTGAATGAAGAACAATGCCTTTGAGTCCTTCTTTCTATTCTCTCTCAGCCTGATTTCGTCATCTAGATCCGCATATCCATTCTCTATTAAGTCCCAAAGATCTTGAGTTAGTCTGCTAGTTGATCAACTGTATGTACGTGAGAAACACGGAGTTGATGTCTGATAACTTGATCTCGCACGAAGTGGAAGTCGATGGCTATGTGTTTCATGTGGGAATGGAACACTAGATTAGCACATAAGTAGGTAGCTCCAATATTATCACAATATATTATAGGAATAGCTGTGGAGTTGACGTTGAGTTCCTTGAGTAGATTTGTGACCCAATTAAGTTCAGCAGCGGCGGTGGTGATGGCACGGTATTCAGCTTCAGTTGTAGATCGTGCAATCGTCTTTTATTTTTTAGAACTCCAACTGATTGGAGTAGCTCTAAGGAAGACAATGTATCCTGACGTAGATGTTCTATCATCAAAGTTCCCTGCCCAATTAGCAACAGCAAAGGCATGGAGATGGAGTGAAGTATTTTTGCGAAGAAAAATGCCATGATTAAGAGTCCCTTTAAGATACCGCAAAATTCGTTTGACCGCAGACCAATGCGTAGTAGATGGTTGATGCATGAATTGCGATAATTTATTAAAAGCAAATGAAATATTTAGATGGGTGAGAGCCAAGTACTGTAAGGAGCCAATGACTTGTCGATATTGAGTCGAATCTGTAGCAGGACTTCAATCACATAATTTAAGTGATTCACTAGTAGAGAGAGGAGTTGTAACCTCTTTCGCATCCTGCATGTTTGTCTTTGATAATAAATCTTGAATATACTTTCTTTGTGATAGGAAGAGATCTGAAGATGTAAATGTTGCTTCCACTCCCAGAAAGTAGCTTAAAGTTCCTAGATCTTTGAGGGAGAATCGATCGGCCAAGTGCTTTAGAAATGCCTGAGTCTTCAAAGGATCATTTCCTATGACAATAATATCATCCACAAATACTAAAAAATATATTATGCTTTCATTGTGCTAGAAAATAAATAACGAGGTATCAGACTTGGAATTGATGAAGCCAATTGAGGTAAAAAACGAACCAAGCTCGTTATACCAAACCCTTGGAACTTGACGAAGTCCATAAATAGCTTTTTGAAGTTTGCAGACATGCCTCGGATATTGAGGATGAACGAAACCAGGAGGTTGCTGCATAAAGACATCTTCAGTAAGTGTCCCCTGTAATTATTAATATCCAATTGTCGTATGTGCTAGCCCTTTGAGATGGCCAAACTCAGGATAAGACGGATTGTTATGGGTTTAACAATGGGACTAAATGTCTCTGTGAAGTCGACACTAGGTCATTGATGAAACCCTTTGGCGATTGCTCGGCCATCTCCTACCCTCACAAGAACCTCGCCTACACTACCGTGGTGGCCGCCATCCTCGCAACTGCTCCCCGACCAGCGACCTCTCCTCCTCGTTCCCACATCTCACTCGAGCGAGAAGTGCTGCTAGCGCCATCCTTACCACCACAATCATCACTGCCTTCTTGTGGCAACAGGAACGATTGTAGTTTTTATAGTTTCCATCTGCAGTCGCTTCCCTTTGCCGCAGCAATTTCTCTACAACTGTAACTGCTGCAGATTTTTTTTTTCTCTCTTTTCACCTAATCGCTGCAGATTTCTTGCTAATCGCTGCAACTTCCTCGCCCATCGCTGCAGCCTCCTTTGTAGTGCATCGCTGCATCGTTGCAGCCTCCTCTGTAGTGCATCGTTGCAACCTCCTCTGTAGTTCATCATTGCAATCTCCTCTATAGCGCATCGATATGCTTTTCTCCTCCTCCCTCCCTCCTATATCTTTACATCTTTTGTAAAGATCACTTAAACCGCTATAAAATATCTAGGATGTCTTCATTTTCCTCTTCTGATATTCCTGTCCCTGTTTCTGTAGGGACTCTGAGCACTTCTCAAAGTCTTATCACCATCAATGCTACATCACTCATTCCCTTCAAATTATCCAAAGGTGGCAACTACGCATCTTGGTGGGCACAACTTTCTAATCTTCTATTTGGCTATGATCTCCTAGGTTACGTTGATGGCTCTCTCCAGTGTCCACCTGAAATGATCAACATCCCAAGTGAACCCAGTCTAGTGCCAAATCCAGCCCACAAACTATGGTTACGTCAAGATCGCCTCATCCTCCAAGCTATTCAAGCTTTCGTTGCTGGATCCATTGCCCCGCTGATATCCTTATGTACAACTGCTGCAGAAGCATGGTGTAAGTTACAAACAACTTTGGTAAATCGCTCGCGTACTCGCATGCTCGGACTTCTCTCCAATCTAATGAAAATGAAACAAGAGGGAAGTACTATTGCTGATTATCTATAAAATATCAAAGTTATTATCGATGATTTAGCTTTGATAGTTCATTCTCTCAGTGATGAAGAAGTCCTAATCCATACCCTCAATGGCCTAGGAGGCGAGTACAAAGAACTGACAACAGTACTTCGGGCACGTGACTCACCAATATCATTTGAAGAACTTTATGATAAGTTAATCGACTGTGAGACGTACTTGAAGCATGATGACAGGTTGCCCGGACCACCTATTACAGCTCAGGTCAATCAAAAATCTAAGAGGAATAGCAACCAATACAATAAGCACGTCAACAATGATTTGGCTAAGCTGCCTCCTAGCCCTATGGGGCCCAGACCAAACCCTCCTTATCCATATCAAGGTGGTAACTTTCATAATCCTCAACCGTCGCGTCCTGACTTCACAATCCACCAACGAGTCGTTTGCCAACTATGTGATAAAGTCGGATACTCCGCGAAAGTCTATCGATCTCGCCCTAGACTCCCTACTCCATCACAATGGCCTTAGGCGAATTTCATGGCTACTCCAACTCCTACCCAACCTAATTGGATTGTGGACTCGGGCGCCTCTTATCACATCACCTCTGATCTTCAAAATTTGTCCATCCACAACAACTATGACAGAAATGAAGATATCATCATCGGTGACGGTAAAAGAATTCCTATTACTCATTCTGGTTCCTTAACGCTTAGTTCACTTACCACAACTTTTACACTCGATGATGTTCTGTGTGCACCTAACATTAAAAGAAACCTCAATTCCATTTCTCAATTCTGTAAATAAAATAATACCTCAATTGAATTCTTTCCTGACTTTTTTCTTGTCAAGGATTTGAGCACGGGGGCATCCTTAGTCTAGGACCAGAATAAAGGCAACATTTATGAGTGGCCATCCACTTCGCAAATTACCCTTCATACTGCTCACTCTTCAGTCGCAGCTCCGGTTGATGTATGACATCGTCGTCTTGGTCATCCTTCCCCTTTTATCCAGCAAAAATTACTTTCTCGTTATTGTCTTCCTACCTTGAAAATCAATAGCACTGTCAATCATTGCGGTCTTTGCAATAAAAGTCATAAACTGCCTTATACCATGTTAAAAATTAAACGAAGAAGATAGAAAGATAAAAATTGTAGAAGAAACTATGAAATGTATAAGATGTAATTACCTAGTTCATTTTCTCAACTGCCTTGAGAAAATCTTATCTATTTATGATATAAGAATGAAATATTTTGTAAGTGTGCGTCCATGATATAAGAGAAATGAAATATTTTGTGAATGTGTGTGTCGATGATATAAGAGAAATGAAATATTTTGTGAATGTGTGTGTCGATGATATAAGAGAAATGAAATATTTTGTGAGTATGTGTGTCGATGATATAAGAGAAATAAAATATTTTGTGAGTATGTGTGTCGATGATATAAGAGAAATGAAATATTTTGTGAGTATGTATGTCGATGATATAAGAGAAATAAAATATTTTGTGAGTATGTATGTATATAAAAGAAATGAAATGTTCTGTGAGTATGTGTGCGCATGGGTTATACTTGAGAAGAGATCCTAACTGTGCAAATATATGATTAGAAAATATTTTTCATATCATATTTTAATTGAGAAAATAATATTCTTTTGCCAAAATTCGATGGATGGCCTATTTCTATGGGGATCTGAGTGTCATGATTCAAAGACTCACTGTGACTCTTGGCATTAAGCTATAAATGATCAACTTAAAGTCCACTAACTATCTATCCCACTTAATTTTGATTTCAAACAATAGTTTGGATTTTTATCAAAATATATTTCAATAGGATAAAGCTTATACTTAAAATATATTTATATTAGAATAATAAATACCTTTTTCAACTCTCCCACTTAATTTTATTATTTTTATTATTAAATTAAATATACTATTTCGAATATTAAAATATAAAAAAAATACATAGCAAATGCGCGCCGTCTGTGGGAATCGAACCCACGACCACGTGGTTAAAAGCCACGCGCTCTACCAGCTGAGCTAAGACGGCGGTGGATTAATTGTTTACTTTAATTTAATTATTTATTTTAGCTTTAGAAACTATTTTAATTATTAAACCGTACTTTTTACTTTGGAAAAGGAACGCCGTCTGTGGGAATCGAATCCACGACCACGTGGTTAAAAGCCACGCGCTCTACCAGCTGAGCTAAGACGGCGGTGGATTAATTGTTTCCTTTAGTTTAATTATTTATTTTAGCTTTAGAAATTATTTTAACTATTAAAACGTACATTTTACTTTGGAAAAGGAACGCCGTCTGTGGGAATCGAACCCACGACCACGTGGTTAAAAGCCACGCGCTCTACCGGCTGAGCTAAGACGGCGGTGGATTAATTGTATCCTTTAATTTAATTATTTATTTTATCTTTAGAAACCATTTTAAAATATACTTTTGTAAAAAGGAGCGCCGTCTGTGGGAATCGAACCCACGACCACGTGGTTAAAAGCCACGCGCTCTACCAGCTGAGCTAAGACGGCCGCATGTTAATCATCACATAACATTTAGAAGATAATTAGAAATAATAAAATTCATTTTAATTTGAGAGCAAGAAGAAGTCTCCTCACATATAATGTGTCTCGAGATTCGTTCATGTGACAGACAAAGACACGTCTTTTGCTTTGGTTCGTCAAGAGAATAGGCAGTGGGCACAGTATTCCGATTCCATTAGCTCTCTTCTTTTATCTCCGACCCACCACAAAATTCTTAAATCATGGCCCCAAAAAATTCATATTTCTGATATAATTATTTTTATATGACGGAGAAAGTGGATATGAAGATTGAGATTTACGATTAGAGATTAATAAGATTTTGGTTTAGAAAAATAACATAATGGGTTAGCAACACTCACGATAAGAGGTTGTTTATATGTTCCTTCTTCAATAGTGGCTATCGAAATCCCACAAGAAATTAAGAATGATGCTTCCTTCTGCAACTAAAGCTGAGTTCTTGTCGGCCGGCCGTCATCCGAATAAACAACACTTGCGGGTCTTTTGCGTTTCGATAATGTTCACCGCAATCCTTCCACTCACCAAAGCAGCTTTCGTATGCAAGTGTTGTTGCAGCGTTTCGATCCGCATCCTTCTTTAAGAAAGTTATTCTCTCACATTTGCGAAGAATAAAACAATCGTATGTGAGTGCAGTCTTTCTCAAATGGGAGACGTAAGGGATTGTTAGCTCGAGATTAAATCAAATAAAATTATATTTGTTATCTTTGTTTTTGAACTCCATGACTTCAATTATTTTTTGAAACAATTTTAGATACTTTGATTAAATTAAATTTGAGCCAATTTTAGATACTTTGATTATCACGTTCACAAATTATTAGTTTGTTAATTTAATAACAAACATCATTGATCAAATGTCGTAACCAAATATATTCTTGAGTAGTAAGTATACGATTATCCAAATCATCTCTCAACTCAGTATTTGCATAACATGCAATTCAAGATAAATGCTCTTCTTATAGAATAATCTTAAATTAAGAGTAGAATTTATATATTTTAAAATTCTCTTTATTGTCTTAAAATGACTTATAAAACCAAATGAAAATGTAATATCTAGTTTTAAAATTGTTAAATATATGAGACTACGAGCACGAAAAATGGATGGTAAAAAACCTTTATTATTATAACTTAGTTTTTTATTTGCATAAGTAAAGTTTATACCATACTCTAAGAGCTTACTTTAACCCATAAAGCCTTCTTGAGCTTATAAATATAATTTAGTTTGAAAATAGAATATGCCTTGGTGGTTATTTCATATAAGTAATTTTATCAATTTTAGCAGAGAAGAAGGCATTCTTCAGGTTGTCAAATTTTCTATCTAAGATTAGCTGCTAGACTAATCACCATCCCGATAGATGTTATCTTGGCCACATAACTAAAGGTTCTCTTAGAATCTTCAACCCACTTATAACAAGTATCAAATTATAGTGCTTTGTATTACATCTGTATTTAATTTTTTCATGTTGCGAAGAAGCTTAACTTCGTTAGGACAAAAAAGAATATAATTTTCAATATCAACTTAACAAAAAAGAGATTTTTTTTCATACTTGAAATATAGTACACACTCTTTAATATAATAATATCATTATCTTTATCTAAGATTATGATTGTACATTCATTCTCCACTTGGTAAATAGCATTGTCTATCATAATAATTATATCATTATCTTTATATTGATAAAGATTGATAAAAATTTGATACAATCACTAGTCATGTTCGAAGTTGATAGATATCATAGCCCCTACTATAGTAGTTTTAATCATAAAATATTTATCTCAATCTTCTTCATATATACAATCTTTTTTATTTATAATTTTTAATTTTAACATAATATTTTTTCTTGATATGACATGACTTGCTACACCTATAACACTTAGATCTTCGTTTGATTTATACTATTGTTCAAAGAAGATCTTAGTTTGTTGTTAACATCATTCTTCTTCTTTTTATCTTTATCATTATCCTTTTTCTTATTTTTAAATAGGATATCTCCAGACTTCGGTCATTTGATATGGATTCCTAAGAAGTAAGAAGATTTTCTAACTCTATTAAGGATAGTTGTTAAACCCATCGTTAAATAGATGTAACATAAATAATATTTTTTTAAAGATCATGAATAATATAATATTTTATTCATATATTAGAAATAAACCTATTTGAATTTAAGAGTGATATCTCTGAATATAAATTTTTAATCTTAAAAAATATTGAGAAATTGAGAAATCATCTTGGATAGTATTTACTAAATCATTCTTTAAATATTAAAGTCGAGCCATATGTTTTTTGTTAAGCAATACAATAAGAGTAATATAAATTTCTAAAGCAAACTTGTGACCAATAATATGTTCAAAGAGATAAATATCTTTAACACAAATTTAGCTTTTGTATTTAATATTTTTTTATCTCTTTGTGATATCTCTATTTGTAGCATTTGGTGTTGTTGTTGCATCGCTACCAACTACATCCCCATAGATTTTCCCCTATGAGATATAACTTTAAATAAGTCTTTAAAATCTTGTAGTAAGACTGATTGAAATTTTTAACACTAAACCCATCAACTCGACTATTATAATCTATAGTCGAAAAAGATTATTATTTTTATTTAAGAGATATTGAAATACATATTATCATCCATAGGGCTTTAATATCATATGAAGAAATAAAAATATCATATGCAAGCATAATCCTTTCTCAAATAGTGGTATCAAGATATTATTGACCAAGATCAAACTAAATAGAAAAAGAAAAAACCAAGATAATTTTTTTAAAAAAATTATATTTATCTTCTCAGGAAGAAAAATAGTTACGCGATCTTGAATTACTGAGTCATATAGGCATTAAGACTTCGTATTTGAATGAATGTAAATACTATTTATTTATAAATATAAAATAATGATTTAAACTAATGGATCCTTATATCTAAAATTCTATCTAATCAATTTATTAAAAAATAAAAAAATAAAAATCTGAAAAGATAATACTTTAAATCTTAACCACCAGTTTCTCTTTTTTGTTCTATATATGTAAGCCGTCGAGTGCACAGGGAGTAGTGCAGTGCAGAGAGAGGAGGGCGGAAGGCACGAGCAGAGATGAGCCACGAGGGAGGGGACGACCACGCCCACTCACCTACGGTAATTGCTGCTGTTCCCCATCATCTCAGATTTCTCTTTCTCTTCTGATTTTAATCTTTCTTGAGCAGGATGAGACAGGCAAAGACAGACTTCACATCTCAGCAAAAGACATGCAAATAGCTTGGGTTGACGACAAGAGATTTTGGAACTGGACTGATGTTTCCACGGAAAAACCATCGTATATATATATACCAACAACGCCCAACGATTAGCCTTCTCATTCTTTACACTATCATTCATTCGCTTGTTTTCTTGGACGTCATGTAGCTTTGGCACTGCGGCAGATCTCAATCAGGTGTGCTGGCTTGAAGCAACAGGAACACTGGAGCTGGCGAAACCCCAAACCTATGAGATAATCTACCACATCAAGTTCAAGGATGATGCTTTCGGGTGGAACGGAGTCCCTGTCACCTTCCGCCTTGTCACCCCGGAAGGGCAGAGGAAGGAGATATCCCGAGTGATGGAGTCGGACAGCAAAAGAAGAAGCAAAGGGTGGCGTGAGATCCATGGTGGGGAGTTCAGCTTATCGACACAGACTGGTGGGAAGGTTGAGTTCGGCATGTATGAGATCGAGAGCCAGAAGTGGCAGGGTGGCATGCTTCTTGCGGGAGTCACCGTCAGGCCCAAACCTTCTGCTACCCCTGCTTAGATCACTTGCGTGTTAGGATCCACCAAACCTGGAGCCATGTTATATCTGAATAAATTTGATGCTTCTCATGGACATCAAATTATGATAATATAGTTGTTATTAATTCAGAGACTTGATATGGTGGTGTTTGGTTGAACTGAAGAATGAGAATTGTATAAATTATTTTTTCATCCAACACTAAGAATAAGAATAGGTAGTGAATGTTAGAAATTATTGGGGATGAAGGAGCAAGCAATTGATAAAAATAAAATACTATGATGTAATTAAAAAAAATAATTTCGATCAAGAAAATCATAGTAGTATTTAAATAAGAGGTAAGACAAGAACAATTACAAGATATTCCCAAGTACACATATTCTATCTTACATCATGAACTGTGGTGCTATTTATAGAATCTTGTGGTAACTATCCATGTCACCCATGATTGAATTAGGAGTAGGAACTATCTTATAACTTCTAGATCATGGGTCACTTTTTAACACATGCCTATAACTACCTAGAACATGGTAATTACCTAGATAACTACTATGAATCAATTCTCAATACTTTCCCTTGATTCATAGTTACATACACCGATTTGCGACATAAAATAAACATGCTTTTGAACTGGAAGCGACTTAGTGAGGATATTCGTAACTTATTCATCTGTTCCACAATACTTCATTGCTATGGCTTTACTTGCTACTGTTAGGATCAGAGCGGCACTAAGAGAGGGGGGTGAATTAGTGCAACGGATTAAAACTCGTAAGTTTGTAAACGATTTCGTAAATATATAGAGATTTCGATTCGACAAAGAATGACTTAGTAAAAGTAACTCGAGTAAAGTAAGGAGATGAAAACCAAAAGCTTGCTACTAAGTAAGTAAAGGTTTTAGAAAGTTAAACACTAACACATTCAAGGAACACAACAATTTAAAGTGGTTCGGTCAAATGACCTACATGTCTTTTTCGATGAGGCTCCCAACTTCCACTAGCAAATCACGTTGAAGGAGAAGGACCAAATACCCCTCTTACAACCTTTTTACAAGTGGTTCATACTCTTACATATTTTTCAAAGAGAAAGAGGGAAGTGAACACTTAAGCTATTGAAAAAATAAGACTTTGCTAAGGCTTTTTCTCAATTTTTAACTTCTCAAAAGATATCTTCTCTACTGAGAATTGAGAGGTATTTATAGACCACAAGAGGATTCAAAGTTGGATTCCAAGTTTTGAATTCCTTTAGGTTCCCGGAGCTGGCGGTGCCACCGCTTGTCAATTTCACATTGACTATTTACTGGCGGTGCCACCGCCTATCGGTGGCGATGCCACCGCCCGACCTTTTGGGTGCTGGGCGGTGCCATCGCCCAGTCTGGCGGTACCACCGCCCGTCCTTACAAGTCACTGGTTGGGCTCTAAATTTGGCCCAAACCAGTTCATATTAGGGCCCAATTGGCCCCTAACCAGGTTATAAGATTAACTCTTAATCTTAACCCTAATTATATGTAAACTACGAAATTAAGACATAGTCCTAAGCAGGTTTTTAACCGGCAACATCGAGTTTCCTTCCAGCGAGCTTTTCGGCGATCTTCCGGCGGACTTCCGATACACCCTCAGATTTTTTCTGACGGACTCCCAGTAGGCTCTCGATCTTGTGGCAAGTTCAGCGAGTCTTTGGTAAGTAGCTGAACCTTCTCGATAATCTCCGTGAACCTCTGACGATCTCTTCGGCGGACTTCTGAAAACTTCAACAAGTCCCCGATTCTTTCTCGGTTGGTTCCGACAGCACTTCCGATGATTCTTCGGACTTTCGGCAGACTCTCGAACACCCATCGAACTTGACTCTGGTAGACATGCTTTATGTCTTCAAGCTATCGTAGTTAATCCTACACACTTAAAATAAAACTTCGATCGAGACAATTAATCCTAAGCAATTAATCAAGTTGTCTGGCATGTCATTGGTCCCTCGACGCTTCATCTGATTCTTCGGCACATCGTCCTCTCTTACGGCCTATTGCCCAATCGGCCAGTTGACTCCACAACTCTCATATCCTTGGCACAATCTCCGCTCTTCTTGGCTCGAAGCCTTCTATCGATACGTCGACCGATCCACCGGCCCGACGTCCAATCTTCTGACATGTTCCTCCGACGCAACATGATTTTCCTGCTTTAATTGTCTCATTCTGATTGAAGTATCCTACGTCACTCAAAACATAGATTAAATCATAAACACATATCAAGTGGTTTCATCATCAAAATATGAGATTCAATAGCTCCAAGATCTCGAATGAAATGATAGTGTATCTCTATATGCTTCGTTCTTCTATGAAATGTTGGATTCTTCATCATTGCTATTGTGGCTTTGTTGTCACAAAATATTTCTATTACTTCTTTTTATTCTTCATGAAGATCTTCAAGAAGTCTTCTAAGCCATATTGCTTGACAAGCTGTTGATGTTGCAACTACATATTCTGCTTCTGATGTTGATAACGTAGTTATTGCTTATTTTTTTGAACTCCAAGATATAACTCCTAATCCGAGGCTAAAAATATTACTTGAAGGACTCTTTCTATCATCTAAAGCTCCTGCCCAATCACTATCAGTGAAACCAAATAATTAATATTTAAAATTATGAGAATACCAAATACCATAATTTGTAGTTCCAGTAATATAACGCATAATTATTTTAACAGCTCCGAGATGATATTTGCTTGGGCTATGCATAAACTTGGATACTACACCAATAGAGAAGGTAATATCTGGTCGAGTATGAGTTAGATAAATCAAATATCCAACCATACTTCTGTAGTATCTTGCATTTGTCAAACATATATCATCTTCAAATTTTAATTTCTCATTTACATTCATGGGTGTTGTTGCAGCTTTGCAATTAATCATGTTATATTTTTTGAGTAGATCCATTATATACTTTCTTTATGAAATAAAAATTTTATCTGATCCCTACTTCACTTCCAACCCAAAAAAATAATGCAGTAAACCGCTACAAAAAAGTTAGATGAACCCATATATATAATATTATCAATATAAAGGCAAACAATTAGAACATTATATTTACTTTCCTTCTTTAGATAAAGAGTAGGTTCATTATTGCTCCGCTTAAATCCATTTTGAAGAAAATAGTAATCAATTTTATTGTACCATGCTCTTGAGCTTGTTTAAGCCCACAAAGAGCTTTCTTTAGCTTATATACATTTTCTTCATATCCTTTAATAAAAAAAACTTTCAAGTTGAGTAACAAAAATCTCTTCATGTAAATCACCATTTAAAAATATAGATTTAACATCAAATTAATAAATAGGCCAACTCATGTGAGCAGCTAAAGCTAAGAAAGTTCTCATAGTTTCAAATCTAGCAACTGGAGAAAAAATATCATCAAAATCAATATATTGTTGCTGTGAATATCGTTTTGCTATAAGCCAAGCCTTATGCTTTTGGATACTTCCATCTGCATTAAACTTTGTTTTGAATACATATTTTAATCCAATAACTTTCTTTTCTTTCGGTAGATCCATTAGCTCCCAAGTTTCATTCTTCTCAATTAATTTGATTTCCTCTATTGCTTTTCGTCATTCTTCTTTTTTAACCGCTTCCTCAAAAAGTTATAGAATCTGAAATAAACAAAGCACATAAATTTCTATTAGTGATTTGAAATTTCTTGGAGGGGCTTCATATAAAGAATTAGAATTTGAATTGCTACTGGGTGAGGTTGACGATGAACTTGTTGGAGTAGGATCTATCATTTGATTCTGTGGAGTGTCTAGTTTTGTTGAATCTTAATTTGTTTTCCACCTTTATTGGTCTCCTAATTCCAACTTGCCCTTTCATCAAACATAATATTTCTATTAATAATAACTTTATCACTAACATGAGTATATAATCGATATGCTTTGGATTATAAGGAATAACTAATTAAGATACATTTTTTAGATTTTTCATCAAGCTTATGATGATTTTATGAATTCACCAAAGCATAAGTAATTTAACCAAAAATTCTTGAATGACTTACACTTGATTTTATACCATACCAAGCCTCAAAAGGAGTTTGATTTATAACAGGCTTTATTGGTGAAATATTCAACAAATAAGCTGTTGTTGCAACCGCTTCTACCCAAAACTAATTTGGAAGGTGTTTTCCTTTAAGTAAACTTCTTGTTATTTCAACAACAGTTCGATTCTTATGTTCAGCTACACATGTATATGGTGCTATTAATTCTTTATGAATACTATTTTCTTTATAAAAAGAATTAAACTCATTAGATAAAAATTTACCACCTCTATCTATTCAAAGTGTCTTTATGTATCTACCACTTTGTCTTTCTACAGGTGTCTTGAATTTTTAAAAATTATCAAATATTTTAATTTTCAGTTTCAGAAAATATACCCAACTCATGTGGCTATAATTATTAGTAAATAATAAAAAATATTAACTTTCATAAAATGATTTTGTATTCATAGATCCACATAAGTTAGCATGAATTAATTCAAGATAATTAGATGCTCTCCATGCTTTTCCGACAGGAAATGATTTTTTTACTTTGTTTACCATAAATGTATCCTTCATATACATCGAGTGTATTAATTTTGGATAATCTGAAAACCATTTCTCTTTGATTTAACAACCTTAAACCCTTAATGTTAAGGTGTTCATATCTTAAATGTCATAAAATAGACTCATTCTTTTGAGTTGTGATAAGAGCATGCTTTTCAATATTTAAAATATCAAGTGAAAATATTTTGTTTTGCATCATGAAAATATTTACGATAATCAAACTAGATTTTTTATCTTTAATAGTGCATAAACTATTATCAAATATAAATGTCATAAAATAGACTCATTCTTTTGAGTTGTGATAAGAGCATACTTTTCAATATTTGAAATATCAAGTGAAAATATTTTGTTTTGCATCATGCAAACATTTACGGTAATCAAACTAGATTTTTTATCTTTAATAGTGCATGAACTATTATCAAATATAACTGAATATCCATCATCTATCAATTGTCTAACACTTAACATGATAAAGTAAGAACGAAGAAAATATTATCAATGTATTTTACCTTCTCTTAATTTATCTTCACCTCAATTGTTCATTTTCCTTCCACTTGGATTTACTTGTTATCTCTAAGTTTAACTTTCAACTTATGAGTTTCATCAATATCTTTAAACATTGATCTTATGCCTGACATATGATTAGAATATCCACTATCCATAAACCAAATATCATTTGATATATCATTAATTTGTGAATGAGTCATAAACAACTTATTGTTTTCTTCATTTTCCTCCACATAGCTTACTTGCTTTTCTCTTTTTCAGCAATCTGGCTTCATGTGACTAAACTTTTTATAATAGTTACATTGAATTCCACTCTTGTAATCTTTTTTATCATAATTTGATTGCCTTTGTTCATCATGCCCATCAAAGTGTCCTCTTCCTCTTCCTCTTTCATTTTCTCTACCACGAAATCCTCCTCTGCCACGTTCTCTTCCTGTTGATTTTTTATCTTCTTTTGAAGTAGAAGACTCCCCCTTAATCTAAAATATTTTTTCTTCATATTTTTCAAGTGACCTATTTAACCTTGCTTCATGTGCTTGCAAGGAACCCATTAATTTATCAAATGAAAATATAGATAAATATTTTGACTCCTCAATTACAGCAACAACATGATCAAATTTCGAAGTTAAACTTTTCAAAACTTTTACAATAATTATATGATCAGGTAGATATTCACTATAAGATTTCATTTGACTAACATTTTTAATCACTCGAGAAAGAAAATCTTGCACCAATTCATTACTTTTCATCAATAAAATTTCAAACTCACTACGAAGGGTTTAAAGTTTTACCGTAATTACCCTTGATAAGCCTTGAAATTATTTTGAAGTATCAACTAAGCTTGCTTTGAGGTTGTCGCTGCTATAATTCTTGAGAAGATTGTCTCATGTACAATTTATTGAATGAAGAACAATGCCTTTGAGTCCTTTCTATTCTCCCTCAACTTGATTTCTTCATTTGGATCTACATATTCATTCTCTATTAAGTCCCAAAGATCTTAAGACTTGAATAGAGTCTTCATCTTGATACTCTAAAATTTATAGTATTTGCTCGAGAAGATGAGAATAAGGGGTTGAGAGAATTGCCATTGAGAGCCATAATGCTCAGTTCAAATTGAAACTTAGCTCTGATACCACAAATGTTGAGGATGGAGGAGCAAGGAAACGATAAAAATAATGCTATGATACAATTAAAAAGAATCATTTCGATCAAGAAAACCATTGTAGTATTTAAATAAGATGTAAGACAAGAATATATTCCCAAGTGCATACACTCTATTTTGATTCATGAACTGTGATCATATTTATAAAACCTAGTGGTAACTACATATGTCACCCATGATTGAGTTAGGTATAGGAACTACCTTATAACTTTTAGATCATAGGCCACTTCTTAACACATGCCTATAACTACCCAAAACAGGATAACTACCTACAACATGATAACTACTTAGATAACTACTATGAATCAATTCTCAATATAAGCTAAAATCATTTTGAATTAACTTGCATACACATAATTCTTTTAAGCAAATAGATATGATCTCAACATGTCTTTTCTCTTCGACATGTATAAATAAATCTTATTCCATTTATTCAATTTATGAAAAAAATACATTTTATATATGTGTTTATTTGATATAGATCAAATAGAGAGTACAAAGGGATTTAAAGTTTACTACTCTTGCAATTCGAGTGCTACTATCACAACAACAAAAGGATCATTGTATCTTTCGAAGATATTGTCGCTAAATCGTATGTATCAGTATAGAATAAATTCATCAAAAAGTTCGACTCTTATCTGTACCAAATCGTTTGCTGTATCGATGCGTCCCGACGGCGATATGCTTGCCTTCGAACGTGATAGGGAATCCCCCCCGTCGTCTTCCCCTATCACTATAAAGTGCTCACGACTCCCGTCGTCTTCCCCTCATCCTAACATTGCCTTCGAGATGAGTTACTACCCCCAGCAGCAGCAGGCTCCTCCTCAAGGTATGTATTCTCCTCTTTCCGTTGCATAGATAGATTATGGTTGGATTGATTTCAGCCTTATGCCTACAATGAACACGCGGCATACCCCCCTACAGAGCAGGTCCATCCGCCGACTAATGACGCACTTCCGCCGGCGGGCTATCCGAGCAGGGACGGTGCTGTGAATTCACAACAAGCTCCCGTCGAGACCAAGAGCCGTGGCGGTAGCTTCTGGAGAGGATGGTGAGAAGAGAAGCTCTTTCCTCGAGCTCACAGTAACTTGTGTTGTTTGGTTTCAGCTGATTTGAGTCGTGCTCTTTTGGGTGTTGCAGCTTCGCGGGCTGGTGTTGCTGCTGCTGTCTGGACATGTGCTGCTGAGGAAAGTAGACGGAGATCTATATTATTATTGTATGATGATGGAATTGCTGTTATTGCCAATTATATGTTGCATGAGACATTGTTTATTTGATTTATTGGTTGTGGGATTAGTCCTGTCCTTTGACTAACGAATAAGATGTAACATGTTGTTGGCCTCACAGTATCCTCGAGTGGGGTCAACATCATCATCATTCCAAGAAATTGTAGTGGATTATTGAACTCCCCCTTTAAGTGTTTGCTGGATTTGAGAGAGAGAATATTCTGGCAGGCATTTCGTCGAACGAGTTTCCGGCGTCTGAAGCGGACAAACCCCACGCGTCTCCTTCCAACGAGTGGCAGGCTCAGCTTCGATGGCACTAAGCCAGCGTCGAGATGGCATTGGGGACGGATTGGGATTTGGATCCACCTGTGAACAATAAACCATATCGGAATCATTTGCCAGATAGTTTCACTTGTTGGGGTCAGATTTGGATTGATTTATTTAGTCATTGAATCCAAATCTGATTTATTGAAAAAAAAAGAAAGTGGAGAAGCTGTGACGAATGTAAGAAAAAGAACAATGAGAGAAAGCGAATGTTTTGAGGTTTTTATTAGATGATTAAATGATTAAATTTTATCGTTTTTGACTTAAATTTTATGTGAAGAATTCTTGTAATAAATTCTATAATTTTAACAGTACAAATCTATAGTTTATCCTTTCTGAAAAGTATTTCTGCTATACTCACTTGGTGAGACATAAAATTTTCAAATCCATTTATGGTAATGATGATTTAGTGCGCCAAGATATATGTTCTTGATGTTATTGTGATCCTCTAGTTATTCTGGAGAAGACTTATTGTAAATATATTATTATTATTAGTGATAGTAGAAGTTTGAAATGGACTATGGTTCCATGATTTTTTCTATATTGAGTTTTTCACGTAAAAATTCGGTGTATTACTATGTGATTAATTCATTGTTCTATTATTTATACTGCTCTGGTTAATATTTTCTTTTGGTAACAAGTTGATGTTTTGATGAGAAACTTATTTTGATACACAAAGAGAGAAAAAAATTATTCCACTATAACAGTTTGTCCCAATAAGTAGTATCAAAGCATCAGGTTTTTTTGTGCTAGTTTTTTTTTTGTGATTAAAATGGAAGAGTTAGACGGTATGATTAAATTGAACTCATCAAATTATTCTACTTAGAGGCATATGATGAAAGATTTGTTCGATTGCAAAGATTTGTATAAGCCCATCAAAGGTAAAGAAAAATATTCTACTATAGAAGATGAGGAATAGGAGGTTTAACATAGAAAAACTATTGCTTATATTAGAAGATGAATGAATATAAATTTGTATGAGCATATTTATGATAAAACCAAAGTTGATATTGTTTGACAAATGTTAGAAAATCTTTTTGTGAAAAAGATAATTTGAAATAGAATTTCTCTTCTTAGAAGGCTTGTCTATTTAAAGTATAAAGATGATGATAATATTATTGAGCACATAAGCCTATTCTAGAGTCTTGCAAATAAGTTGGTTGCTATGAAAATGAATATAAATTATAAAATGCAAGGATTATTACTTCTCAACTCTTTATTGGAAAGTTGGGAAACATATATGATGATAATTTGTAATTGAACATGAGAAGGTGTTAGAGTTGGCCCCAAGAAATTTACCAAAGAGTAATTTGACAACCAAATAAAGATAATAAAATAGAAAAATAAAAGAGATAAGAATACCATATTTATATGGTTCGATCAATTGACCTATATCCATAGACGAAGGAGGAGCAAAACACTACTATAAAAGGGATAATTATAAATGCCTTAGGAAAATGTTCCTAGGCAATAAAATACCTAAAACTAATAAATAAGAAAAGCCTAAAGCAAACAATTAGGTTTTCTTGTGGTGTATCCGACTTCAAAGCCCAAGCCCTTATTTATAGTTGTAATAGGAGATAACAAGCTTGATTTTCCCGATGTGGGACTATGTGAGACTTACCAAACTAACAAATCTCTACCTTGGCATGTCCCAACATTGACAATTAACAAAACTTACTCCACCTTTTTTACA
Source organism: Musa acuminata AAA Group (assembly GCF_036884655.1). Lineage (NCBI taxonomy): Eukaryota > Viridiplantae > Streptophyta > Magnoliopsida > Zingiberales > Musaceae > Musa > Musa acuminata. The sequence continues at coordinate 15,547,291 of NC_088354.1, forward strand.
AAAGCTCTAACGGGCAATCACCAACAATGAACACCAACCAAGTCCAAGCACTGCTTGAACTTGTAAACCGGAAGAGTCTTCGTAAGCATATCAATTGGATTGTCCTTTGTATGAATTTTTTGAGCAAGGACCTTTCCCTTAGCAATGGTATCCGGAATAAAATGAAACTTCACATCGATGTGTTTCGTCCTCTCATGATACATCTGGTCTTTAGTGAAATGAATAGCACTTTGACTATCACAGTAAATTATAGTAACACCTTGATACAGACATAATTCGTCGAACAAACCTCTTAACCATAAAATTTCTTTGATCGCCTCTATCACTGTCATATATTCTACTTCTGTAGTAGATAAAGACACGACAGGTTATAAAGAAGCTTTCCAACTAATTGCACAACTGCCAATGCAAAAAACATAGCCTGTTAAAGATCGTCGTTTATCAAGATCCGTAGCATAATCAGAGTTGGCGAAACCAACCAAAGTGTTACGATTTTTCTAAAAATCCAAATAAGCATCTGAAGTCCCTTGCAAGTATTTGGGAATCCACTTCACAACCTGGCAATGTGTTTTACCTGGGCGAGACATATATCTGCTAACCACACTGATTGCTTGTGAAATATCTGGATAAGTACAAACCATTGCATACATAATACTACCGTTAGCACTGGAATATGGAACTTGCACCATATATTCTTCCTCTTCAACTAACTATGGTGACTGAGCAATAGATAGCCGAAAATAGCTTGCAAGAGAAGTACTCACTAGCTTAGCGTTTTTCATGCCAAACCTCTCCAAGACTTTCTCGATGTAATTTTTCTAGGCCAGAAATAATTTTTCAACTCCCCATTCTGTCATCAGTAGCAAAGAAAATAATTCAAATATTCTCATTAGCTACTACACTAGCTTCAGCGGACTCAGTAGTTTTCTCAATAATTTTTTTCTTTTGCTTTAATTTATTTTTCAATTTAAAACAATCAACCTTAATGTGCCCCATTTTATGATAATATCTACACTCTAAATTTCTATGTCTTGATTTAGATCTAAATTTAGATCTACTATTGTCAAATTCCCTTTTATCCGTTCTACTCTTGACAACCAGACCCTCAGCCTGAATCTCTCTACTTTCCTTAGTGATATCCCTGTCTATCTGCTCCTTAGATTTTAGTGCAGATTTAATTTCTTGATACGAAATTATTTTTTTTCATAAATCATAGTATTACGGAAATACTTAAAGGATTGGGGAAGAGAACACAAAAGTAACAGGGCCTTATCCTCATCATCAATTTTCATATTTATATTCTCCAAATCCATAACTAAGGAATCAAATTTATCAAAATGTGAGAGTATAGATGTACCTTCAGTCATCCGAAGCATATACAAACTCTGCTTCAAGTAGAGATGATTCTCCACTGTCCTCTTTATATACAAGGCTTTAAGCTTGTCCCCCATGCTCTTAGTCGTAGTCTCCGTAGCTACCTCCCGTAAAACCTCGTTAGAGAGATTTAGAATAATGCTTGATCGGGCCTTTTTATCCATACCCACAAGGTCTTCCTTTGACATATCATCTGGAATGTTTTCAGCTCCTTGTAGTGCTAAATCAACTCCGTCTTGAATCAGAATGGCCTTCATCTTGAGCTGCCACATGCCGAAGTTGACATTTCTATCGAATTTCTCGACAACGATCTTTGTTATTGTCATCATTACCAAAAGATCCTGAAACCAGGCTTTGATACTAGTTTATTAGAGCTGGCCCTAAGAAATTTATCAAAGGGTAATTTGGCAACACAATAAAGACAATAAAGCAGAAAAATAAAAGAGACAAGAACACTAGATTTATGTGGTTCGATCAATTGACCTACATCCACGGACGAAGGAGGAGCAAAACACTACTATAAAAGGGATAATTACAAATGCCTTAGGAAAATGTTCCTAAGCCATAAAATACCTGAAACTACTAAACAAGAAAAACCTAAAGTAAACAATTAGATTTTCTTATGATGCATCTGGCTTCAAAGCCTAGGCCCTTATTTATAATTGTAATAGGAGATAACAAGCTTGATTTTCTCGATGTGGGACTTGTCAAACTAACAAATGGAACTCTAACCATAAACATGGCTAAAGTTAATTTGCTAAATGAAGATGTCAGAATGAAAGAAAAAGGAGAATCTTCTTATGGTGCACTTATCATTAAAAAACAATATAGATGTGGAAGAAGTCACAGTAGAAATTCATATGGTTATAAAGGGAGATCTAAGTCTAGAAAAGATATCAAATGTTTCCACTGCAATAGGCTAGGTCATATAAATAAAGAGTAGATTTTGGAGGCAAGAACAGAATGAAAGGAAGAAAAATGAAAAAGAGACCAATATAGTTACTGTTGAAGGTGATATTGTTATTGTTTGTGATGACGAATGTGTCAGCCTTGTAGCTTAGGACAGTAACGAGGTAATTGACTCTAGTACTTCATTTCATGTTACTTCTCATAGTGATTTTTTCATATCTTATGCTACTGGTGATTTTGACAATGTCAGAATGGGAAACAATGATATATATGAGATTGTGGGTATCGGAGATATTTGCTTGAAGACCAGTACTTAGAGTAAATTGATACTCATATATGTTAGACATATTATAAATATTCGTCTTAACTTAATATCTATAGGCATACTTGATGATGAGAGATTTATATACTATTTTGGTGAAAGCAAATAGAAACTCACTAAAAGTTCTCTAATTATGCCGAGAGGAAATAAATTAAACTCTTTCTATGTTATAGAAGCTAAACTATATAAAGGAGAGATTAATGCAATTCAAAAGGGTAAAAGTATAGATCTTTGATATAAGAGACTTGGTCATATCAACTAGAAAAGACTTCAAACTCTTGCTAGAAAGTAATTCTTACCAGAGTTGTAATGTACATCTTTTAAATCTTGTGATCATTGCTTAGTTGAAAAAACATATAGAGTTTCTTTCTATATATATCCATTATCTAAAAGATCAAATGTTATTGATTTGATTCACACTGATGTATGTACTATCCAAACAAGAACTCTTGGAGGTACTTTTTATTTTATTATTTTTATTGATGATTATTCTAGAAAGGTTTGAGCTTTTGCTTTAAAATTTAAAGACCATGTACTTAATGTTTTCAAATAATTTCATGTTAGCGTTGAAAGAGAAACCGGTAGAAAGTTAAAGTGTGTTCAAATAGATAATGGTGGTGAGTATAGGGGTTCTTTTGAGAATTATTATAGGTTCCATGATATCAGGCTTAAGAAAATAGTTTCTAAAACTCATCAGCAAAATAGTGTGACAGAAAGGATGAACAAAATAATTGAAGAAAGGATTTGGTGTATGCTTTCTTATGCCAAGTTACCTAAGTCATTTTAGAGGGAGGCTATGAGAACTATAGTTGACATATGATAAGACCCTAAAGTCTTATCGTAAAAAGAAGAAGAGAAAGGGGATGATCACTTCAAGGAGATCGGCCTCCTTGATCGCTTCGAGGGGATCGGCCTCCTAGGGTTTATCAAAAGATAGAATAATATTTTTCATAGATAACTGAAAAGAAGTAGTTACATCCCTATTTATAGAGTTCCACCCAAAGTCCATCAGGACTTGAACTCTAATAATAAATAAATATTAAATAAACCTCTACTTGACTCTAATTGAACCAAATTGACTCAATAAACAATTAGACTAAACAGACTCAATAAAATTATTTAGAAGCTTAGAAAAAGGGTCCTAACAGTTCCTCCCTCTTCAAATCAGCTTTGTCCTCAAGACTGAGCAGCATCAATCTCGGGGAGCTTCTCTTTCAGCACTTTAGCCATAGACTATCTGCAACGTATCACAACCCGTTGATCAAGTAAGTATGGTCTCCACTTTTTGATAGTGTATGCAACAGGTCGATCTTTCAGTGTAGTAATCATTGCATGAAACTTCTAGCCCTGTATAATCAATTTTATCTTTGAACCTTTGCTATCACAAGTGAAAATCCGTCCATCAACGATTTTTACTTCGAATATGTCATAGTCTTCAATGTGGTGGGCCAATCAATCAACAGTCTCATTGTCCATAAAATTGTTAGTGCTACCAGTATCAATCAAAACTATAATAGGCTGATGCTCTAGAGTTCCGGTAACTTCCATAGTTTGCGAGTTAGAGTAGTCAGCTAATATATGTATTGTATGTACGGTAGGTTCAACGTCTTCATTAGAATTTGTACCTTCATGATCAGAGTCCAACTCTTCTGCTTTCGGTTCCTCTCCAATTGGCTCAATCATCATATGTTGCCCTTGTTTATATTGGTGCTCTATACTCCACTTTTCACTATAGTATAAACCCTTTGCTGAATTTTTCTTGAGTTTTTCTTGGGTTAGTCCTCAGGTGTCAAGGCTTTGGTTGGGAATAGATATGGTGGGTGGCTTATTGATTATCTGGTGGTTGTCACTTCTATTTCCATGATTTTCCCTATTGATTTTTTTCTCATGTAGATGTGCGAATGAGATCGCAGCTATCATAGTGCAGGGTTGACGAGCCTTAACTTCACACCGGATCTCTGGAATAAGCCCTTCAATAAATGTATATAGAAGTTATCGTTCCGACCAATCTCTAGCTTGATTTGATAATCTTTCAAACCTACTCTGATATTCCAACACTGTAGAAGTCTGATAAATTTTGGCGAGCTGTCCATCCACCTTCATATATGAGCAGATTGTGTCACAATCCCTTTTCTAGTATTTCCAGATCTGTGCAACGTAGAACTTGATCTCCCATCTTGTTGAAATTTGTTAAGGCTCTCCAGTAGGCTTTTTTTGAAATCATTAAGTGTTTCTTGTAGTCGGTTCTCAATTCTGATTTCCAATGCTTCTATTTGTGCTTTTATTGAGTTATCGGTGGCCATTTTGTAAGACTGCAAATCTGTAATCTCAACTCCTGTTTCTGGTGTCAAGACTAGGGCATAAATCACTGCCCTACTCGGTGCTGTTGTTGTGATGCAATTGGTGGTAGCACTATTGGAATGAAGGATTACTGCGAGGATGTGGGGATGTAGCTGCGTTCGCTGCGTGGGAGGCAACGATGCTTGCTGTGGTCGCTGCGTGGAGGGATCGCTACTGCTGAGGGCTGGGAGGCAACAATGGTGGCGCGGTTGGGGCAGCACGCCAAGGGCTCGCCGCAGCGATGATTGCGACGACACGGATGGAAGGCAGCGTTGCTCTGTCTCTGTCACACTGTGGAAGGAGGCACTGGTGAGAGGCAACGATGCTTGTTGCAGTTGCTGCGTGGAGGGATCGCTGCTGCTGAGGGCTGAGAGGTAGCGATGATGGTGCGGTTGGGGGTAGCGTCGGCAAGGGCTCGTCGATGCGGTGGCTACGACGGAGGAAGAGTCGTTGCCCTGTGTTTCAGTCGCTGCGTGAGATGAGAGCGTTGGGGGCTGGAAGGCGACGACTGCAACTGTTGTGACTCACAGCAATGATCGTTAAATAGGGAGGTTGAGACTGTGATGATGGCATCTGGCGGCTGCAGCAGCAGAGGCAGAGCAAGGGAGAGGCAACGTTGAAGTGGCCGGGGTTGAGGTTGTAGTGGAGAATAGGAATCGACGGTGGCTCTGCGGGAACAAAGGAAATCTATGATTTACCCTGTTTCTATTACCAGAGCAAGGGAGAGGCTGTGAGGATCACGGTTGGGCAACGAGCAGCGTTGGCACTAGCTGGGCAGTAGCAGCTACGGTGATGGCAACCGGCGTTCGCAGCAACAAGGGGACCCGCGACTGCGGTGCGGCTGGAAACAATGGTAGCAAGGTGAGCTGCCTATGCTCTGTTTCGGTTACAAAGGATGCAGAGCAAGGTGGAGCGGTGGTTGGGAGGCGAGCGGCGGTCGTCGCATGGTGGCCCGCAGTGGTGATGGGTCGGTTGGGCGGCGACGATGGTGGAGGGGAAGAGGAGTGCTGGAGGTGGCGCGGCTATGATCAATGAGGGGCTGCGGCAATAGAGGAACTCTATTTGTGCAACTGTTACAACGAGGGGCTACGACAAGTGGCGGCTGCTGCTGCGACCCAAGGGGGGGGCACGACTAGGGTTGCGGTTGGGAGGCGGGCGGCGGTGATCGATCGGCCGGGAAGCAGCGGCGGCGGTGGAGAAGGAGTTGCCCTACAACAACGGTAGAGAAGAGGAGCAGGGCTACGGCGGAGTGGGACGCTGGCAGTGTCGTCTCCTGGTAGCGGTGGTGGCTCGGGTGGGAGGCGGCGGTGGACTCTGGCCGGAAGTGGGGCAGAGTCGGTTGCTAGTCGGAGAGCAGCGACGGGCGGCGGGTGGGCTGGCCGTAAGCAGGGGAAGCAGGGCTGCGTGGCTATGGTTGCTGCTTCTTCTTCTCTCTTTCTTTCTTTCTTTCTTTCTTTCGTTTCTTTTTTTTTTATAGCTTCGTTGCAGTGAGAACGCTAAGGATCGCTGCTCTGATACCAAATGGTAAGACCCTAAAGGTTTTATCGTCGCTCTGATACCAAATGATAAGACCCTAAAGGTCTTATCGTCGCTCTGATACCAAATGATAAGACCCTAAAGGTCTTATCGTCTCTCTGATACCAATTGATAAGACCCTAAAGTCTTATCGTCGCTCTAATACCAAATGATAAGACCCTAAGGTCTTATCGTAGAAGAAAAGGAAGAAATGAGGATGTTGTGATACCAAATGATAAGACCCTAAAGTCATATTGTAAAAAGAAGAAGAGAAAGGGGATGATCACTTCGAGGGGATCGGCCTCCTTGATCGCTTCGAGGGGATCGGCCCTCCTTGATCGCTTCGAGGGGATCAAGACAGAATAATATTTCTCATAGATAACTGAAAAGAAGCAGTTACATCCCTATTTATAGAGTTCCACCCAGAGTCCATCAAGACTTGAACTCTAATAATAAATAAATATTAAATAAACCTCTACTTGATTTTAACTGAACCAAACCGACTCAATAAACAACTGGACTAAACATACTTAATAAACATTATTCAGAAGCTTAGAAAAAGGGTTCTAACAACATGATAAATATTTCTCCATCAGTTCTTCTGAAAGTGATGTTCTAGAAAGAGTAATGAAAGGAAAAGATATATCTTATGATCACTTGAGAGTCTTTAGGTGCAAAGTAATTGTTTATATTCCCAAAGATGAGAGATCTAAGCTTAATAATAAGGCAAAATCATGTATTTTCTTGAGGTATGATCATAAAGAGTTTGGGTACAGATTGATTATATGATCTAGTGAATAAGAAGATTCTTAGAAGCAAGGATATTATATTTTTTAAAGACTAATTATTTGATGATGGTGACAATGTTGAGAAGCCAAAAACCTCTGTTTATATTTCTTGGAGTTTGGGTCTAATCTCTTCACCTGTAATTTATGATGATCATGGGGGAGATGAATAAGAAGATTATGGTGAGAATATCAGTGATGATGCTCCTATAGTTGATGATGTTGAATTAATAAAATAATTTGAGTAAACACCTCCACCACCAGTTGAGATTCCATTGAGAAGATCCACAAGAGAGCGACAATCATCTATAAGATATCTTCCACATGAGTATGTTATGCTTACTAACGATGTTATAATATCTTTCACTTCTAAAATTTATTTATAATGACCTATTTATAAATCAGAGGACCTATATATAAATATAAAAATTTTAGTGATTAAATTGTTAAGTTATAAAAAAAAATAAAAAATAGTGATATTTTTTTTATCCCACCGTCTCTCTATTACCTCATGCACCTCTATTTCCTACTTCCTCGTGCGCACCTATGTTTCCTACATGAGAAAACAAAGGTGTGGGGTGTTAGGGAGGAGAAGGGAAGAAGAGGAGAAGAAGAGAAGAAGAGCAGAAGAGAGGGAAGAAGAAGAAAAGAGGAAGGGGGCTACGACGCCTTTGTTTCCCACAAGAGGAAATAGATGAGACGAGGTGCTGTGCATCAAGGAGGAGAAGAGAAGAAGAAGAAGAAGAAGAAGAAGAAGAAGAGAAGAAAAGAAGAGGGAGAAGAGAGGGAAGAAGAAGTGAGGAAGAAGGCTAAGGTTAGGAGAGAAGAAGAAGAGGAGAAGAAGAGAAGAAGAGGGAGAAGAGAGGGAAGAAGAAGAGAGGAAGGAGGTGTGGTGCGTTAGGGAGGAGAAGGAAAGAAGAGGAGAAAAAGAGAAAGAAGAAGAGGAAGGAAGAAGAGAAGGGAAAGACGGGGGCTGTGGTAGCTGCGGTTGGGAAAGAAGATGAGGAAGGAAGAAGAGAAGGGAAAGAAGAAGGGAAGAGAAGGGAAAGAAGAAGGGGCTGCAGCTGTGGTTGCAGTTGTTGCAGCTATGGTTGGGAAAGAAGACAAGAAAGGAAGAAGAGAAGGAGCGGAAGAAGAGAAGGGAAAGAAGGGGGCTGTGGCAGCTACAGCTGGGAAAGAAGAAGAGGAATGAAGAAGAGAAGGAAAGAAGAAGTGGCCATGACTATAGCTGCGGTTGTGGCAGTTGCTATTGGGAAAGAAGAAAAGGAAGAAAGAAGAGGAGAGAGCAGGTGACTATGCCTATTGATATGCTTTGAATTATTTTATATGTCATTAATATGTTTTGAAATGTTTCATACGCCATTAGTATACTTCGAAACATTTCATACGCCATTGATATGCTTTGAAATGTTTCATATGTCGTTGATATGCTCCAAAACATTTTATATGTCATTGATATACTCCAAAATATTTCATAGGCCATTGATATACTCTGAAATATTTTACACGCTATTGATATACCCCAAAATGCCTCTTACGTCATTGATATACTCTAATTACTATTTACTCCATTTGTTATAAACCAAATATGTTTTAATGAAATGATATTTATGATTTTATATCTAATAAGATGATATCTATAAACTCTTATATCTCTATCTTGCATTTTGATACTAAGTTTGTTTAAAACTATCTTCCCTTGTCATTGATATGTTTATTACTTGTTGAGCTTTGTAGCTCACTCCATTGTTATATAAATTTTTCGTGTTAGCTTGTCACTCACTGAAATGTTAGAACTAAGCTGAGGTAGTGAAAAACTATTTGGATTGTGAGCAATTCTTTATGAGTTGTTATGCTGTTGTTGTATAAGTGCATTTTATATAAAATGAAATATTGTCAATAGATTTGAATTGATATATCATGTAAAAATTTTTAAAGACCTTTCTCATTTAGAATTTTGGAATGTTAAGTTTAGTTTATAATCATATGAACTTGTGGTAAATGATCAGTTTTATGATTGTATTGATACTCACACGGGTGAATTTATAAGTGTGATTAATATTTTTTTATTAAGTTAGCTTGGGTTTTCGTAAATGTGGATTATTAAGTGATATGATGTATGATTATAAATTGTACAGGTTTTGTGGATGTAAATTATGTCTTGAATATTACTCAGTGTCCTCAAATGTTAGTTCGGATCTTGGATTGGACTTAGTAAAGTTGCATAAAGGGAAGAAAGCTATAAAAAATAAATGAGTTTACAAATTGAAGATTGAAAATAATAGCTCACAACAAAGATACAAAGCATGACTAGTTGTGAAATGATTCCGTCAGAAGAAAGATATTGATTTTGAAGAAATATTTCTTATATGATGAAAATATCCTCCATCCAAGTTATTCTTGGTTTGACTGCCCACTTGAAGAAATATTTCCCTCGGAGAATGATCGAAAAAGTCTAACACATTATAGCATCAATAGTATGATAGAGGGTCATTTGGATGGGGATAAATTCCCAATCATATGTATGAAGAGAAGGTGGAATCCTAATGGAATTGACTTTTCTTAAATGTGGGAAGGTTTTGACTTTTTGTTTGTCATGCTTGATCTCTTTCCATGTGTGTTCTGGACATTAATCTATCTAAAAGATTTGTGGATTTCTAAAGGAAGTTCTATAGAGTGAATGTCTAACTCCTTTTCGTTTTAGTTTCTTATGCTACGACTATACTTCCCGAGAAGTTTCTATCGAAAGGGGGCATGACTCAGTTACAATGTTGATATGCTGACAGAGGAATAGGGGGTGTGGTCAAAAGTGTAAATCTTTGCTCTACCAACTAGGTAAGTTGGGGGAGGAAAGAAATGAAAGTTTGAACAACCCTTGCCACAGCTCGAATTTATTGGGCTAGGTTATGGAGTCAACGATGATGGTCGGCTGTTGCATCGTGGAACAATCAACAGGAGGCAATGGGTTTAGAAACTAGGAAGGTGAGGTTTCCAATAGATTTGAAAGTGGGACCGAAGATAGTTGGATCCTCTAATGTTTTTCTAAGACCCGTTGGGAGAGGCCCTCTTTCTAGCGTCAATCTGTTAAAACAAAATTTGATCATCTGAGTAAGATATCGACTCGAAGACAACAAAGTCTTACTCCACATTCGTCTTAATGTAGGGTGATATCAAGCCAAAAAGATTTTGAGACTATCAAGTTCGAAACCGCATTGAACCTTGCAAAACTGTGTCGAGGGTGATAAAACCTATTCGAAATTTAAGTTAGTTTTTGAGTTAATGGTGTCGATTGAATATCGAGTCCATAAGAGTTGAATGAACTAAAAATGAGTCTATTCGGAGAATGTACAGGAGGGGTATTTTTATAGTGAGATTTAGAAAAATTATACTCATAGTCATGGTTTAAAACTGGGGAGCATTACACATCTCTTTCGATGTTGGGTGTCATCATATTACATTGAATCCGAAGAATATGACACGGTTGTGAATGAGGTCATAGCATTCGTCGGAGAGTGAAGTCATGTTAGCCACACAGAGAAAGGGTATCGGTCATGTGATAGCGAGATGTCAACCATGTGATGCTGAGATATTGGCTAACTAATCATATGATGTTAAAGTACCGATCACGTAACAATGAGGTGTCGATTACGTGATGTTGAGATATCAATCATGCGGTGCAAAGATATCGATCACATGGTGTTAAGATATTGATAATATGATACTGAGATATTAACCATATGGTATCAATAGTCTTTCATGTGTCATTATGCTCATATCAATTACCTAAATTATCTACATTCTAAATAATCTATTTTAAATTAGAAAGTTGAGAAACATACTTCCAACTTGGCCCGCACAAATTGTTGACACAACCATAATGTTTAATTACAATATCTCTCCTTTCTTCTTCATTTATTTTATTTTTGCAATCATTTTCATATTAACATGATGAGAATACTTTATTCATATTAACACGATGAGAATACTTTAATGGATGAGTACAGTATTTGAAGTTTTATAATTGGGTCAAATTTATAGCAGTAGAGACAGCCAAAACTCTCCTAATACTAAAAGAAAAAAAAAGTTCAACTTTGTGGATCATGTGGATAATTAATATTATTTTTTATAATTAATTATGATTAATATTCTTGTTTCTATAATTTAAAAAGTAGTATTGAGATCCTTACCTTTATGAATTTTATACTTTAAAAAGTGTATATTTTAAAAAGTAACATTGAGATTCTTACACTTATCAAAGTGAAACATTTAACTTCATTTATCTTCTTATTAATTTTATCGATGAAAAAAGTCATATGTTATCACCTATAAAAAGAACACAAAAATAATTTTATTATATTTTAAATTATTAATTTCTCGGTCATGAAGTGTTCATAGAAATCACTTTCCTCGTCTTCGGCTACACTGAGGACGACGGACCAATGATAGTGCCGATGGTGCATGAGGTTGGTTCTCTAGTAGAAGGTGACTCTACTGGAGATTTACTGAGGCTTTCATGAGGTACAGATATCTCCTTTCTTTATTTATAAACCAAATTAAAACGACGTCATTCACTTACCATCAGTAATATAAATGGGCAAATTTCATGAATTTAATTTATTTTACTTGTCGCAAGAGGTGATCCTATCTATCATTTTCATATTTTTAAATCGGGTCCTTTAACCTTATATTTTAAAATATCTCTAAAGAGACATAGAAGCAGCTTTTTTTTTATCAATTTTGATGGGATTTAGATCGATGCATAGGGTGAATAAATCCAATTTCTTCATAAATTTATAGTATTTTAAAAAATATTATACCTAACATAAAAAATCTTCATATTTGGTTATTCTTATTTTTAGGCATATATCTATGCAAAATCTTTTTTTTAAACTATAAATAACATTCAAATATTTATTCCTATTCTTTATGATTTGTGTCGAAATTTGCTTATGCTTTTAAATAAACTTACAATATTTTGGTGGAGATATAAAGAATACCACAAAATTATTAAAAATTACAATAATTGATTGATACTATAAATTTTATAACCCGGTACTTACTACTCACTCCAAATGTCTTGTTAAAGATATTTCAAGTATTATGATAAATAGGTGTCTTATTTCAAGAATCTTACATACATACATACCTACATACATAATTTGAAGATTAAGTTTAAATTAAAATGAAGACTATCACTCCAGTTGATCATATTATAATAATAATATCATCCACAGGATTGGTGGAACGAAAGCAAGGAAGAGAGATTTGGCTTCCGGAACTTGAGTTGGAGGTAAACACCTTAATCTCTAGTTTCAGATTTACAAACTTGCAAAGCTTCAAATTATATATATATATATATATATATATATATATATATATATATATATATATATATATATATATATATATATATATATATATATAAAATTAAGATGAGTCCTCCTCCTCTTCCTCTTCCTCTGGTATGCCTGCACCCTCCTAATTCATTTGTCTCCCTCCCATCTTTTGGAAGATGCACATTAGAAGATGACCTTCAAATGAATTGTAAGCTTCGTATGCTGGATTTGAAATCGGGACCCAAATCCACAAGTCAACTCTGAAGAAACGAATCAGGATTCTTCTTCTACCCACTTATCAGTGAATCGTTGCATCGACCATGTATGCAACAGGGGAAAGCTATTTTTGAAGAAGAGAATGAGTGAGCTCTGGTTCTTGGTTTCGCTTGGCCATCATACACTGCAGTTTTCTTTCTCCACGATTCCTTTTGGAGAAAGAACATGTGAAGGTTCTTCCACCGTGTTTGTCCGCCACGATGCTTCAGAAGAACATGACAAGCAGCCACAACAGCTGCTGACACACGAGGATGTCAACATGCACGACATGCCTTCCGCTGCTGATGCCATTTGTTGATAATGGAGCAGTTGAGTGATGCGCAACGCAGGCTCCAGAGCAGGTCGAACACGGAGACTCCGCGGTTCTTCGACACCTGCTTCGACGTCAATGGTCGACGCTTGCGTGCACGCCCCGTTTGCTGTATCCACGCGTCACGACAGGGACATGCTGGCCTTTTAACGTGAGGAAGAGCCGCCCGCTGTCATTATAAGTGCTTACAATTCCTGTCCCGTCGTCGTCACTCTCATCCTAACATTGCCTTCAAGATGAGTTACTACCCCCAGCAGCAGCAGCAGGCTCCTCCTCAAGGTATGTGTTCTCCTCTTTCCGTGCATAGATCACGGTGGATCGATTTGTCGAGCCTTATGCCTACAATAAACATGCAGCGTACCCCCCACCGCCCAGCTCCCACCCTCCCACAGGGCAGGCCTATCCGCCGGCGGGCTATCCGAGCAGGGACGGTGCTGTGAATCCACAGCAAGTTCCCATCGAGACCAAGAGCCGTGGCGATGGCTTCTGGAGGGGATGGTGAGAAGAGACGCTCTTTCCTTGAGTTCATAGTAACTTATTCTTCTGCTGTTGTTCTTCGTAGTTAGTTTGGTTTCTGCTCTTTTGGGTGTTGCAGCTGCGCGGCTTTGTGTTGCTGCTGCGTTCTGGACATGTGCTTCTGAGGAAAGGAGACGGAGGAGATTTAGATGGATGCAGATATTGTTATTGCCAGCTCTGTGTGGAGTAGCAGTAGTATTATGTCTTGGAATGTTACCGTGTGACATTGTTTATTCGATTTATTGGTTGTGGGATTTGTCCAGTCCTTTGATCAACGAATAGAATAGATACGTAATATGTTGTTGGCCTCACATTATCCAACATAATTCCAAAAAAAAAATTGCATTGGATGAATAGAAATTGCTGGTCACTTTTGATTATTGATCTCTCGAGAGCGTCTTCTTTCAGGCATTTCGTCGAACTAGTTCCGGGCGTCAGCCAGCATCTTGATGGTATCGGGTACGGATTCGGATTCGGATTCGGATCCACCTGGGGACCATGCCAGGATCAAATAAACTTGGATCCGACCTTTTATCTTCCTGTAAGCTCGCTCTGTATGAGCAAATGAGAAGGAAGATGCAAAGCTCACATAACCTTTGACAGCCATGCGTTTTCTTTGTCACGGACACATGCAAGTGTTTTGGCATTGTGCTACAGCTATGTCTATTAAACGGGGAAAGTTGTGGTTCTCTTGAGGAAGGCTTTGTCTCAGTATCCACAATGGTTGACCTCAATATGCTGACGTTGGAGCCACGCGGAGCAAAGGCCAACTGTGTCAATGACCATTCCACCAATCAACACGACAGAGATTGATCACTCCGAGCCCAAATACTTTACTTCTTTTGTACTTTTTCATTTCGTGTTTGATAGGGTCACCATTGCCGGTCGATGGAGACTTTGGAAGGTTAATTATAATCAATTCAAGTATCAAAAATATGTTAATTAGGTATATCTATTATCATGACAAATGAGAAAAATATATTTTAGAGCTGCCCTCGATTGGTTTCTTTTTTGTTTTTGTGTTTTTGGGAGCTGTTGTTGCTATCTGCAAGATTAATTAGATCTTCCTTTACTTTCTTTTTTAGAGGGGAGTGGCCCATTGAATCATTTTTGGTGCTATTGATGAGTTCCCTTTGTGCTGATGCAGTTTACATGATAAATTTATATTTTTTATTAAAAAAAAATATTTATTTTTATTTTAAATTTATTAAATGAAGCTACTCCACTTTGATACAGAGAAATCTCAACAAAGGCACGAGTTGGTCAATCTCCGTTTAGATTTAGATTTCTCACATGTTTGCATCTCTCTGTCTCTCTCTCTCTCTCTGTTTCTTCTCTTTGTTTCAGTTCATCATTACTCTCTGTTTGCCTTCATGTTTTGTGAGCATTTGTTTCCATGTCCAATGTTTAGGATAATAGAGGAAGATAAAACAACTTTACATCTTACAATACATCGATTAAGCATTCATGAATAGGTTCTCATCTACCATGGCATTTGTGTTGTTGTTGTCTTTATGCTTTAAAGATTAAAGAAGGGCACTGCTGCCCAAGAAGTTGCATTGACCAACTGCAACAATGTTAGACGTTGTTGCTTGAATCATTGAAATATCACTTTTCAGAATAGACAAATAGCACAAGGTATTGTAGAAAAACAATTGCTTGTTTACAAGAAACAATCTACAAGCTCAAATACACAAAAAGGCATGTTGCATGCAGTTCCCTACTGCATGCTGCTGGAGGGCAGGAATGTAACAAAAACATATTCCTGTCCCAAAGTCAATCAAAATCTACCCCCAACCACAAGACAAACTTGTAACAAAATAATCAAAATCCAGGGAATGATTTCTTGAATCAAGTTCCCCAACCAACCAACTTCAAGAGCCGTGCCGGTGCCGCTACTTCATCAATCGAAGCTTCCATCGTCAGTTGCAAAAGACAAATGAACTTATATACAACAAAGAGCAAAAAAGAATTTTACAAACAATGCTAATATCGCTTCCCTAGAATAATGCCGACGATCATTGATACCAAGGCTACTCCCAAGATGAACTTCAAGGCCATAGCTACCAAAGGTTCTGTGTCATCATGCACATTTGGATCTGCATCAGTAGTTCTTGTGTCCTGGTGCACCCTGTCACTGATCTTGATCTTTCTCTTTAAGAGTGTTGAAGTGTCCAGTCCACAATCTCTTGAAAACACCTCTATTGCATCCTTCAATTCAGCATGCGAGGTTTCATCCTTAACCTGCAGAAACATTAAATGACAATTGTTTAGTGTTCCTGGCCATCATGAGACATAGAACTTGATCTATCAAACTTACCTCTTGTCCGCTTGTTGCGTAGGCCAACAGCAATGCATTCTCAAGCTCTGCAATTTTCCTTTCCATCTGAGTAGTTTTGCTCAGTTTAAGTCTCATTTCATGGAGTTCCACATTGACAAGTGTAAGTTTTTTGCTTTGTTCTATAACCTGCAATTTCCAAACAAGGCACATACAGAATGCTCAAGTATGATGCATGGAATATCAAGATGATATGGGAAGCAGATCAAAAGCTTATCAGATTTCCAGTTGTAATAATGATCTTACACTTGGTTCTTCAATGAAATAAGACAAGTTGAACAGAGGACAAAAACCAACAGTAAATAGGATTTTGTGGAACATTTCTACATTATGTACCTTGTAAAAAGCAATTTAAAGCAAGGCTTTCTTTGCCATATCATGGGAGCTTGGCTGTGCTGGTACATTCTGTGTGAGACATACATCAACTATGTTGTATTGTGCCTGTCGCATGAATGGCCACATGTCCATTGCCCGTAGATGGGAGTGGTGGCATGGCTACTTGTCCCGTGTTGCTAACCCGATAGGGCCACCCAGCACAAAAATCCTCATCGGTAAGTACTTTCCATGGGCCCATGAATGAGTTGTGCTTCATAAGTTTTTCTTCATTGAAGCACCTCGACATAGGGTAGCTTTTCATATTTAATATTAAGAAAATTTCCATTTTTAGTTAACTTTTATGTTTATAAGATTAATATATGTCGGAGTGCTAAAATAGTGATGAAGGAAGCATATACCAGATTATTAAAGAAAAATATGGACAACTAATTCTATCACGGAATCCTCAAAATATACTATGCTGTTTTCCTGTGTAATTTAATAGAAGAATTGCCTCATGTACAATGTGACTGGCAAAAGACTTGAAGATCAATATCTATACTCTTTATGAATTCGCTTGATATTGACTTGGAAAAGATGCAAAAGACCAACCTTCTCTTTATTTTGGGTTTTGGCTTCTTGCAACCTCTGCTTAAGCTCCTCAACCTGTTTCTCTATAAGTGCTGCATCCTGATTCTTAGACCATAATGCATCAAGGGTCTGCTTCATGGAAGCTTGCATTTCGAATTCCTTCGTGGATATCAATTCTTTCTGTTGAAAATTATATATCAGTAAGAAGAAATCACTATTGACAATCAAGTGCATACATAAACTGATGATTAATAATAACAAAGGAAACCCTACAACACATAATAAACTAATAAATCAGATATCATGTCATCATTAGGTTACAAGTGATGTCTTTGACCCAAGGGTAACGGTTGAGTGAGATTTTTTCCACCTTAGGTATGCAAGATTTTCTTTTCTTGTAACAAAGAACTCATTTCCAAAAAACATTCTTATTATTTTATTTACTGAATGTCTGTTACTTTTATTCTACATGTTGCTATATTGACCCCATGCCATGAACCAGTTCCATCAATATATACAGACTAAGGGCGCTAACTAATAACTTCCAAGATAACCTTACGCCTGATTGCCATGAGTTGCTTCTTAATCAGTTGGTGGGTGATTTTTGTTTAAGATCAGTAACTTCCAAGCTCCTTAAACATCACTTGTTCATATTCATGAAGCTTTGACCAAATAGCCACCTCAAAGTTTCATTTATGATATCATGTCATATCTTTACCTCTTAATCCTTCAGTATATTATTTATTTCGGGTTTCAGGTTTACACTCAAGGATAAGGAGCAATAGTGGCAAGATAATTCTAAAGAAAACCTACAGTATACATATACCTATTTAAGCAGGTATGATAGAAGTATCCATGGAGTTTTGCAGTGATATGCAGAAAAAGAGGTCATGATTCACAAGAGATACATCTCAATATAAATGGCCAATACTCTTAAATTTTGACTGAATAAGATGACCTGCAAAGATATTTTAGTCTCTATCTATGTATACGACAACATGAACCATACTACCAATTGCTAGAAAGCCACTATTTAGTTCATCTTATTTGGAAAAAAAGTCCAAGCTGTATGTACTGGAGTTCCTTCCTTTTCATTATTTAAATGCATTATTTTTTGGGATTTGGTTGGGATTCTACCTAGTTCTTGGTCATCAGCAACTTTCACCATATGTCCATCAAAGATCAGTCAAGTTTGGTTCATTTTTGTCAAGTTAGCTGGCTGAAAAGCAACCTTCCAGTTTATATCTACCAATCTGTAGTTAGATTAACCTGGACCATCTAAAATCAGATGATTTTAGTCAAAGTTGATCTACATCAGCTAGTTCATCCAATTCCGAAATGGAAACTTCAATGTGAGAACCAACTCAGAAATATCTCCACCTTCAATTCATACTGTTTAGTTTTGTGATATTAGAATATTATGGACAAAATCATTTATAGATGTGTTAATCTTTTGTTCACTTTGCAGTGACCTTCAGACTACATATTTTGATTTTTTGATACTTCCATTTCAAATTTTTTTCTTTAGTTTACAGCTTTACATTTGTTTTTAATAAAATTTCTGTGTCTTACATGCTAGACAATCTAGAAACCAATTTAAATGCTGCAAACCTTGGTTTAATCACCATGTAGTTGAACCAAACTCATTCTATCCATTTTCAAATTTATATTCTATTTCCAGTATAGTTGCTTACCTACTCAGAACTTTCATAGAATGATTTTATATATTCTAATCTTATGCTGTTCATCAAGTGAAACACTTGCACCTTAGCCTGGGACAGTCAATGACATAAAATGCTGTAATCCAGCCTTCATAGTGAGATAGGCATTTCTAACAAGCAGTTAAGAGTTCAGTGAGAGACACAAAATAAAATATCACTCATTAAGAGCTATATTACATAATTAAACTACCAGGAAAAGTTAAAGATGCTATGGCTGTTTGGTACATGTAAAGAGCGTACTACAAATGAAAAAACAGCCATTGAAGTTGACTCTACAGTCAAAGATTTACCTGTTCTGTTATGGTTCTTTGTGCCAAATCAAGTTCCTTTAAGATTTCCTTTAATTGTTGATCTACGGAATCTCGTTCTTGAAGCAAGCTCATGTGATCCTTTAGTTTAGCAGTCAGTACTGCCTCCTTCTCAGCAGCAGCTGATACCAAGCTTTCAATCTGAGCAGATAAAATTGCAAGCAAGATATCAAGCATCACTACCCGAATGCTTAAGTGTTGCGAACTATTTTTTAAAATGAAAACAGAGTTCATAAAAGCACCTCTTGGATATAAGTTTTCTCAGCTAGTAACAGCTTGTGTTCAAGTTCAGAAATTCGTGCTTGCATAAGAGATTTCTCAGCCAACTCTGCCTCAAGATTTCCAACAAGGGAGTTGAGAGGGAATTCTCTTGCCTTCTCTTCGGTGGGTTCTTCTTTCAATTGAACTGTTGTTTCAAGTTCTCTCCTCATATTTTGGTACATCTCATGGAGCATGATGTTCTCTTCCATGACAGAGGTTATCTGCAATATCACTTCTGGTTTGAGACAGTAAAGTACATTTCCCAGATGCTTTGGAATATAAATGTTAAACACAGGAAATCATGCTATTAACACACAATTTACCTACATAATAGAATTTTAAATACCTAATTTTACATGTATATGATAGAGAAAATTTATTTATTAACCTGTGACTGGAGTTTTTCTTTGTCAGAGATAAGCAGTTGCTTGACATCATCCATTTCTTTCATAGAAGAATGAAGCTGCATGAATATATCCTCTTTCTCTGCAGTAGCTGCATCAAGTGCTTCTTGGAACTTGTTCATTTTTGTCTCATATGTTGCAAGGTCCTCAGTGAGACTTAGGTTATCTCTCGATAAATCTTCATTCTCGGTTTTAAATTGGGCCAACCTGCAATACAGTTGCTCAACAAGCCCTTCATATTCTTGTAATTTAAAATGTGCCTCTTCCAGGTTGCTCTTCTGAGTTGCTGCAACAATAGCCAACTCACTAGCCTGTTCTTCGTAATTTTTTAACTGATATTCAAGTGCAAACAGCTTCTCATTCAAGTCTCTGTCTTCTAAATCTCGCTGCTTGTGTTTCTCAATAGCTTCATGCAGCTGGGCCTCATTTTCTTTGAGGCAAACTTCAGTTGCAAACAAGAGCTCCAGGCCTTGTGAATGTTCATCAGTCAACTTCGCTATGATGCTTGCATGAGAGGCAAGTTGCTCATTAACAGCCTCCTTCTCTGCATGGATAGATTTCAACACCTCATTAAGCTCATTGACTTTATGCTGATGAGCTTCCAACTCTTCCCTGAGCTCTAAGTTTGATGTAGCCAACAACTCATTTTCAGAAAGTGTTTGTTCACCTTTCAGACTAGCTTCTGAGAACTTTTGCTTAAGCTCCTGAATGTTGTTTTCAAGAGAAACAAGTGTTAATGCATTTGCTCCCAATTCTGCTTCAAGTAAGGTGACAGTTTGAGTAGCTTCAACTGACTGTTCTTTGTAAAATGTTGATTGTTCCTCGAGAGATTTTAACTTCTCAAGCAACTCCTTAGTTTCAGACTCCTTTTGCAAGATGCTTGCAGCTACTTGCTCAAGTTTTAATTCCGCATCCTTGATTAAAGATTCATTTAATGAATTTAACTCCAAGTTTCTTGCAGTAAGTTCCTCCACGGCCTTTCTGTGATGTCCCAACTGCTCTTCAGCGTATCTAAGCTTTTGCTCCAGTTCAGATTGCATAAGAGATTTCTCAGACAACTCTGCTTTAAGACTTTCTGCTAGAGAATCAAGAGAGAATTCCCTTGCTTTCTGTTCACTTAGTTTTTCTTCCAATTTGGATACAGTAGCTTCAAGTTCCTTCCTTGAATTTTGGTGCATTTTGTTGCATTTTTTGTTCTCTTCCATGACGGAGGTTATCTGTCATATTACATCTTAGATAAGAAATTCCTTTTCCCAAAATAATTTGTTCAAATGTGAATCACAGAGAATCATGTAAAACGTTGAAATTTATCGGCATCATAGAATTTGAAGGAACAATATTACAAGTGTAAGATAGGCATGGTATATTTACTAACCTGCGACTGAAGTTTCTCTTTATCAGAGATATGCAGTTGCATGAGATCTTCCATGTTTTTCTGAGAAGAATGAAGCTGCATGAATATATCCTCTTTCTCTGTGACAGTTGCATCAAGTGCTAGTTGCAACCCGTTCATTCTTGTCTTATTTGTTGCAAGCTCCTCAGTGAGACTGAGATTATCTCTTGATAAATCTTCATTCTCAGTTTTGAATTGATCTGACATGCTTTTCAATTGCTCTACAAGCCCTTCCAGTTCCTGTAATTTGGAATGTGCCTCTTCCAGTTTTCCCTTCTGACTTGCCAATTGTTCTTCGGCAGATTTTAACTTCTCAAGCAATTCTTCAGCTTCAGACTCCTTTTGCATGATGGTTGCGTCTGCTTGCCTAAGTTGCTCCAAGTTTCTTGTCGTAAGTTTCTCCAAAGCATTTCTGTGATGTTCCAACTGTTCTCCAGCATATCTAAGATTTTGCTCCAGTTCTGATTGCATAAGAGATTTCCCAGACAACTCTGCTTTAAGACTTTCTACAAGAGAAACAAGAGAGGATTCCCTTGTCTTCTGTTCACTTAGTTGTTCTTGGAATTGGGCTAAAGTAGCTTCCAGTTCTTTCCTAGCGTTATGGTACATCTCATTGCACATGTTGTTCTCTACCATTACAGAAGTTATCTGCAATATTACTTCTGCTTTAGATAACAAGTTTGTTTTCACAAGGCAATTTGTTATGTCAAATCTGAAATACAAGTAATCATGCTTCTATCTTGTAAATTATCGACATTTAGAATTTTATGGACTTCTGTTAAATGCATAAGATAGAGATCAAGGATTTTAATTTCGGATATTGCATTGTACCAGTCTTCGCCCAGACTGGTACAGGTTCAAGCTACATGCCGGCACATATCAAGTTTTGTAAAGAAGGTCTGAAAAAAGACTGAAAACAAAAGAAAAAAGTTATTGCCCAGTACAAGTCCTACAACGTGCAGGCCCAAAATTGAGCAGTATAAGGCCGTAGCAGGCAGTATGCCTAATGCCAGGCTTGAATCGCCCGGTTTAGCCTAGTACACGTGTTTATTGGACCGATAATTACCCTTGTACCAAACCATACCAGACAATATTGCAAACGTTGATAGAGATTGTGTATTTACAAACCTGTGACTGGAGTTTCTCTTTATCAGAGCTATGTAATTGCATGAGATCCTCCACTTCTTTCTTGGAAGAACAAAGCTGCATGAATATATCCTCTTTCTGTGTAACAGCTGCATCAAGTGCTACTTGCAACTCATTCATATTCATCGCATACATTGCAAGGTTCTCAGAGAGACTTAGGTTATCTCTTAATAAATCTTCATTCTTAATTTTGAATTGATCCAACTGGCTTTTTAGTTGCTCTACAAGCCCTTCCAGTTCTTGTAATTTGAAATGTGCCTCTTCTAGTTTACCCTTTTGAGTTGCTGCTACAACAGCTGACTCACCAGCCTGTTCTTCATAAGCTCTCAACTGAGTTTCAAGTGCAAGCAGCTTCTCATACAGGTCCCTGGCTTCTAGATCTCTCTGCTTGTGTTTCTCAATAACTTCATGCAGCTGGGCTTCATTTTCTTTAAGGCTACATTCAGTTGCTAACTGAAGCTCCAAGTCTCTTGAATGTTCATCACTCATTTGTGCTATAGTGCTTGCATGAGAAGCGAGTTGCTCCACAGCAAACTCCTTCTCTGCATGGATGGATTCCAGAAACTCCTTAAGCTCATTAAGTTTGTTCTGATGAGATTCCAACTCCTCCCTGAGCTTTGAGTTTGATGTTGCCAATAATTCATTTTCAGCAAATGTCTGTTCACCTTTCAGATTAGCTTCAGAGACCTTTTGTTTAAGCTCCTCAACAATGTTTTCAAGAGAAATCAGTTTCATCACATTCACCCCCAACTCTGCCTTAAGTGAGGCTACATTTTCAGTAGCTTCGACTGCCTGTTCTCTATAAAATGCTGATTGTTCTTCAACAGATCTTAACTTCTCAAGCAATTCGTTAGCTTCAGACTCCTTCTGTATGATGCATGCATCTGCTTGCTCAAGTTTTAATTCAGAATCCTTAAATAAAGATTCATTTAATGAATTTAACTCCAAGTTTCTTGTCATAAGTTCCTCCACAGCCTTTTTGTAATGTTCCAACTGTTCTCCAGCATATCTAAACTTTTGTTCCAGTTCTGATTGCATCAGAGATTTTGTAGACAACTCTGATTTAAGAATTTCAACAAGAGAATCAAGAGAGCTTTCCCTTTCCATCTGTTCGCTTATTTTTTCTTCCAATTGGGCTATGGTTTCTTTGAGTTCTTTCCTTGCATTTTGGTGCATTTCATTGTGCAAGTTGTTCTCTTCCATGACAGAGGTTATCTGCAGTATTACTTCTGTTTTAGATAAAGAAATTCCTTTCCTAAAACATTTTGTTATACAAATGGAAAATACAAGAAATCATGTGCCTATTTTGTAATTTATGGGCGTCACAGAATTTAAAGGATCCATGTTACATGTAGAAGATGTAGATTGTAATTTACTAACCTGTGACTGGAGTTTCTCTTTATCAGAGAGAAGAAGTTGCATGTGATCCTCCATTTCTTTCTTTGAAGAATGAAGCTGAACGAATATATCCTCTTTGTCAGTAACAGCTGCTTCATGTGCTACTTTTAACTCATTTATTTTTGTCTTATATGTTGCAAGCTCCTCAGTGAGACTCAGGTTATCCCTTGATAAAAAATCATTCTCAGTTTTGAATTGATCCAACTTGCTTTCCAGTTGCTGAACAAGCTCTTCCAGTTCCTGTAATTTGAAATGTGCCTCTTCCAGTTTGCCCTTGTGAGTTGTTGCAATGACAGCTGACTCAATGGCCTGTTCTTCATAAGCATTTAACTGAGATTCAAGTGCAAGAAGCTTCTCAGATAGGTCTCTAGCTTCGAAATCTATTTGCTTGTGTTTGTCAATAGCTTCATGCAGCTGGGCTTCATTTTCTTTAAGGCGATATTCAGTTGCTAACTGGAGCTCCAAGCCTCTTGAATGTTCATCAGTCAATTGTGCTATAGTGCTTGCATGAGAAACAAGTTGCTCGACAGCAGCCTCCTTTTCTTCTTGGATGGATTTCAATAACTCCTCAAGCTCATTAACTTTGTGCTGATGAGATTTCAACTCCTCGCTGAGCATTGAGTTTGACCTTACCAACAATTCATTTTCAGCACGTGTCTGTTCACCTTTCAGATTAGCTTCTGAGACCTTTTGCTTAAGCTCCTCAACATTATTTTCAAGTGAAACCAATGCCATCACATTTGCCCCCAACTCCCCTTCTAGTGAGGCTACATTTTCAGTAGCTTGAACTGCCTGTTCTTTATAAAATGCTGATTGTTCTTCAAGAGATTTTAACTTGTTAAGCAATTCTTTAGCTTCAGACTCCTTTTGCATGATGCTTTTGGCTGCCTGCTCAAGTTTCAACTCAGAATTCTTTAACAAAGATTCATTCAATGAATTTAACTCCAAATTTCTTGTTGATAGTTCATCCACAGCCTCTTTGTGATGTTCCAACTGTTCTCCAGCATATCTAAGCTTTTGCTCCAATTCTGATTGCATAAGAGATTTCTCAGACAAATCTGATTTAAGACTTTCCACAAGGGAATCAAGAGTGAATTCCCTTGCCTTCTGTTCGCTTAGATTTTGTGTCAATTGGACTATAGTTTCTTCCAGTTCTTTCCTTGCATCATTATGCATCTCGTTGCGCATGTTGCTTTCTGCCATGATAGAGGTTATCTGCAACATTACTTCTGTTTTAGATAACAAATTCCTTTACCCAAAATAATTTGCTATACAAATGTGAAATACAAAAGGTCATGCTCCTATTTGGCAATTTATTGGCATCATAGAATTTTAAGGACCCATCTTACATGTAGAAAAATGAATATTATTAATGACTAACCTGTAACTGGAGTTTCTCTTTATCAGAGATGAGCAGTTGTATGAGATCCTCCATTTCTTTCTTTGAAGAATGAAGCTGAACGAATATATTCTCTTTCGCTGCGACGGATGCTTCAAGTGCCACTTGCAACTCATTCATTTTTGTCTCTAATGTTGCAAGCTCCACGGTGAGACTCAGGTTTTCTCGTGATAAATCTTCATTCTCAGTCTTGAATTGATCCAATGTGCTTTTCAGTTGCTGAACAAGCCCTTCATGTTCCTGTAATTTGAAATGTGCCTCTTCAAGTTCGCTCTTCTGAGTGGCTTCGAAAATAGCTGACTCACTAGCCTGTTCTTCATAAGATTTTAACTGAGATTCAAGTGCAAGCTGCTTTTCGTACAGGTCTCTGGCTTCCAAATCTCGCTGCTTTTGTTTCTCAATAGCTTCATGTAGCTGGGCTTCATTTTCTTGGA
This sequence comes from Musa acuminata AAA Group, assembly GCF_036884655.1. Lineage (NCBI taxonomy): Eukaryota > Viridiplantae > Streptophyta > Magnoliopsida > Zingiberales > Musaceae > Musa > Musa acuminata. Next base: position 15,572,682 of record NC_088354.1, read on the forward strand.
GGCGAAATTCAGTTGCAAACTGGAGCTCCAAGCCTCGTGAATGTTCTTCAGTCAACTTCGCTATGGTGCTGGCATGAGAGGCCAGTTGCTCGACAGCAGCCTCCTTCTCTGTATGGATGGATTTCAACACGTCATTAAGCTCACTGACTTTTTGCTGATGAGCTTCCAACTCCTCCCTAAGCTTTGAGTTTGATGTAGCCAACAATTCATTTTCCGCAAGTGTCTGTTCATGTTTCAGATTAGCTTCTGAGATCTGTTGCTTAAACTCCTCAACTTTGTTTTCAAGAGAAACCAATGTCTTTGCATTCACTCCCAACTCCGCCTTAAGTGAGGTGACAGTTTCAGTAGCTTCAATTGCCTGTTCTTTATAAAATGATGACTGCTCTTCAAGAGATTTTAGCTTCTCAAGCAATTCCTTAACTTCAGACTCCTTTTGCAAGATGTTTGCAGCTGCTAGCTCAAGTTTCAATTCTGAATCCTTGATTAAAGATTCATTTAATGAACTTAACTCCATGTTTCTTGCCGTAAGTTCCTCTACAGCTTGTCTGTGATGTTCCAACTGTTTTTCAGCATGTCTAAGCTTTTGTTCCAGATCAGACTGCATAAGAGATTTATCAGATAACTCTACGTTAAGACTTTCCACGAGAGAATAAAAAGAAAATTCCCTTGCCTTCTGTTTGCTTAGTTTTTCTTCCAATTGGGCTATAGTAGCTTCGAGTTCTTTCCTTGCATTTTGGTGCATTTTGTCGTGCATATTGTTCTCTTCCATGACAAAATTTATCTGCAATATTATTTCTATTTTAGATAACAATTCCAATTCCCAAAATAATTTGTTTAATTTGTTCTACATATGTGAAATGCAGAGAATTGTGCTCCTACCTTGCAATTTATTGGCAATTTTAAGATTCCAAGTAACACAATTAAGACAGAGCTTCAGTATTTAATTACCTGTAACTGGAGTTTCTCTTTATCAGACATGTGTGACTGCATGATATCTTCCAATTCTTTATTGGAAGAATGAAGCCGCATAATTATATCCTCTTTCTCTATTATAGCTGCATCAAACTCTACTTGTAACTCGTTCAATTTTGTCTCATACGTTGCAAGCTTCTCACTAAGATTAACGTTATCCCTTGATAAATCTTCATTCTCAGTTTTAAATTGAGCCAACCTGCTAGACAGGTGCTCAACAAGGCCTTCATGTTCCTGTAGTTTGCAATGTGCCTCATCCAGTTTACTATTTTGAGTTGCTGCAACAATAGCTGACTCACTAGCCTGTTCTTCATAACTTTTCAACTGAGATTCAAGTGCAAGCATCTTCTCATACAGGTCTTTGGCTTCAAAATCTCGCTGCTTGTGTTTCTCAATAGCCTCATGCAGTTGGGTTTCATTCTCCTTGAGGCGAAATTCAGTTGCAAACTGGAGTTCCAAGCCACGTGAATGTTCTTCAGTCAACTTTGCTATGGTGGTGGCATGAGAGGCTAGTTGCTCAACAGCAGCCTCCTTCTCTGTATGGATGGATTTCAAGAACTCATTAAGCTCAATGACTTTTTGCTGATGAGCTTCCAACTCTTCCCTATGATTTGTGTTTGATGTAGCCAACAATTCATTTTCTGCAAGTGTCTGTTCATGTTTCAGATTAGCTTCTGACATCTGTTGCTTAAGCTCCTCATAATTGTTTTCAAGAGAAACCAGTGTCTTTGCATTCGCTCCCAACTCCGCCTTAAGTGAGTTGACATTTTCATTAGCTTCAATTGCCTGTTCTTTATAAAATGACGACTGCTCTTCAAGAGATTTGATCTTCTCAAGCAATTCCTTCACTTCAAAGTCCTTTTGCAAGATGTTTGCAGCTGCTTGCTCAAGTTTCAACTCTGAATCCTTGATTAAAGATTCATTTAATGAATTTAACTCTGAATTTCTTGCTGTCAGTTCCTCCACAGCATTTCTGTGATGTTCCAACTGTTCTCCAGCATGTATAAGCTTTTTCTCCATATCAGACTGCATAAGAGACTTCTCAGACAACTCTGCTTTAAGATTTTCCACAAGAGAATCGAAAGAAAATTCCCTTGCCTTCTGTTCACTCAGTTTTTCTTCCAATTGGGCTATAGCAGCTTCGAGTTCTTTCCTTGCATTGTGGTGCATTCCTTTGTGCATGTTGTTCTCTTCCATGACAGAGGTTATCTGCAACATTATTTCTATTTTAGATAACAAATTCCATTTCCCAAATAATTTGTCTAAATTGTATGTGAAATGCAGGGAATCATGCTCCTGCCTTGCAATTTATTGGCATCATAGAATTTGAAGTTCCAACTTGCAAGATTAAGATAGAGATTCTGTATTTACTTACCTGTAACTGGAGGTTCTCTTTATCAGACATATGTAATTGCATCATATCCTCCAATTGTTTCGTAGAAGAATGAAGCTGCATGAGTGTATCCTCTTTCTCTGCAGTAGCTTCATGGAGTGCAGCTTGTAACAGGTTCATTTTTGTCTCATATGTTGCAAGCTCCTCGGTTAGACTCAGGTTATTTCTTGATAAATCTTCGTTCTCAGTTTTGAATTGAGCCAAACTGCTTTGCAGTTGCTCAATAAGCCCTTCATGTTCCTGTAGTTTGAAATGTGCCTCTTCCAGTTTGCTCTTCTGAGTGGCTGTGAGAATATCTGACTCACTAGCCTGTTCTTCACAAGTTTTTAACTGAGATTCAAGTGCAAGCAGCTTCTCGTAAAGGTCTCTGGCTTCCAAATCTCGCTTCTTGTGTTTCTCAATAGCTTCATGCAGCTGTTCTTCATTTTCTTTGAGGCGAAGTTCAGTTGCATACTGGAGCTCCAAGCCTTGTGAATGTTCATCAGTCAACTTAGCTATGGTGCTTGCATGAGAGGCAAGTTTCTTATCAGCAGCCTCCTTCTCTGCATGGATGGATTTCAATAACTCCTCGAGCTCATTCACTTTGTCTTGATGTGCCTCCAACTCTTCCAAGAGCTTCGAGTTTGATGTAGCCAACAACTCATTTTCAGCAAGTGTTTGTTCACCTTTCAGATTAGCTTCCGAGACCTTTTGCTTAAGCTCTTGAACATTGTTTTCAAGAGAAACCAATATCAACGCATTTGTTCCCAACTCTGCCTTAAGTGAGGTGACATTTTCAGTAGCTTCAACTGCCTGTTCTTTATAAAATGTTGATTGGTCCTCGAGATATTTTAATTTGTCAAGCAATTCCTTAGTTTCAGACTCCTTTTGCAAGATGCTTGCAGCAGCTTGCTCAAGTTTTAACTCTGAATCCTTGATTAAAGATTCATTTAATGAATTTAACTCCAAGTTTCTTGCTGCAAATTCCTCCACGTCCTTTCTATGAAGTTCCACCTGTTCTCCAGCATGTCTAAGACTTTGTTCCAGTTCAGACTGCATAGGAGATTTCTCAGACAACTCAGCTTTAAGACTTTCTACAAGAGAATCAAGAGAGAATTTACTTGCCTTCTTTTCGCTTAGTCTTTCGTCCAATTGGGCTATAGCAGCTTCAAGTTCTTTCCTTGCATTTTGGTGCATTTCGTTGTGCATGTTGTTCTCTTCCATGAGAGAGGTTACCTGCAATATACTTCCATTTTAGATAGCAAGTTCCTTTCTCCAAAATAGCTTTTTTAATTGTTTCTACAAATGTGAAACACAGGAAATTGGACTCCTACCTTGCAGTTTTCAGCCTCATAGCAGTTCAAGGACCCAAGTTACATGTATAAGATAGAGATTATGTATTTACTAACCTGTGACTGGAGTTTCTCTTTATCATTGATATGGGATTGAATGATATCCTCCAATTCTTTCCGAGAAGAATGAAGCTGCATGATTATATCCTCTTTCTCTCTAACAGCTGTATCAAGTGCTACTTGTACCATATTCAATTTTGACTCATAAATTGCAAGCATCTCAGTGAGACTCACATTATCTTTTGATAAATCTTCATTTTCAATTTTGAACTGATCCAACTTGCTGTTTAATTGCTCTACAAGCCCTTCCACTTCCTGTAATTTGAAATGTGCCTCTTCCAATATGCCCTTCTGAGTTGCTGCAACATCTGGCTCACTAGCCTGTTCATCATTTCTCAACTGAGTTTCAAGTGAAAGCAGCTTCTCGTACAGGTTTTTGGCTTCCAGATCTTTCTTCTTGTGTTTTTCAATAGCTTCATAAAGTTGCGCTTCATTTTCTTCTATGCGAGATTCAGCTGCATGCTGTAGCTCCAAGCCTCTTGAATGTTCATCAGTCAATTTAGCTATGGTGCTTGCATGAGAAGCGAGTTGCTCAACAGCAGCCTCCTTCTCTGCATGGATGGATTTTAACAATTCATTGAAGTCGTTCACTTTGTGTTGATGATCTTCCAACTCCTCCCTGAGCTTTGAATTTGATGTAGCCAGCAATTCATTTTCAGAAAGTGTCTGTTCACATGTTAAATTAGATTCCGAGACCTTTTGCTTAAGCTCCTCAACATTATTTTCAAGAGAAACCAGTTTCATTGTGCTCGCCTCCAACTGTGTCTTAAGTGAGGCAACATTTTCAGCAGCTCCAACTGCCTGTTCTTTATAAAATGCCAATTGTTCTTCAAGAGATTTCAACATCTCCAGCAACCGTTTAACTTCAGATTCCTTTTGCATGAAGCTTGTAGCTGCTTCCTCGAGTTTCAATTCTGAATTCTTGACTAAAGTTTCATTTAATGAATTTAGCTCGAAGTTTCTGGCCGTAAGTTCCTCCACAGCCTCTCTGTGATGTTCCAATTGTTCTCCAGCATATTTAAGCCTTTGCTCCAGTTCTGATTGCATAGTAGATTTCTCAGACAACTCTGCTTTAAGACTTTCAACAAGAGAATCAAAAGATAATTCCCTTGCCTTCTGTTCACTTAGTTTTTCTTCTAATTGGGCTATAGCAGCTTTGAGCTCTTTCCTGGCATTTTGGTACATCTCATTGCATGTGTTGTGCTCTTCCATGACAGAGGTTATCTGCAACAGTACCTCCAATTTCAATAAAAATTTCTGAAAATAATTATTTAATTTGTTATATGAATGTAACATACATGAAGTCAAGCTCCTACCATGCAATTTATTGGCAACATTGAACTTTAAGACCCATGTTTCACATACAAGTTAGAATTGTTCATTTACTAACCTGTGACTGGAGTTTCTCTTTATCAGAGACGTGGAATTGCATGAGATCCTCTATTTCTTTCTTAGAAGAATGAAGCTGCATGAATATATCATCTTTCTCTGTAACAGCTGCATCAAGTGCTTCTTGTAACTCATTCATATTTGTTTCATACATCACAAGCTTCTCAGTGAGACTCAGGTTATCTTTTAACAAATCTTCATTGTCCATTTTGAATTGATCCGACTTGTGTTTTAATTGCTCTACAAACCCTTCCAGTTCCTGTAATCTGAAATGTGCCTCTTCAAGTTTTCCCTTCTGAGTTGCTGCAACAACTGCTGACTCACTAGCCTGTTCTTCATAAGTTCTCAACTGAGTTTCAAGTGAAAGCAGCTTCTCATACTGGTCTCTGGCTTCCAAATCTTTCTGCTTGTTTTTCTCAATAGCTTCATGCAACTGGGCTTCATTTTCCTTAAGACGAGATTCAGTTGAAAACTGTAGCTCCAAGCCACTTGAATGTTCATCAGTCAATTTTGCTATGGTTCTTGCATGAGAGGCAAGCTGCTCAACAGCAGCCTCCTTCTCTGCATGGATGAATTTCAACAACTCATTAAGCCCATTGACCTTGTGCTGATTAGTCTCCAACTCCTCTCTGAGTGTTGAGTTTGATGTAATCAACAACTCATTTTCAGAAAGTGTCTGTTCACATCTTAGATTAGCTTCTGAGACCCTTTGCTTAAGCTCCTCAATGTTGTTTTCAAGAGAAACTTGTTTCATTGCATTTGCTCCCAACTCTTCCTTAAGTGAGGCAACATTTTCAGCAGCTCCAACTGCCTGTTCTTTATAAAATGACAATTGTTCTTCACAAGATTTGAACTTCTCAAGCAATTCTATAGATTCAGATTCCTTTAGCATGAAGCTTGCAGCTGCTTGCTCAAGTTTCAACTCTGAATCCTTGACAAAAGTTTTATTTAATGAATTTAGCTCTAAGTTTCTTGTTGTAAGTTCCTCCACAGCCTTACTGTGATGTTCCAATTGTTCATCAGCATATTGAAGCTTTTGCTCCAGTTGTAATTGCATAAGAGATTTTTCAGATAACTCTGCTTTAAGTCCTTCCACAAGAAAATCAAGAGAGAATTCCCTTGCCTTCTGTTCGCTTAGCTTTTCTTCCAATTGGGCTAACCTTGCTTCAAGATCTTTCCTGGAATTTTCATGCATATCTTTGAGCATGTTGTTCTCTTCCATGATAGAGATCATCTGCAATATTGCTTCCATCTTAGATAACAAATTCCTTTCAGAAAAGATACTTTGTTATACAAACACAAGAATTCATTCTCCTAACTTGCAATTTATTGGCATTAGCAAAATTTCAGGAACCACATTACATTTATACAATAAAGATTGTGTATTGACTAACCTGTGACTGGAATTTTTCTTTATCAGATATAAGCAGTTGCATGTTATCTTCCATTTCCTTTTTAGAAGAATGAAGCTGCATGAATATATCCTCTTTCTCTGTAACAGCTGCATCAAGTGCTACTTGCAACTCATTCATCTTTGTCTCATACATTGCAAGCTTCTCAGTGAGACTCAGGTTATTTCTTGTTAAATCTTCATTCTCAATTTTAGATTGGTCTGACTTTCTTTTCAATTGCTCTACAAGCCCTTCCAGTTCCTGTAGTTTAAAATGTGCCTCTTCCAATTTGCCCTTCTGAGTTGCTTCAACAACAGCTGACTCACTAGCCTGTTCTTCATAAGTTCGCAACTGAGTTTCAAGTGCAAGAAGATTCTCATAGAGGTCTCTTACTTGCAAATCTCGTTGCTTGTGTTTCTCAATAGCTTCATGGAGCTGGGCTTCATTTTCTTTAAGGCGAGATTCAGTTGCAAATTGGAGCTCTAAGCCTCTTGAATGTTCATCTGTCAAACTCGCTATGGTACTAGCATGAGAGGCAAGTTGCTCAACAGTGGCTTCTTTCTCTGCAGAGATGGATGTCAACAACTTGTTAAGCTCATCGACTTTGTGCTGATGTGCTTCCAACTCCTCCATGAGCTTTGAGTTTGATGAAGCCAACAACTCATTTTCAGAAAGTGTCTGTTCACATCTTAGATTAGCTTCTGAGAGCTTTTGCTTAAGCTCCTCAAGATTGTTTTCGAGATAAACCAGTTTCATTGTGTTTGTGCCCAACTCTGCCTTAAGTGAGGCAACATTTTCAGAAGCTTCAACCAACTGTTCCTCATAAAATACCAAATTTTCTTCAAGAGATTTTAACTTCTCAAGCAATTCTTTAGCTTCAGAATCCTTTTGCTTGAAGCTCTCTGCTGCTTCCTGGAGCCTCAACTCTGAATCCTTGACTAAAGATTCATTTATTGACTTCAAATTCCTGTTTCTTGCAATAATTTCCTCCACAGCCTTTCCATGATGTTCCAACTGTTCTTCGGCATCTCTAAGCTTTTCTTCAAGTTCTAAAATTCGTGGTTGCATAAGTGATTTTTCAGACAACTCTTCTTTAAGATTTTCTATAATAGAATTAAGAGATAATTCTCTTGTCATCTGATCACTTAATTTTTCTTCCAATTGGACTATAGTTGCTTCAAGTTGTCTCCTTGCATTTTGGTACATTTCGTTAAGCATGTTGTTTTCTTCCATAACAGAGGTTATCTGCAATATAACTTCCTGTTTTAGATAACAAAATCCTTTTCCAGAGAAGCTTTGTTATACAAATATGCAATACAAGATATCGTAGCTATTTATATGCATCATAGAATTTGAAGCACATACGTATGCATACGATAGAGAGATAGAAACTATGTATGTACTGACCTGTGACTGGAGTTTCTCTTTATCAGAGTTAAGCAGTTGCAGGAGATCTTCTGTTTCTTTCTTAAAAGAATGAAGCTCCATGGATACATCCTCTTTCTTTGCAACAGCTGCATCAAATGCTACATGCAACTCGTTCATTTTTGTCTCATAAGTTGCAAGCTCCTCAGTCAGACTCAGGTTATGTCTGGCTAAACCTTCATTCTCAGTTTTTAATTGATCCAACTTGCTTTCCAATTTCTCAACTAGTCCTTCCATATCTTGTAATTTGAAATGTGCTTCTTCCAGTTTGTGCTTCTGAGTTGATGTGATAACAGCTGACTCACTAACCTGTTCTTCATAAGTCCTCAAATGAGTTTCAAATGCAAGAAGCTTCTCATACTGGTCTCTGGCTTCCAAATCTCTCTGCTTGTATTTCTCAATAGCTTCCTGCAGCTGGGCTTCATTTTCTTTAAGTCGAGATTCAGTTGCAAATTGGATCTCCAAGCATTTTGACCGTTCATCAGTTAATTCTGTTATGGTGCTTGCATGAGAAATGAGTTTCTCAACAGTAGCCTCCTTCTCGGCATGAATGGATTTTGAGAACTCATCTAGCTCATTGACTTTTTGCTGGTGAGCTTCCAGCTCCTCCCTGAGTTTTGAGTTCTCCATAGATAGCAACTCATTTTCAGCGAACTTCTGTTGAGTTCTTAGATTAGCTTCTGAGACCTTTCGATTAAGCTCCTCAACATTGTTCTCAAGAGAAACCAGTTTAATTGCATTTTCCCCCAACTCCACCTTTAGTAAAGCAACATTTTCAGTAGCTTCAACTGCATCGTCTTTGTAAGATATCAATTGTTCTTCAAGAAAGTTTAACTTCTCAAGCAATTCTTTAGCTTCCATCTCCTTTTGCTTGATGCTTGCAGCTGCTTCCTGGAGTTTCAACTGTGAATCTTTGATTAAAGATTCATTTAATGAATTCAACTCCAAATTTTTTGCAGTAAGGTCCTCTAGAGCCTTGCTGTGATGTTCCAACTGTTCTCCATCATATTTGAGAATCTCAAGTAGTTCCCTCTCTCGATCACTTGAAGCCTCAAGATCTTCCTGAACACTGGCTACTTTTTCTTTTAAATATTTCAACTCATTTTTCAAGATCTGAATTTCATTTTCAGATTCATAAAGTTTCTTCTCCTGATTATTTGACAAGTCTTCAAATTTCTTTCTATCTTCTACAACTACATACAGGATATCTGTCAACTCCCTCTCCTTGTCATTTGCAGCTTGATGTGTAGCTTCAAGTTCGGTAACAAGCCCAGAAACCTTGCTGCTGTATTGCTTTGATAGAGCCTCAACATCTCTATGTTTTTCCTCGATAGTGCTTAGTAGTTGCTCAAGTTCCTTTGTCCGAGAATTAGTAGCTTCCAACAGTAGTTCCAATTCTCCTGCTCTCTTTTCAGAATCTTCAGCCCTGGAATGAGATGAATGAATCATGTCTTCCAGCTCTATACTGCGGAGATGTGTTGCAGTAGCTCGTTCCTCATGTTCTGCACACTTTATGAGAAGATCATTGAGCTCTTTCTCAAGCTCTGAGTTCCTCAAAGATGACTGACTCAAGGAAGATTCCAATTGGCCAATCCTATCTTCAAAACTTTCCAGACAACTTCTCGATAGTGCATTATCTGCAGTGAGTTCCATTATTTTCTCATTGAGTTTGTTTATTTCACTCTCTGCATCAAGCCTTTTTATCTCTGCAAGATTTATTTGTTGCTCGAGTTCCATATTCTTCTTCTCAGAGGATGCCAATTTCATCTCACTTTCTTTCAGCTGTTTTCTGATACTCTCTTCGGCTGCATTTGATGACTGGACCAAACCCTCTAACTCAAGGTTTATTTTGGCACTAACTTCTGCAGTTATTCTTGATTCATGATAGAGCTGCTCAAGCAGTTCCATTTTTTTATTTAACTCTTCTTTATATGACAGTGCTTGTGAGAGAAGTGAGTCTGTTTTCTTTAAATCCTGATCAGCTAGATTTATCTTCATCTCCAACTGGCTATGTGTTTCCTCATTTTCCAACAACTTCGTGTTAAGATCTGTCACAGTGCTCTCTAGAGTTGCCTTCTCTCTGGTCAACTCAGACAAATCATTTTGTAAACTAGATATCTGCACTTCTTGGTTCTTAAAGCAAGCTTCATCTGCTTCCCTTTCCTTTACCTGTTCTTGGAGCTTCAGTTCCAATTCCTGCAAATTCACAAGCTTTGTTTCGAGATCCTCTCTTGAAGTAGACAGCATATTTTCTAATTCAGCGACATCTGCTCTCAATTGCTCCTGAGAAACCTTATACAGATTTAGTTCTTCAGACAGTCCACATATGAAATGATCTTTAGAAGCAAGTTCTTGCTCCAGTTTAGCTACTTGTGATTCTGATGTTTCCAACTTCTCCTGAGATATTGAAAGCTCTAATAAAGTACTTTGAAGTGCTTCTTCAACATGCTGTTTCTCTGCATTCTCATTATGGAGTTCTTTCAACTCCATTTGTAGGTCATTGACTTGACCTTCCATCTCCTTTGCATTTGCATGTGCCAGATCCAACATCATTTGTAGCTCCAAAACATTCTTTGATTCTGATTCTGCTTGTAAACTACTGTGCTTATTTAGTTCTTCAAGTTTATGTACTTTGCTGACTGAGGACAATAACTCTTCTTCAAGAGCCTTCATCCTTTTCCTCGAGCTATCCAGCTCAGTGGACAACTCAATGAATGATTCCCTTGCATCTGTAAGCTCCTTATCCTTTATATATGAAGCTTTTAGTGCTTCCTCCAGGGATTCAAGCTGCAATTATATATCTGTTCAGCTTCTAATATCTGGTTTTTCATCAACTTATGGCCAAGTTCAAGTTCTTCACAATGCTTGGTCATTTTCTCTAGCTTGTCATTTGCTAGATCAAACTCAGAAATTAGCAAGGCTTTTTCAACTTCTGAACTTTTCAATTTTCCAAGGACAGTTTCAAGTTGAAGCTCGAGTTCTTTGTTCTTCTCTTTCATTTTTATAGAATCAGCATGTGCTTCTGAACTGTCCGATCTATGATTGGCATTATGTGAGGTTTCTTCCACTTCCACCATTGGGTTGAGCAGGTGAGATCTTTCTTCTACATCTGCTAATATTTCCTTCTCTACCTTTATAAATTCCCCATCTGATGCAGATTCCTCCTCCTCTTCTTTCTTTCCTTCTTTTCCCAGTAAGTCTGTACTGTCACTCCTTAGACTCTGGTTTTCATCCTCAGCTACCTGCAATGTAGAATATGGTCAGAAATAGCAAATAGGTCTTCTTGAGGACAGTAAAAGTGGTTATTAGGTACTTCCACTTGGTTGGTGTCAGCATCAGTCATGTTCAAAATTCCTGATTTGCTAGATGGATGGCATTTCCTAGTATTTATATATGTTACTTGGACCTCAAGGTGTTGTGGAAATTGTGAATCATAACTCTGCGTAGCATATCCAAAAGCACAGAAATAACCAGATCATCTATTCTGGACTCATTTGAATGTTAAAATGAATGTTTATTTGGCTTTGGTTGCTATCATCAAGATATTGTGAAAGATTAAAAGATTATTGAAGTGTTCAGAACTACTTCCTGGAAACAGAAACAAAAGACAGAAAGTTGGGTTTGCATACATGATATGCATCCCGTATTACTTTCTTGTCAGCTCCAACACAATTGTCAGAAGGATAAGGCTTATGAACTAGTGATCATTTTAGCCTGAGGAGTCAAAGCTGATGAAGTTTCAAAGAAAACATTGGAGCCATATAATATGCAGCCACAGATATTGGATATCGGTTACTTTAGCTGCCATATTAAAAGCCCTAGTACAGATGAGGTTCGAAAAAAGAGAAGTACCAGGAAGAATTTAAGTTCAGCATCAGTTATTAATCACAAAACCATCTTAACACAGGCGAGAAAGAACTTTGACATTGCAATGAACATACTACCAGAAATTCGTTTAGCTAATGACACTAATTTAGTTAATATGCCCTTGTTATTGAATCAGCAAACATGTAATTTACAAAAAAATGGACTCTAGGGAGTTTCATGTTCTGATATCAGGTAATGGTTAAATCTATATGGCCTCATTCATTTAGGCAAACAACAGTTGATAAATCTAGATAAAACCAAATATGCACTATATATATAATATCTTTGTGTGTCTGTGTAAAAATATATGCATACAAGCTTTGTTAATCTAGGATCGACAGTTGCCTAAAATTTCATTTGTAGTCTATAGTTTATAGGTTTGATAAAGCTTTTACATCATTATCTCTTGTCAAATCTGACTACTAACTAATGCATGGTGCATGTAGGATATCGGTGCATATTGGATATCGGTTACTTTAGCTGCCATATTAAAAGCCCTAGTACAGATGAGGTTGGAAAAAAGAGAAGTACCAGGAAGAATTTAAGTTCAGCATCAGTTATTAATCACAAAACCATCTTAACACAGGCGAGAAAGAACTTTGACATTGCAATGAACATACTACCAGAAATTCGTTTAGCTAATGACACTAATTTAGTTAATATGCCCTTGTTATTGAATCAGCAAACATGTAATTTACAAAAAAATGGACTCTAGGGAGTTTCATGTTCTGATATCAGGTAATGGTTAAATCTATATGGCCTCATTCATTTAGGCAAACAACAGTTGATAAATCTAGATAAAACCAAATATGCACTATATATATAATATCTTTGTGTGTCTGTGTAAAAATATATGCATACAAGCTTTGTTAATCTAGGATCGACAGTTGCCTAAAATTTCATTTGTAGTCTATAATTTATAGGTTTGATAAAGCTTTTACATCATTATCTCTTGTCAAATCTGACTACTAACTAATGCATGGTGCATGTAGGCTAATGATCAATCCAAAACATGCTTAAGTTTTTTCCTGATAAACCAAAAGGAGGCAGTTTCTAATTTCTAAAAAAAACATATGATTCAGAGTTTCATGCATCCAGTGACCAAATTTGATATTGCATAAAAACAGAAGACAGTCACAGAACTGTAATATTTTAGCAAACATTTCCAGGACCAAAAAGTTTGATGTCCGTTATTGCAGCAACATATACACGAATTAAAGGTATACAGAAACAAAAATAGTTATGAGGTGGAAATAGTTACATCTATATTAGCCTCTTCGGATAGCTTCACCTCAATGTAGCCTGAACTTCCTTGCAATTCTTCAGCCATTTATCTTAGAAGTCCCTGTAAGTAAATGTCCTTTGAACATGTTAAACAAGATTAAATAGCTATGCCTCACAACAATCTCTCACCAAAAAGCTTATGCATGCACATATACTTAGAAACAAGAACTCATACTTGATGGAAGCAGTACTTTTGACCAAAGAAAATGACCTGTCGAACCCTCAATGCATGAAATTGGCAGGATTACGCAAAAAATAACTTCAATGAAATTTCTTAACTACCCACCATCGGTTTCATATTTGACCAATTTTAATCCAATAAGGGAACAATCAAAAACATCAGATTTCAGCATGCCATTCGCTGGAACCCGTCAATGGGAATTTCAATGTGCTGCAGAAAAATTTAACAGAGTTAGGGTCCAAGAATTCAAACTTATCCATAGTTTAAGGCTTCACCAATGTAAAGAGTGTAGAGATCGAATAGTATCACCGCCCCAGGAGATTAGACAACTATTCCAACTGTCTGGCTGCTTGATTGTATGCATACTTCCATGGGGAGTATTCAAGAAAAGAAGATTAAACTATAATTTTCGCTAAATAAAATTTAAACTTCAAAAAAAAAAAAAAAACTCTGCTTTTTAGAGCATTTACGGGGGAAAAGCAACAAAAAAACAGGGTATATTGTGTGCTACTGCGAGCACGAATCAGGACATTCCAGAACAAAAATTATACCTTTCGTAAGGAAATTTGAAGTAAATTTAATCTAACCTCGGAAAATCTTCCAGATGATATCATAGAACAAAAACTCTCTAAACCGCAGCTAAGATCGATTAAGAATTAGAAAACGGGCAACAAAAATCACTTAGATCAAAGATCCAAACCAGAAGGTTACCGAGACATGGAAACCCCAAGGAGATTCAATCTTTACTACGATTATACCCTCACAAACCTGATCTTAGAGAGAGCAAAACAAAGCATCACAACTAGTTATCGCGACGAGGTACGAAGATCAAGAAAGCAAGCGGTCAATCCCAAAGAAAACCGATGCTGAATTTGAATAAGCAAAGTCCCAATTAGACTTCCAAGTGATCCGACGAAGAGTGAGCGGCTTCAGAGGGACTTCTTTCTTGTTTAGAGAGAGAGCGAGAGAGAGAGAGGTTTCTTTGGGAGGGGGAGAGGAGAGGGAATCTTTGTCAGAGAGCAGCAAAAAAGGAGCCCACTGGGACCCGGGCGAGTTCGGTGACTCTCCACCGCCAACCGGTTCGGTTACCACCGGGATCGAGCTCGGAATAGAGTGGACTCCTCCGTCGTACCACCCGGTGTCGTTACTACCGCCGTCACGTTGCGATCAGATCGGATTTGTTCTTAGTAGCACAAAATTACGAAGATACCCTCGTAATTGGTCGTGCGGCCCGGGCGGGATTACATGACATGAACGACGGTTGATTTCCAGTCCCATGACGAAAATACCCTCCTCTGTATTTTTTCTTTCATACAATTATTTTATTGCATAAATCAAAACAAAAAGAAGAACACAGAAAATAAATTATTTTTAAAAACTGATGTGGTTTCTCAATCAAACGAGGAATATTCATCAAAACTCGATTACTTATTATTATTATTATTATTATTATTATTATTATTATTATTATTATTATTATTATTATTATGATTTGGTTGACACACATAATAATATTATGGGGGAGTTTGTGATGTTTTGAAGAGAATGAGCTTGATCTTCCACGTTCGTTCCTGATATAGAACCTGCAAAACGTGGACATTAGTGGTCAGTGGTTTTCTGATGACCTTTTCCTCAACGAAATCTCTTCCTCCCTCTTAATTTATATAAATAGGAGAGTAACATGTTAATTTATTTAAGTTTTTTCACTTCTTCAATAAAGTTTCTTATCTTCTATTCTTTTATCTTCAATAAAGTTCTTGCCTTTGGTCAGCAACCCCTTGCCTTCGGCCAAATTCCTAAGAGGCGAGAATGAAGGGTGGGCTTAAGGGGAACGAAGGAACGCCTGTGCCCTCACAGACATGTTAATGTATTTAAGTTTTTTTACTTCTTAAATAAAACTTCTCCAATAATTATTCTTATCTTTTATTATTTTCATCAGACTCTACTTTGACACTTCCATCAAAAGATACTTTGACTGAGTTGGGCATGTGTCGTCACTTCTTTCTTCCTTAGAAACTATTACTAAAAATCCGATAAGAAGGGTAAAAGTGTCACTGCGGGGCTCTCGGCCTCTTCTTCCCTCCTCTAATAATCCAAATACAGAAACGCAGCACCTGATGCGACCGTAGCAGTCGAGGGTGGGCAGTTCCGTAAGCAGCTCAGCAATGGGGCCACGGCGGTGGGGTTTAGCTTTTTGGCCTGAGAGCGGCAGCCAAAACCGACCGACCAAACCGACCTCGCCATGTCTGCGAAAGCCATGGATGATGACGGCCTCCTCCAACTCACAAGTGCCTCCTTTTTCCTTCCTTTTGCTCTGTATCTATCCATCCTCCACAAGCTTTCCACCCCACTCTGATCCAATCCTCTTCAGCCTTGTTTCTTCTCCCTTCTTTACGCCAAACCATCTCACCTCCTCTCTCCTTCCATCTCTGCCACAAACCTGTGCTGCTCTTCGTTTGACTGATTCTTAATTGGTGACAGATTAAATGGCCGGCTCTTGAATTTGATCATTGCGTGCTGTTCACAACTTGATGATCTTTGGAAAGGAGATTTAAATCTGTGTCAACTTGCATCTTTAGGATGGATGAGTCCTTAGGTGGCAGGTACCATCTCTGAATCATCAACTGTTGAAATGAGTGGGTGGATCACTTTTGTGAATGACTGTAAAATACAAACAGCTCAACAAAGTTGATGCGGAGGCACTGTAGGGGGATGAAGAACTTGATATAGGAAATAATTTATAGAATATAAATCGAAATATTATGAACTCATGATTACGAAAGACAACTATAAATTTGACAAGAGGATCTGATATATTATCATCAAATCAATATTTAAAATAAAAAATATATATTATCAAGACTCTAATAAGTACCGTATTGGTCGTATTAGTGTACCAACACTTATACACCAATATATATCAATTTTTTTTAAAAAATAAAAATAATAATATAATAAAAGTTAAGACCTATGTTATCTTTTTATAGGATCATGTCATGTATTAGATAGTAGTACATCATCATCTACATAACAATATTTAAGGTGTAAAAATATATCAAATAATATTTCAAACACTCAACCTTTGATAAGAGAATTTGATATACCACCATCAAATCAATATTTAAAGTATAAAAATATATCATATGAGATTCATATATTCATCAAGTCTCAAATAAGTATTGTCTTAATCATGTGTGTACTAATACTATATACACCAATAAATACTGAGTTTTTTTTAAGTACTAAATTAATAAAAGTTACCTCAATACAAGACCTATATTATGTTTTTTACTGGTTATTATAGTAGTACAAGACCTAAATTAATAAATATAGCTTGTATTAAACCATACCATGAAATACTACAAACCTTGACTATATCTTCTCATACCAAAATATATGAATGTATAAAGATATTTTATAAAGTAATGGCACCATATATTTATGTTTTTTTTATCCTTCATATACAGCTTTTTCTAATCTTGGATTCTCTGTGCTGCTCCAAAAAAAAAAAAAAAAGATTTACCCACTTCGACAAGCATATTTATATCAATGAAAATGAAATCCATCGTTGCTGTAATCAACTCATATTGGACCCGAATGGGATCCAGGAGGGTGTAAAGATAAAAAAGGAAGCAAGGCCTTATCATGAGCTGCCAAGAACAAATATATAAATTATTTGTCCTGTCATGCTACCAAGTGTGCGTGTAGATGCCATCCACTCTTGTGAATGGATCGAAGCACCCCTCAAGAACAACTGTGCCGTGAGCTGTATCAGAATAGCGAAGCTGTGTTGATAGATGATGATGCAGGGGTGATTGTGTTCGATGAAAAGTTTGTCTTCTTGTCATCTCATCGAGGTAGTATAAAACAGAAGCTTTCCTGTCAACACTCATGCAAGAATAACCTTTCCAGCTGTGAGTTGGGGCCCAAAAACACTACTTTGAATCCTTGGTATCATTCTGCATATGGTTCTTTGTTGTTTGGACCCAATGGGTTGTAATATTCTCTGATCTTGGATTCAATACTCATCTTTTATGAAACGTGGGTGCCAATTTGTAAGTGGAATGGATGCTGAATAGTATTGTTTATAAACACCGGATAGTGTGTTACATGTATCACTCTTTTTCTTTTCCTCGAGAGAAAATATCAAGTATATATATATGATCACATTCGAATGTTTCCTCTTGAAATGAAAGTTATCATTAACTGGGTCCTCGAAGAACTCCAAAGTAAATTAATGATTGAAGACATCAATCATTCTTTCCACATGAAGATGATGGATGGAATCGACAGAATCCATGTGTCTTCTTTATATTACCATTGCCTAGTAGCCCACAAGACAACTCCAAGAGCGGTTTTGCCATGTCCAGAATCCATTGAAGATGAAATCTTGCCTTTGGAAGGAGTTCGTCATTCTAGCGGAACCTGTAAAATGAAAAAGCGTAATCAATGAATCGAGAGGGAGTCTCTGTCAAATTCTTGGATTGTTCTCCTTAAAAGGAGATAGTATTGGAGGTGTCAGAACATTTACGATGTGTGGCCGGAAGGGATTCTTGAAAGGTTGTATGGTGCCATTGAGTGCTCTCGACGATGACACAACTTATGCCATCTAGATTTGGAACAGTTGCAGTGTAGCAGGAAATATATGGCTAACTTCTTCTGGTATCAAAAGTCAAGCTGAGATTAGACCATAGGGACATGAGAGGTATGAGTTCGGGATAAAAAAATTTATATATAAATAAATACAAATAGATCGTAATATACAGTGAAAAAATTAAACAGAAATCACAATCACATATAATATCAATATTTACGTAAAAAATCCCTCCAACGCGAAAGATAAAAATCACTAGACAAGCTAAAGAAGTAGATCCACTATAAATATAATAAACATACAAATCTCATAGTCTCTTACCCAAAAACTCACTCAATAATCACAACAGAATAATAGGGATATAAGGATTATGTTACCGTGCATGTTGCCCTCGTCTTCTTCCTTCTTTTCTTCTCTTGTTTCTCTGCCCCCAACTGTCATTACTATGGTTTCACCCAGCCACATCCACTGTAGCTACAAGCCCTCTTTTTTCTGTCCTAGCTGTCACAAGTCTAGGTTAAAAAAAAGAGAGTTTAGGTTAAAAAAGTAAATGATTTTAATAGTTGATGTGGACTGTCGGTAATTAAGGCCCATCATGAGTTGAATTAATAGGATATGTACTCAATAACCTTTCCCTTCAGCCCATAATGAAGGTTGTCCCATGACTTAATGTGAAATCATATCGATTAGTTGTCAAGATATCTCCTGCTTTTCTTTCGGTAAGGTTTTTGTCAATATGTCTACCCGGTTATCAACTATATGAATTTTCTGAAGTTACAACTGCTTCTTTTCAAATACATTTTGAATCTAGTGGTATGTGTCATCTATATACTTTGACTTAGAATGAAAAGTTGAGTTCATACACAAATGGATGGTGCTTTGGCTGTCACAATGCATAACATAATTTTTCTATTTCAACCCAAATTCTTAAAAAAAAAATTTATTCATAATATTTCTTTGCAAACCTTCGTAGCAATAATATATTCTGCCTTTGTTATGGAAAGAGCAATATACCTTTGTAATTTGGATTGTCATGGGCTTTTTTGTATTAATGTCTTGCTATATCCCTTTGAGATATCTAAAGATCCACTACACTACTGCATAATGCTCTTTGCTTAGATTTGTAAGAAATCCGCTAGCAATACCTAATGCATATATGATATCTGGTCTTGTACATACCATCGCGTATATCAAACTTCCAACTGTTGGAGCATAAGGAACCTTTTACATTTTCTCCTTCTCCTCATCACTTGATGGATTTTGCTCTAAGCACAACTTGAAGTGACTTAAAAGAGGAGAATCATCTGGCTTTGCATTGCTCATACTAAACCTATCTAATACCTTCTTGATGTATTTATCCTGGTGACAACCAAATCTTCTTGTTTTTTCTATCATGGGAAATCTACATGCCTATTATTTATTTTATAGGCCCAATATCCTTCATTGCAAAGGACTCACTTAGTTTCTTCTTCAACCTGTCAATCGTAAACATATCTTTTCAAGAATAAACATGTCATCAACATAAAATAAGAGAATAATAAAATCTTTACCAAACCGTTTGATATACACATAATAGTTTGAAATCATTCTTTTGTATCTATTTTTAGCCATAAATGTATTAAATTTTTTGTATCATTGTCTTGGAGCTTGCTTCAACCCATATAAGCTCTTCCTCAACTTGTAGACAAAATTTTCTTTACCTTTGATTTTGAAGCCTTATGGTTACTCCATATAAAATTTCTCTTTTAGATCACCAAAAAAGAAAGTTATCTTCGA
Source organism: Musa acuminata AAA Group (assembly GCF_036884655.1). NCBI lineage: Eukaryota > Viridiplantae > Streptophyta > Magnoliopsida > Zingiberales > Musaceae > Musa > Musa acuminata. Next base: position 15,592,345 of record NC_088354.1, read on the forward strand.
TAGAAAATATTTTAATAGGAGAAAAAATCTCTTCAAAGTTAATATATTTCTTTTAACCAAAGTCTTTCACAACTAATCTAGCTTTAGCTTTGTACTTTAGTTAAAAACATTGTTCTTGAGTCTTCAACCTGAAAACTCACTTGTTCTTCAAGACCTTTCTTTCCTTTGGTAGTTACACTAAATCATATGTATGGTTCTTTTTGTAGAACATCCATCACTTCCTACATAGTAACTAACCATTTATTTTTCTGCTCACTTTCAATTGCTTTATGGTAACTCTCTAGTTCACCTGCATCAGTAAGCATCACATACTTATTTGTAAAATATCTTCTAGAAAGTTGACAATGTCTAGAAGATCTTCTCAAATGAGGTTCTACAGAAAGTTTCTCCACATCTTCTTCCTGCTCAACATGTCCTACAGGTAGATCAACATCGACCTTTACACTATCTTCCTACACATCTCTCCTATCACCCTGATGTACTAGAGGAGTAACTATGTCACAATCTATTAATCATTCTGTAGAAGTCTTAGCTTATGCCTCTTTCTTTAAATCCTCAAGGGTTTGATCCTCAAAGAAGACCATATCTTTGCTTCTAAACATATTCTGGCCTTTTGGATCCTAAAGCCTATAACTAAATTGATCATATCAGTAGCTAAGAAAAATATATTCTTTTGTCTTACCATTAGCTTAGACCTCTTAATGTCTGGAATGTGTGCAAATGCATGACAACCAAACACTCTCAAGTGCTTGTAGGAGACATCTTTTCCTAACCAAACATGCTTTACAACATCACCATCTAGAGTTGTATTGGGTGACAAATTGATCACATCAACTGTAGTCCTTAAAGCCACATCCCAAAACTTTTTGAGTAGCTTGGCTTGTAAAAGCATACATCTAATCTTTTCTATAATGATGTGCTTCATCCTCTCTGCAATTACATTATGGTAAGGTGTATTAGGAACTATCATCTCATGTTGGATGACATATGACCTACAATAATTATCAAACAATTATGTGTACTCACCACTATTATTTGAAAACATTAATAACCTGATCTTTAATATTCATAGCATAGGTCCAAACTTTCTTGGAAAAGTCATATATAAAAGTGATAAAAAAAATGTACCATTGATACCAGGAACATTAAGATACGGTCCAAATGACCATATATATTTGTATAGACTTGGTCCAAGGCATGCATTTTTCTAGATAAAGTATAACTAGCAAAGTATATCTATATAGACTTGGTCCAAGGCATGCGTTATACTACAACTCCATGTTGAAATCTTTCTCTATAGCATTCAACTACTCACCACAAGACTTTGGTTTATAACTTGTACAAAGTATGACATTCTTCCTACTAGCTACAACAAAAAAACTCTTACTAAGCTTTCATTGCCCTCTATAAAATCTGTTATCAGAGTCTTCATCATCTAGCCTTCCAACTAAAATTAAGTTCAACCTCAAGTCAACTATATGCCTCGCATCCTTAAGAACCAATTGTTGAATCTCGGATTTTGATGATGAAATCAATTGGTGAATTAATGATCTAATTCATATGTTGAGATAAGTGATGCAGGACTAACTACGATCGTGAAAAGGTAAATAATTAAAAAAAGAATCGAATATTGGGTTGGAGTCAAAGATCGGGCATCAGGTCGAAAGAATCAAGGATACACTGAAGGTTCGGACGATGCATTGGAAAGCTCGTTGGGTGTTCGCCAAAAGCTCAACAGAAGATCGCCAAAAGTCTCGTCAGGAGTTTAGATAAATAATTAACGTGTCGGATAACTAAGATTGCTTGCATTATAATCGTTTAGCCTTAATTATTATAGTTAGTATTTTAATTTGAGTTAGTTTTAGGAAAAATCCTACTAACTAAATTAAGGACCAATTGGGCCCAAAACAGGGCTGAATTGGACCGATTAGATGGCTCATTCAGCTACTTGGAGTCATGTCAAGCGGTGGAACTGCTTGAGGCTTAGCCTCCCAAGTGGTCTAGGCGGTGGTACGACCCTGTCAAGCGGTGGTATCACTAGAGTCCAATCTCCGAGGCTGTCAAGTGGTCGTACCACCTAAACTAGGTGATGGTACCATAAAGTATTAGTCTGTAGGTGGTGGTATCGCCCAATATTGGTAGTGGTATCGCCAAGTACTAGCGGTGGTACCGCTAGTACCCCGAAAACTCAATATGTGACACTTTTTGGCTCCATTTTTTAAGCCATTAGGACCTATAAATACCCCACTCTTTATTGCATGAAAGAGCATGAAAAGTGTGAATGAAATTCTTAAGATTTTGAGTTGTAATTGTATTGAAAAAAGTGCTAAGTGTTCTCCTCCTTCTTTAGCTTTGTGATCATTCTAAGAGAGGTGTGAGGCTTATAAAGGTTATATCCTAAACCTGTGAAAATGAGAAAGAGTTGTAGAATGATAGTTGGGTTTCACCCATTGAAGGAAGACTGTCAGTGGATGTCGGTGGCCTCAACGGAGGAGGAATCGGGAGTAGACGTAGGTCACGATAACCAAACCACTATAAATTCAGTTTGTACTTTCTTTTTGCGTTTCATTGATATTACATTTTGAGTTAATTACTTAATTCACTTACTCTAAGGAAATCATGCTTTCATTATCGTTTTTATCGAATGAAGATTTTTAAAACTGACATTTTTAATGAAAATACTAATTCACCCCCCTCTTAGTATCGATTTCGGTCCCAACAATTGTTATCAGAGCTTAGGTTTTTCTCATTTGGTTTAACACCCAAGAGAAATGACTTTTACTGGTAATCAAGAGGGTCTTTTTTTCACTTGTTTTCCCATGTTTAATAGGATAGACTACACATATTGGAAAAGTAGAATGAGAATTTTCTTACTTTCTATGAATTTTGATTTATGGAACATTGTTGAAATTAGTTTTGAAAAGTCTTCCAAACCAATGAATGAATGGAATGATTTGGAGAGGAATACTTTCTATTCGAATGCTAAAGTGATGAACGCTTTATTTTACACTCTTGATAAAAACGAATTTAATCGGGTTTCTATATGTGAAATTGTATATGAGATTTAGTACACACTTAAAGTCACACATAAAGGCACAAGTAGGGTTAAAGAGTCAAAAATTAATCTTTTGGTTCATAGCTATGAGTTGTTTCGTATGAAACCAAGTAAGACCATTGGAGACATGTACACCCATTTTACGTATGTCGTCAATGGTCTAAAAGCACTTGGTAAAAGTTTTTCTAATTTTGAACTTGTTAATAAGATATTAAGATCCCTTCCAAAAAGTTATGATAATAAAGTAACGATAATATAAGAAGCAAAGGACCAAAATAATTTTCTACTTGAATAACTTATCGGGTCCTTAATGACCTATGAAATGACGTGTATAGCACTTGATGAATTTGAGAACAACCTTCCAAAGAATAAAAAAGATATGACACTTAGAACTAAAGAAGGCCACTTAGGTGAAAACTCAAGTGACGACGATGATGATGATGATGATAACTTGGCATTTCTTACAAGAAGGTTCAAAAAATTCTTAAAAAGGAATAAAATGAAACAAGATACTAAGAACAAAAGTGAACTAAAAAAGGACCAAGTATTTTTCTATGAATGTAAGAAGTCGGGGCACTTCAAAAATGAATGTCCCCAAGTGAAAAAGGAGCTACAAAAGAAAAAGAAGGCGCTCAAAGTAACTTGAAACGATTCGAGTGCATCCAAATACAAGGAGCCAATCAACAAACACAAAGTTACAAATTACACTCTAATGATGCTCAATGATGAGGTAAGTGACTCAATCAAATCTTATTTAGCTTATGATGATTTAATTATTATTTTTAATGATCTATATGATGAATATAAGTTGGTTGGTAAAAAATATAAGTTGTTAGAAAAGGAGCATGCTTCTCTTGTTAGTGAATTTGATAGATTAAAAAATAGGCATGATACTTGCACTAAGTGTAAAGAGATAGATTCACTTAAGAAAAAAATATTTTACTACAAGAAATATTAGAAAAAATTAAATTATGTAAAAAAATCTCTAAACATGATCCTTGCTAATAATAGTCATATTCATATAAAGGAAGGAATTGGCTTTGTGAGTAACACTCAACAAAAGCCAACTATCTTCGTTAAAGGATATGCATTACATGTCTTACCTAGAGATAAATATAATTTTTATGACACATATGGACATTATGCCTATAGATGATCTCTTAAAAAGTGTAGAAATTAGTTTGGGTTCCTAAAAGAACCTTAAATTGTTGAATCTCAGATTTTGATGATGAAATCAATTAGTAAATTATTTGATCTAATCCATGTATTGAGATAAGTATGCAAGATAAACTATAATAGCAATAAGGCGTAAAGTAGATGATGGAGCTGGAGTCGAAGACTCGGACAATATACCAGGAGCTCGCCGAGAGTTCATCGTGAGATCACCAAAAGCACGTTGGAAGACTCGCTGAAAGCTCGTCGAAAGATCGCCAGAAGCATGCCGAAAGACTAACCGAGAGTTAGTCAGGAGTTCACCGGAAGCTCGCTAGAAGACTCGCTGAAAAGTTCGCCGGAAGATCGCCAAGTGAAAAATCGACATACCAGACCATGCTTTCCTTAATCGTAGTTAGAATGATAATTAGAGTTGATTTGGAAGGTAATCTCGTCAACTCTGTTAGGGGTCAACTGGGCTTGGAGTTGGGGTAGTTTGGGCCGGAGTTAAGGCCCAACTAGGATGTTGAATTCCTGGTCGATAGTGGCACCACCTGGAAAGTAGCACCCTAGGTGGTCTAGGTGGTGGTACCGTCGGTAGTTATTGCTACCAACGGTGGTACCACCCCTATCAGGCGGTGGTACGCCCAGACTAAGTGGTAGTACCGCTTAGTGTTATATGTCAAGCGGTGGTACCACCCAGTAATGGCGGTGGTACCGCCCAATAATGGTGGTGGTACCGCTAGTACCCCAAAAATCTAGGATGAGACACTTTTTGGCTCCATTTTTGAAAGTCATTGGGGCCTATAAATACCCTACCCTTTTCAGCATGAAAAGACACTGAAGTGTGATTATAATCTTGAGTTATTGGGGTGTAAAGTATTGTAAACAAGTGCTAAAGACCTCCTCCTCCCTTTCTGAATTTTAAGATCATTCAAGAGAGGTGTAAGACTTACAAGAGTTCTCTCATAAACCCGGGAAAAGTAGAAAGTACTATAAAGAGGTATTCGATCTTCACCTATTGAAGGAAGGCCTTTAGTGGACGCCGGAGACCTCGTCGGAGGAGGAATCCGAAAGTGGATGTAGGTCACCTTGACCAAACCACTCTAAATTTTGGTTTGCTTTTCATTTGTGCAATTTACTTTACTGCAAACCTCCTTAATCTTCTCTTGCACTTTTACGAAAGCTTTCAAGTTCAACTTCTCTCTGAAACAGATTGAATCAAAACCATTTTCATCGGAATCAGTTTTAAATGAAACGAACAATTTTCTGAAATCATGGAAGTTTTCCACTGCACTAATTCAACACACCCCCCCCCCCTCCTCTCTTAGTGCCGCTCTAGATCCTAACATAAATAAGTCAACGTCAATAGTTAAAATAGATATATCTATTAATGAGGGACCTAAAGTAAAATGTGTATCTAAAAGAAAACCCCTTTCTTGTAGATATATTTACAATCAAAAGCTAGAAGAAAGAGATGGTACCTTGATAGTGGATGCTCAAGACACATGACCGGAGATCCAACATACTTCTCTAAGCTCACTAGCCAAGATGAAGGGTACATCACCTTCGGAGCCAACAACAAAGGAAAAATTATTTACAAAAGAACCATAGGTAACAAATCAAACCTTCTAATTAAAGATGTGTTATTAGTAAATGGTTTAAAACATAATCTATTAAGCATTAGTTAATTATGTGATAAAGAATACATCATCAAATTTGAATCTAATACTTGTATAATTGAAATACCACACAAAAATAGATCTATGATTGTCTTAAAAAATAATAATGTGTATACTATTGATATTGATAATTTTTACGATTAAACGTGTTTTTCGACTTTAGACAATGATGCATGACTTTGGCATAGGAGATTAGGTCATGCTAGCATGAAACTAATCTCTCAAATTTTAACTAGAGAACTTGTACGAGGAATGCCTAGCATCAAGTTTATCAAAGACAAAGTGTGTGAATCATGTCAATTAGGAAAACAAATAAAAAGTAGTTTCAAATTGAAGAATTAAATAAGCACCTCTAGACCACTACAATTGATCAGTATGGATTTATTTGGACCAATTGATACGACAAGCTTAGAAGATGATAAATATGTCTTTGTAATTGTTGATGATTACAGTAGATGCACTTGGACATACTTCTTGGTATAAAAAATGATTGCTTTAAATATTTTTTAAAATTTTATAAACTTGTTCAAAATAAAAAAGGGCTTTATGATTTCGTCTATTCGCGGTGATCATGGTAGTAAGTTTCAAAACTGTGATTTTCAAAATGTTTATGAGTCAAATGGGTATAACCATAATTTTTCTACTGCAAGAAATCCATAACAAAATAGAATAGTGAAAAAAAAAAATAGGAGCTTACAAGAAATGACAAAAACTATATTAAATGAACATAGCCTACCCAAATATTTTTTAGCCAAAACTGTTAACACGATATGCTATGTTATGAATAGGGTTCTTGTAAGACCATTACTTTCCAAAGCTCCCTATGAATTGTGGAACAACAAAAGACCCAATATTTCTTATTTTAAAATTTTTTATTATAAATATTTTATTTTAAATGAAAAAGATGTCTTAGGAAAATTTGATGTAAAAATCTGATGAAGGCATTTTTCTTGATTATTTCTCTATGTCTAATTTTTTTGTGTCTTTAATAAAAGAACTTTGGTTATAGAAGAATTTATTCATATTATTTTTAATGAGTTTCCCAAATTTAAGAAAAATGATTTTGATGATGATTTTAATTTTGATGCTTTAAATTTAAATGAAAACTCTCCTCCCCCAAGCAACTTGGATGCATCTTTTTCCAAAGAATCCTTACCTAAGGATTGGAATTATGTAGATGCTCATCATAAAGAGCTAATCATTGGAGATACATAAAAAAGATGTTAAAATTCATTCTTTTTAAAAAAAAAATTATATGAATATAGCCTTTTTATCTCAAATTAAACCAAAATATATTAACGGAACCTTAAAAGATGATTCATATGTTATTACAATGTAAAAGGAATTAAATCAATTTGAGAGAAATGAGATATGGAAGCTTGTTCCTAGACCTAGTGACCATTTAGCAATTGGTATTAAATAAGTTTTTAGAAAGAAGTAAGATAAACTTGGTATTGTGGTTAGAAACAATGCTAGATTAGTGGCTAAAGCTTTCAACCAAGAAGAAGATATTGATTATGAAGAAACCTTTACTCCTGTGGCTAGACTTGAAGCCATAAGGATTCTCCTTACCTATACTAGTTGTAATAATTTTAAGTTCTTTCAAATGATGTTAAAAGTACTTTTCTTAATATTTTTATTTCCGAAAAAGTTTATGTTAAACAACCTCCTGGATTTGAGAATGTCATTTTTTTGAATCATATTTTTAAGTTGTCTAAGGCTCTCTATGGTTTAAAACAAGCCCGAAGGGCTTGGTATGAGAGACTTAGTTCCTTTCTAATTAAGAATGATTTTTTGAAAGACAATGTTGATACCATATTATTTATTAAATATTTTAAAAATAATTTTCTTATAGTTCAAATTTATGTTGATATCATTTTCAGTTCTTCAAATAAGTCTTTTTGTGAGTCTTTTGCTAAGAGTTTGAAATAAGTTTAATGGATGAGTTAACTTTCTTCTTAGGATTACAAATTAAGTAACTAAGTGATGGAATTTTTGTTAGACAAACTAAACATGCTTTAAATTTATTAAAACGGTTTAATATGGATAGCTCTAAGGTTATTAACACACCAATAATGGAGAAAATTTTGATCAAAAGACTTAGAGGGGCATGATAAGTAGTTTACTATATATTATCGCAACTAGAGCGGACATTATTTTTAGTGTTGGACTTTGTGCTAGATTTCAATCTAATCCCAAGAAATCTCACCTTAAAGCTTTTAAAAGGATTTTTAGATACTTAAAGGAACTCCTAATATAGGATTATGGTATTCAAAATATAAAAACTTTGAACTAATTGCTTATATCGATGTAGATTTTGCTGGATGTAGAGTAGATAGAACATGTCAACTCTTAGGTCCTGCACGGTCTTCCAAGAAACAAAACTCGATTGCATTATCTATAGCCGACGCTGAGTAATTGCAGTAGGCGCATTTTGTGCACAAGTTATATAGATGAAAAATACTTTAGAAGATTATGAAATTTACTTAAAAAATATTTCTATAAAATGCGACAATACTAGTGCAATATGCTTAACAAAAAATCTCATTCAACACTCTAGAACTAAGTATATTGATATTAGACATCATTTTATTAGATTTCATATTAATAATCATGATATATCTTTAAAATTTATTGATACAAAACATCAATTAGCTGATATTTTTACAAAGCCATTGAATGAGAAACAATTTGATTTTATTAGAGGAGAATTAGGCATGTTAAATCTTCCTAATGCATTATTTCAAAATTCTTGATTTTTCATAACTTGAATTTTTCCTCTTAAATCGAGATCGGTTCCTATTACTCTTTCTTCTTTCTATTTGCAAAAATAGTGCTTTGATTCATGGACTTTTGGATTCATGACTTAATCTCTCTTTCGTTCATATGATGATTGTAATATTTGCACCATGTAAAATATTTGTACCATTGAATGTTTACACTATACAGTGTTTGTTCATCTGAAAGAAGAAGCAAGAGCACTCGCTTGCTATCATCCTAAAAGAAAAACAAAATTGCTAGAAAAAGAGAAAGTCTTTCATGCACAAGAGGCTAGCTTGCATAATTCATAAAGCAAATTGTACTGGCTTTAATGTTTAAATACAGGATAAAGTGAATGTTGAGTGCTTGTTGCAATTAGGTGTAAATAGTGCACTAGCGGTGGTACTGCTAGATTGGTGGTAGCACCACCAGAAAGCATTGCTTACATGCGGTAGCACCGCCCAGTTGGCAGTACCATCACTCGTAACTCTCCACTATAAAAGCCTAGTTAGGGTCGATAGTAGAACCACTCCCAACCTTCTCTACACCCCTCTAAACTATTGTTCACCCCTCATTCCTCTTACTCTACCTCTAGAAACTCAAGAAAACCCCTCTCTTTTGCAAAGCTTAGGATCAATCTTAACCCCTTCGTGATCATAAGAAGATTAACTACAAGGGTAACTCTTAAACCTTTCTCTCATTCTCAATCTATTGCTTGATCTTGCCTCTTATTATTGATAATATATATAGTTCTCGTGGCACCTAGAAGATCCTTAAGGGACAAAGTAAAGAGAATATTAGATGAAACCTTTGACTCCACATTATTTGACTCATACGATCATGCCCTCAAATTCTCAACTTTTGAGTCTATAAATGTGCATAAGGGAAAATATGTAGATCTAGAAGAGTTCAGTGATTTAGAAATAATTCAATGGTTTTCTAACTTAGATGTTCTTCTAATTTTTCAAATTAGTGAACATATCTATCCTAGACTTGTTCGATTATTTTACAATAACTTATATATAAATGAACATGAAAGGGTATCCACATATCTTTTGGGGTATCATATACTTATTATGGATAGCATAATTTGTAATCTTATAGGAATTCCTAAAAAAAGAAGAGGTTGCTACTTTAGAGGATAATGAGACACTGAATCGGTTGGGGTTACATATTTTGAGGCATTAGGCACTATCTTTGAAAATCCTAATCTGTCTATTGTTCCAAAAAGTTATGAACATATACTACCATTCAACACAAAGCTACTACATCATATCATGATTAGTATTCTACTTCCCAATTAATACTATCATGATGAAGTTAGTCAAATAGAATTAGGTACAATGTATTGGATTATGAAAGGATATGATAACTGTTTTGGATATTTGATACGCCAAAACATGATTGAGCTGTCAATAAAAGACATGATGCTTTTAAATAGTAGCTTAATTATTCAATTGATATATGCATATGAAATAGTCATTCCACCAGATAAAGAAATTATGAAACTAGACAGATTGAATATTGTTAATAGAAACATATTAAGAAGATTAAGATACATAGTAATGAACCATGTTTGGACCATATTTCCTAGGAGAACTGATCCTCCCTCACCTGAGTTAGAACCAAAAATATCTATACATAGGGGAAGTCAATCTTCTCCTACTAGTCCTTTTGAGGCAGCACCTCCGATAGCTTCAGCACCCTCCTCATCCACTGATTCCATAGCAACTCGATTGGATCAAATTGAACTTCATTATGATCAAATTCTAATTGAGATACAACACATTCATGCTCAGTTTGATACTCTGTTTAAGCATTTTAGATTACCATCACTTAAGTAGCTTGTATATTTTTTTTTTTATTGATGATAAAGGGGAGAAGTCAATAGCTTTTTTGATGTATTTCCTGCACACTTTGATGTTATAATGTACTTTATAATGTTTTGGCATTCCTTGCTTTTTTTACTGTACTCTTTGATATTATAAGGCACTTCCTGATAATATTATGTTGATGCAAATGAAGTGTAAAATGATGAATGCTTTAGTATCATATATGTTATGCCCAAAGTAATGATAATTCTTTTTTGATATCATGCATGAAGTAATGATGAATTGTAACATATTAAAAGTATGCATGTTATATTTTGATAATTTGAAACCATAATGATACACAATGTATGAAATTTTAATATGATATATTGCTTTTGATCACTTTAATCAAAATTATTTCACTTAGAATACAAAGGTTATGATTCCTTTTAAATTCAAGTTTGTCTTATCTCAATATGATATATAGATAAGGAGAGTTAAGATTAACTCCGTGATCAATTGGTTGTTATCATCAAAAAGAGGGAAATTGTTGAATCTCATATTTTGACGATGAAATCAATTGGTGAATTAATGATCTAATCTATATGTTGAGATAAGTGATGCAAGACCAACTATGATTATGAAAAGATAAACAATTAAAGAAAAAATTGAATTTTGGGCCGAAGTTAAAGATCGAGCATTGAGTCAAAAGAATCGGGGATACACCGAAGGTTTGGACGATGCGTCGGAAAGCTTGTTGGGAGTTGGTCAGAAGTTCACTAAAAGCTCGTCGGAAGATCGTCGGAAGATCGCAGGAAGTCTCGTCGAGAGTTTGGATGAACAATTGACATGCCGGACAACTAACTCAATTATAATGAAGAAGTTTGCGTTATAATTATTTAGCCTTAATTACCGTAGTTAGTGTTTTAATTTGAGTTAGTTTTAAGTGAAATCCTACTAACTCAATTGAGGGCTAACTAGCTCAAAACAAAACTAAATTGAACCAATTGGATAGCCTATTTAGTCACTTGGAGCCACGTTAAGTGGTGGCATCGCCTAGACTAGGCAGTGGAATTGCTTGAGGCTCGGCCTCCCAAGTGGTCTGGGTGGTGGTACCGCTTAGATTGGATTTTGGTATCATTGGCAGTTAATGTTGCCAAGCGATGGTACCGCCGTATTAGGCGATAGTACTGCCCCTATCAAGCGATGGTACCGTCATAGCTCAATCTCTAAGGCTCTGTCAAGCGGTGGTATCACCCATAGTGGTACCACCCAATGTCAATCTGCAACTGGTGGTACCACCCAATACTAGCGGTGGTACTACCAGTACCTTGAAAACCCGGGATAAGATACTTTTTTACTTCATTTTTAAAGCCATTGAGGCCTATAAATACCACACTCTTTCTTATATGAAAGAGCATGAAAAGTGTGAATGAAATTCTTGAGAAATTAGGTTATAAAAGTGTTGAAAAAAGTGCTAAGTGTCCTTCTCCTCTTTAGCTTTATAATTATTCTAAGAGAGGTGTGAGACATGTAAATATTATCTTCTAAACCTATGAAAAGGAGAAAGAGTTGTAAGAGGGTAGTTGGTCTTTCCCCATTGAAGGAAGATCATTAGTACATGCCGGTGGTCTCAACGGAAGAGGAATTAGGAGTGGACGTAGGTCACGATGATTAAACCACTATAAATCTAGTTTGCACTTTCTTTCTGCATTTCATTTCTATTACATTCTGAGTTAATTGCTTAGTTTACTTACTCTAAGTCAATCACGCTTTCATTATCGTTTTTATCAAAGGAAGATTTTCTAAAATCGATATTTTTAATGAAAATACTAATTCATCTCTCCTCTTAGTACCGATTTCGACTCTAACACCAACTTGCAACTAAGATTGATCTTTATGTGAATATCACTCATGTCGATAATATCTACCATGTCATAGTTGCCCATCTTGAGAACACCAAAATTCTAGACCTGTAGATAACAAAGAACTCCCTTTATGGTGTAGCATGATAAAAAGCATCTATGTTAATCACCCACTCAAAATCCTAACATATACAAGAGAAAATATTATTAGAAGTAGACAAAATAAAATAGTCACCACCTTATACTATAACCGTAGTATTCTCTTTTGAGTCTGTAGGCTCTACTTATTTTCCCTTTTTCTTGCTCTTCTTATGTTATTAGCATTAATTTTTGTAATATCCTTTCTCACCACAATTATAGCAAATAAATATTTTCTTAATCTTGACTTACTTCTATCCATGCGTGAACTGCTTCTATCCTTAGGCTTTGACCTTCATATATATATATGAGACAAGTGTTTGTGAATCAATATAAGATGTTACTGAATTCTTTCTCTTCAACTCCTTATTCAACAAACTGCTTATTGCTTGGCTCATAGTGATAATACCATATGGCACGAAATTGTTGAGAAAAACTATCAGTATCCCACAACTTTCTAGCAATGAACTAAGAATAATGCTTGCAACTCATCATCAAGATATATTTTTATAAAGGATAACTAGTTAGTAATACTTTACATTTTATTCAAATGCTTAGTAATAGAAGTGCCCATTTTATATTTCAAGTTCACAAGTTTCTTAAAAAAAAAGTCTTGTTGCCAATCCTTTTTCTCTAATAGAGACCTTCCAACTTTTTTTAAAGAGAGAGTCTAGAACTTTTAATAGAAACATTGTAAAAAACACTGTCATTGAGCCACTGTCGAATAAACCTGATTATTTTTTGGTTTAACTTCTTGCACGTATTATTTGTCATAGTTGCGGACTTTACACTATCCCCTTGCAAAGGTCTATATAAATCCTTGCAATACAAAATATCTTTTATTCTTGGTTTTCATATCATCAAATTATTTCTATTCAAGTTAATTATGTGGAAAATACTATCGACCTCTTTGTTCGAACACAAAAACTAATTATTACCAAAACTCTGTTTTGATACCAGTTGATAAGATAAAAGAAATTTTATATAAACAAATACAAGTATGTCATAATACATAGTAAAAAAATTAAATAGAAATCATAATCGTATAGAACACTAAGATTTACATAAAAAACCCCTCCAACACAAAAGGAAAAAACCACGAGATAAGCCAAGAAGCATATCCACTATAAAAATAATAAACATATAAATCTCATAGTCTCTTGCCCAAAAACTCACTTAACAATCACAATAGAATAATATGGATACAAAGATTATGTCATCGTATACATTGTTCTCGTCTTCTTCCCTTCTCTTCTTCTCTTGTTCCTTTGCCCTCAACTATCACTGCTATTGTTTCTCCCTGCCATGTCTATTATAGCTGCAAGCCCTCTTTTATTCTGCTCTAGCCACCACAAGTCTATGTTGAAAGAAAAAGGGTTTAATAGTATTGTCGAACATATATCCCTTTAGCCTATGTCCGACGAGACAACCAAAATGTTAGATATTCTTCCTTTTACATAAAGAAGCATGATGATAATTCCTTTGCAACTTTTAGAAGAACTAATTTATATAATTAATCTTAAAATCTAGTGTTACTTTAAGTTCATCTTTAAACTTTCTTTTTAATCAACTTAATCATTGAAATTCGGTAATAACACTTTCACGATGCACCATCAATTTCATTAACTCAAATATGAGTTGTAGTAATCAACTTGATCTTTTTAATTTAATTTTAGAAATGCATAGCATACCATTCAAGTGTAGCATAGTATTTATGTAAATTTTGATTTATCAAATCTGATATGAAAACTTTCAAAAAAGTTATATGTTTTAATATTTTTTTATTAATTTCATTGCTCTAAAGTTTGATTATGGATACATGATAGATAACAAAAGTATTAGTAGTTGAAGGAGCGAACACAAGAATTGATTCTAAAATTTACTTCGTGATTTGTATGGAGTTCGGGTTCGACAATCCATCTACCAGATATTACCTCTTATATGAAAGTTTTAGCAAAGGAATTACAGTTTTGTTATAATAAATATAACTTTAAAATAAAATTAATTTACTCTTATTCGGAATTTAAAGTGCCTAAAATAAAGAGTTCTCGAGCGATGATTAATTCTCTATAGAACGTAGGTTATTGTCAATTCTCCCTTTCTTCTCTCCTCTCATCAGTCCGATAACACCTTTGATAGAGCTATGGAAGGGCTATTATTTATTAAGGTTACTACTATATCTTTCGATGTCGAGGATGAAGATAAAGCTACTAGTTCTATGATATCTCTATTGTAGAAAATGACTCCTTGCTTGCTAATCTCTGCTACTACTATCGAAGAAACACTATCGAGGCTTTCTTCCTCTTCTCTATTTATTCTTCTACTACAACTCTCGATAAGAAAGATGTCTTGAACTAGCTAGAAGCTAGATAGAAGGAAGAAGGCCAATGCTACTATCATCCTTCTTCTCTTCTCTTTCTCCTCCTCTCATCTTTTCTCAACTTAGTACCAGTTGGGCATGTAAGAGATGGTACGATTTGGATTGATTTGGGTTGATGCTTTAGATGGAGCTCTCTTCTTTTTATAGCTAAGGAAGGGGTAGAGTTCTAGCTAGGTTAGGACTTAAAGAATCCTAATGTCTTTAGAACTTAGAGAGTTCTAATGCATTTAGGACTTGGAGCTGGACCTATTATGGTTAGACTTGACATATTTGGATTTGATTGAGCTTGAGTTGAGTGTCATTAGATTTGAATTAGAATTTGAGTCAAAATTTGGGTTGACTTAGACTTCGACCAAATTCAATTTGAGCCAAATTTAGGTGAGGCTTGAAACAACTTGAATATATAATCTTAGTCTTTATTTGGTTTAGTAAGTATCAAATTAGAGTTTGACTAAAACTCTAATTCAACCGAATTGGAGTTTGGCTCAAACTACGCTAGATCATCCCTAATCATGGCTCCCATAATTTGGTGATTTATGTTTCATTAAATTTTTCTTTAAGGCTTCTTCTCTCTCTATATATAGGTTGGTGATTGGCATCATCATGCTTGACTATGCTGTCTACACACATTATTTTAATGGGGTTTTCCTTGTTGTTAATCACCATCAACTTAAGGGCATTCTTTCTCTTCTCAGGGAGGTTGTTGCTACTCTTATTAGTTTCTTTTCCTTTTTTTTCATATTGGAGGAAGACTTTGGTTCTTTGCATATCGAAGTGAGAGCCACAAGCTTTCAGCAAGCATTCACTATCCTCTTTGCTTAGCCAACAGATATTAAATCTTTCATTGAACTAATCATATCTTGGGTGATGAGAAACTTCCTTTCCTCATTTTAGAATTGATGTTTCTAGGATTAATGAAAATAAATAGCATCCCAATCTCATAAGTAAAGGCTCCCAAAAATGAGTTGACATATGTCAAGCGAAACTACCTCACACATCATCTCATCGATGAATTCCTTTGTAATGGCGAAGTGTATCTTGCATTGTTGATCAATCTTCATCTTTAAATCATCATGAAGCTGTCCAAAAGGATATGAGTGCATATACTATATCATCTCTAGGTTGAGCTCTTGTTGAGATGAGATTTTTTTTGGCTCCTTGTGTCAAAAATTATATCAATAATTTCTTTCTTCACTTAGATCTTTATGGTAAAGAGCTTTTCTCGAAGCTTCAGACTAAAAGTCAAATTCGAGTCTACAACCTTTGATCTAGCCATCAACGATAGACTTAGATCCAAATATAAGATCAGTGAAAGTTTGATAGAGTCATCATCCATGATCATGGTTGTGGTTTGCTGACTTTGATCATTCTTCAACTACTTCTTTGAAAGAGTTTCAAGTCAACCTTCCAATAATTTTCTCTCAAGTGACATACAATTTTATAATGTTCACATAATAGATTACTTCATTTTGAGAAAGCAAAAGTTTTACTATTTCTAAAATTCTCTTGAACCTTTAGGTGGCTCCCTTTGGCCTTCTCTATGGGCTTCTAGCATCGGGTATAATTATTTTTCTTGATCACCATTATCATGTTACTAGTTATCAAAATATTATATACTTAAAAAGAAGCTCAACTCTATATGAATATGGTTATAGAGGCCTATAGTAAATTTCATCATCATTGAGTGATCGTCGAGGGAGGTTCTAAGTGTCACCACTTGCCATCAAAACTTGGTGCATATTGTTCTCTAGATTAGTCCCATCCTTAACATTAATAATGTTACTTTATCTTTCTTGCTCAAATATAGACTTTACACTATGCAAGAGTATATATAATCAACTTGAGTCGCACAAGCATTATCTTATCCTTGTTGTAGTCAGATAAATCAAAGTAAATATTAAATTAATTTATCCATGAGTCTAATACCTCAGCATTGATCAAGTCATTATAGGAGGGAATGTCAATGCGAGCCTTAACACGAAAGAATTGAGTCTTTATTGTAGTATTCTATTCAGCCACATTTTCTTCATGATTGCAAGTTTCTGATGGAGACATCTCTCTCCTTTGTTATGATATTTTTTACTTGATCATCCTTCACTATAGGGTTGGTTTGGGCTTACATCTAGCCCAACACGATCTTCATCTATAGAGTTAATATTACTAACTGGGTAATAAGGTTAGTTAATATTATTGGGGTGTTGTTCATTATCCCATCATTGGTTCTTCCTCTAAGTAATCGTAGCTCGAATTTCAACTCTTGTAACTCTTATCTAGAGGCTTTGTATTATTGTCTTGTGATCACCATCCATAAGAAAAGGATCATTGTTATGATACCACTTGAACCATATGGAGTTTAAGTTCAACGATCCATTGATTTAATAATATCTCTTGGATAGAATTTTTGTGGGAGGAGTTGCGCTTTTGCTACAATACAGACAACTTAGAAAGGAAAAATTAATCTACTTTTATTATGAATTTAAGGTGCCTAAAATATAAAAATAAAATAAATAGTTCTCGAGCGACGATTGCTCGAAAGTTCTTGTGCGATAAGTGTGGACAAATCGCCCTCGGTAGATTGCGGTTATCAATTGTTCTCCCTTTCTTTCTTCCTCCCACAAATCTAACAACACATTTGATGGGGCTGTGAAAGGGTTATCATTTGTTGAGGTTGCTATTGTGTCTTTGGACGTCGAGGACGAAGATGAAGCTATTGATTCTGTGATGGTCTTCTACTGTAGAACTCTATCACTATTATAAGCTCTTATTTTAAGTATAATTTGAGTCTCATCATCTTGAGTTTAGTTATAATACTAAAATATAGAATGTGAGAGATCTTTCATAAAAAAAATGAGTGTTAAGGTTCTCTCCTAAGCCTTGAAAAGGAGAAGATTATAAGGGGTTATCGATCTTCACCCATTGGCTTTGGCAGTAAGATTATTAGTAAAAATCAATGACCTCAAGAGAAGATAAATCAAGAGTGAATGTAGGTCGAGAAGACCAAACTACTATAAAATTAATTTATCTCTCTTTACTCATTTTTTACTTGTAACTTAGTATTATTCTCTTTACTTGTAACTTCTATACACACTCAATACTTGATAAATCAAGTTTTTGAAACATATTAATTTCTCGATCGAGTTTTTAAATAGTTAAATTACTATAGCACCAATTCACCTCCCGCTTGTTATGAAGTCATAAAGTTGTTGAGTCAAGATCGAGGTGTTATATGGTAATTTTGGATCGATGTTGGGCTGAAATATAGCTCACTTATCATGAAAGCTATTAGGCTTGAAGCAAGGTCGAATTGGGCCTATTATAGGGTCAAATCAAACCTGGGTAGTAATATCACCAAGCCCAGATGATAGTACCGCCAAGCTAGTCAGCCAACAGTCAGCCTTGTCAATGATAGTGCTATTTATGTCAGTAGTAGTACCGCTTAGGATAGCGATGGTACCATCCAAAATTCAAATATTATAGTGGTAGGACTACTAGAGTCTAGTTTTCTAGCTTTGATTCAAAAGTTATAATAGTAATACCACCCAATTTTAGTCATAGTATCGCTCGTATCCCAAAATTTTTTAGATTTAAATATTTTATTATATTTTTAAAACCTTTTGTGTCTATAAATACCTCACTCAGGCTTAGTTGATGGAGCATTTATTCTTGAGATTTTAAAATATTATAAACTCTTATTTGAGTATAACTTAAGTCTCATCCTCCTCTTGAGTTTGGTTGTAATACTAAATATAAAAAGTGAGGGACCTTTGGTAAGAAAAAATAAATATTAAGATTCTCTCCTAAGACTTCAAAAAGAAAAAGTTATAAGGGGTCATCGATCTTTACACATTGGTAGTAAGATTATTAGTGAAAATTAATGACCTAAAAAGAAGATGAATCAAGAGTGGCTATAGGTCGAGAAGAAAACCACTATAAAATTGGTTTATCTCTCTTTGCTTATCTTTTACTTATGACTTAGCATTGTTATCTTTACTCGTAACTTTTAAACATACTTAATACTTAATAAATCAAGTTTCTGACACATTAATTTCTCGATTAGGTTTTAAAAAAAAGTAAATTACTATAGAATTAACCTCTTTAAGAGTTTATAGCTAATAAAACTAAGCTTGAATTTTTTAGTCAAATGTCCAAAGGAGAAGATTGAGTTTGGGGAGAACTTGACAAACCACTCATGTGCTACTACCCTAAGGGTCATAGGGAAAGTCTAACACATAAGAGAGTCCATAATCCTATAAAGGGTATCTACGAGATAAACATCGTAATATATTACGAGGGGTCGAATTTTCTATCATAGATGTCTAGCATAAAAAAGTTTGAATCCCTAAGCGATTAGTTCTTTACTTATGTCTTTCATAAAAGGGAATTGTAGATACAAGTCCATCTATGGTTTCTTCCCTTATTTTATTTCTCTATAAATATCCTCCAATTATTGATCCATCTTATTAAGGTAGTCTCGGACCTCGATCGAAAGGTTGGTCGATTGAACGACCGACTCATTTAGGAATTTTAGTTCCAATGAAGGGTTTGAGTTTTGGGCCAATGATGGGGAATGTACTTCTGGTGATACTTGGGCATAAATCAGGTAAGACTCGATTACCACACTAGGAATGGGAAATGGTGATAGAGTAGGAGTAAAGATTGATGAAGTGAATGTATAATGTATGTGGGGTTTAATAAGCAAGTTGAGGAAGGTAGAGAGCAATGATTTGGATTATTTCAATTAAAATATATATTTGTTGGATTTGGGTATGAAAGGTTTATGCATAAATATTCATGGTTAGAGAGCTATAGAAGGAGATTGGATAAAGGTTGAGCTTGGAAAAACTATCGAAAAGGTTATGGTTCAATATAGGGAGGGGATTCAAAGTGGCTAACACTCCTAGTTCTCCCTAATTTAAGATCATTAATCATTAAAATTTAGGATCCACAAAGAAACATTTGAGACCATTAGACTCGGATTTGAATCCTCGAGATTTATCTAAGATGGACCCATAAGATTTTCTTGATATATACTGGTCAGTCGTCTTTCTAGCGCCAATCTGTTAGAGTAAATTTTGGTTGTTTAAGTTGGAAGCCAACTCGGATCCAACCTGACCTTTTTTTGAGTCTTTCTCAAGGTAGAGCTTGTTGAGTCAGATGGCTAAACCATGTAAAATTATATCGAGGGTGTTTTTGTTTAATTTAGATTGTTTTGAGTGTTCCGAGTGGTCCCTTTTATAGTTGATGTTTGGGAGGGCTATTACACTATTAGTATGGTAAAAAAATCATAAGAATTGATCATAACCACCCTTCATCAACATTGAACTGCTATACCTTCTATTATTGACCATAGACTATTATGCTTGTATTGTTACACTTGTTTACCACGTTATTTATATGATAATAGGTGCACGAATATTGTCCATGCTCATTTTTACAAGGACATGATTATGTGAAGCTGAGATAATGATGAAAGGTCACTAAAACAGTTTTTATATGTCGGGTACAAAACGATAGTGTTACCATATCGTAGCGATGGATCAGCCACATCACTTTTGCGGTAGTTAAAAACTTTCACGCCACCTAAAGTCTCGGCCCTCAACACCATAGTGTCCCCATCAGACGACTGCCAAACTCGAAAGAGGATAGATCTAGCGGCCTACAGTTACCGTTGGCATATGTTATTTGCATGGTAATCCTTCAAATATTTTCACTTGTATTTTTTTAATTTTTGAAAGAAAGAAACTATTTATTAGATATCATGGGAAAACATCCATAGTTTGCTTTTGCAGTTCCTTTCTTAAAGTTTTTTTTTTTATTTAGAGTGTGGTTCATTTTAAAACTTTGAGGGGAAGTCTTATGCTATTTTTCATCATTCTTTCATATTTTTGGGGATTAATATTATTCTATAGTTAAGATTAATTTTGACCAAAAGCATGTAATAAGATAGATACTAACCAGTAGGGAATAGATAGCTGTTTGAACTAATAGAAACTAATTAATATATAAATAGTACACCAAAGAACCTAACATTCGTAATAGCCATCTCAAGCAACCATAGAAAAGAAACACCTTTTTCATCATCGCTTTAATTTTTTTAGAGAATTACTTCTTTAATTATTTATAGAACACAACAAGCAAGCTGAGATTGCATGCGGTAGACATTAATTTGGAACAGGTTTGTGTTTCCATCTCATCTACCTTGTCTGGTTTTGAGCTCTAAGAACCCACAAGCGACCACCGGACGCAGATCAGATCACCGAGTTCGTTCATGTTTGTCCGGTCGTCACTCACTCCTGTTGTCCGGTTGTAACCTAACCGTCGGCAAGCCCGACCTAGGTGACCATTAATGGTGAACAGTTGTATGCATGCAGGTCCCTACGTGTAGAAGGGTGGAGAGACTGCCGCATGCACTTCCTTGCTCGCTCACTCCTCCAAGATCTATAAATGCATGCAGCCACCATAACTCTCTGGTACAGCTTCACCCTGATCCCCATGGAGATCAAGAAGGCAACCATCGTTGCATTCCTCTTGGCACTTCTCCTCCTGGCTTCTCGTAAGTCATAGATGAAGACAGAAGTTTCTGTGGTGTCAAGTTCCAGCTTAATCATATGCAGTTTTGATGCAGAGGAGGAGGGCGTGGAGGCGAAGATCTGCAGGTTGCCCAGTATAGGTTTCAGAGGGCCATGCACGTCCGATAAGAACTGTGCCAAGGTTTGCCGGAGGGAAGGCTTCGACAGCGGCGACTGCGAGGGGTACACCATGGGATGCCTCTGCAACAAGCACTGCTGATCCACCAACAGCAGTAGTTGCTGTGTTATGTATAAGCCACTGCGGGTCCCAATAAGTGAGTTCTTCTCACTGTGACATGTCCTTGATGTGGACCGGATGTCGTTCTCTTTGTTTTGGTAGTGTTTATAAGAAGAGTCCTACGTGTGTGATGCAGTAAACCCCAGTGTTCATCCCAGGATCTCCTCTCCTTGCAAGAACAAATGGATTAGAGATTAGTCTCGTGATACTAAAAAGAACTAAAGAATATAAATAATGAATTATTGTAAGTTGAATTCCTGAGAGTAATTATTATACGCCAAAATAATTAAGGTAGTCAAAGCTTGTTACCGAGGAAGTAAATGCTGAGGTGATCTCAAGTGGGCAGCGTCGTTGCTGCGTGTTCCTCTCACCACCTCGAACATCCAACCAGAGATTTTTGTAGAGGAATCGTTTAGGGTTCTCAAAAGAGCATTAATCTTAGATGAGTCAAACTCTGAGGCGTTAGAGTCCCCTCCAAGCTTCAGTCATGAGCTTTGGAGACGGAGATCTCCATCGTCTGCTTTCAGAGCTTTCACAATTTTCTTGGCGTCACTCTCATGGTGGAGACTAAAGTGCTTCCAACCCCACAGAAATCTCTGCGTGAAGATTACCTCCTGTGTACAACTCTTCTCGTCAAAGAGATTCACTCATGAGGAAGGACTCTCGTAACCTGAAGAAGATCTGTAGCAGCAGCTCATAAGCTCACTGAGAGGACATCAAGAACATGTTTGCTTGCAGAGATCGTATTGGTGAGGAGGCCCATCTTTGGCGGGAGGGGGCCTTGAAAAAGATGGTTTGACCAGATCAAAAGGGTTGGCTGGCTGGTGCTGTCAGGATGTTTAATGGTTTTACCACAAACAAAAGGAATGAGTGTTTAATGGGAGTGCATGATAACGAAGGTGCCTGAAACGCTTTCTTTTTCTTCAAGAAGGTACAGAGCACTTCTCGAGAGGAAAGATAACACGCAGCTGCAAACCATGTCAGATGAAATCAAAGAAGAGAGAGCAAATATAAAAAGGAAGCAACAGGAAACAAAGGTCTTTTTTCCTCCTTTTCCTTTTGGTTTCTACGACCCCATATTGATCTTTCTTTGAAGGGGAAAAGCCAGGCAGGACAGCACGGAAAACGGTACAAAGAAACAGTGGTGGACTTTCTGAATCCCCCACCAATTCCTGCAACTCTCCATTCCATACACAATAATAATAATAATAATAATAATAATGATAATAAACCCAACTTCCAATGTGTTTGCGCTTCTGGTTGATCCGCCCATCATTTTCTCTCATTGTCTTTCTTTATGCATGTCTCTGTTTCCCCTGTGTTCCTCATTTGATCTATTATCCTCCTCTATATATAGACTCTGCAACTACGTTAGCCTTCCTTCCTGCGTCACTTCTCTCCTCTGATCATCTGAGCTCAGATTAAACCAGCAGTAAAGAACTGTTCCTCTATAAACAAAGCTATATCTGGAGAGGGAGAGGGAGTTGGGTAAGGAGAGAAGAAGAGTGTGTGTGTGTGTGTGTGTATGGGAAGAAGAGAGTATGGAGGAGGAGGAGGAGGAATGCCGGGGTGGCTGGGCGGACTGGTGGAGGAGAGCTTCTTTGTGGGCTGTGGACTCCACGAGGGCCGGAGGAAGAACGAGAAGAACATCTTCTGCCTCGGCTGCTGCACCAGCATCTGCCCCCACTGCGCACCCGCCCACCCTTCCCACCCCCTCCTCCAGGTCATGCTTCCTCTCTCTCTCTCTCTCTCTCTCTCTCTCTCTCTCTCTCTCTCTCTGTGTGTGCCAACCAATACACTGCATGTTTGCCCAATTACTTGTTTGTTTGCTAGTGATCTGTTTCTGTGTTCGTACTGCAAGAATTCATCAAGACAAAGAAATTAATTCTCATATCCCGATTTGCTCCTAATTCTTTGTTAGTATATCTTATTTGGAAAAGAACCAAATCACTACCATCTTGGTCAGGTTTTGTTGGGCATCATTAACGACAGCGCTTGTCGCTGCTTGAATAGTGGGTGGTAATAAGTAAAGCAACACTTGGTGTTCGTCTCTGATACTTGCAGTACCAGTAATTTTCCTTTGCCTTTTGTGTTTCTGATGCCGTATGAAGTCACCATGCAAATTACTGCTTCAATGACTGCTTCTACATGATTAGCTCAGCTTTTTGTGGTTTGTATTCATGACGATTAATGCAGGTGCGGCGATACGTATACAACGATGTGATTCGACTGGATGATCTGGAGAAGCTCATAGACTGCTCTTTTGTTCAGGTGCGTGCAGCAGTAGCTGATGTTTGCCAACTGGTGTTTCTGAAGCTGATATGATGATGCTTTTTTGTGACAGCCTTACACCATCAACAGTGCCAAAGCGGTGTTCCTGAAGCCAAGACCTCAATCCAGGCCTCCCAAGGTCTCTGGCAACATCTGCTTGACCTGTGACAGAATCCTCCAAGACGGCTTCCACTTCTGCTCCCTCTCCTGCAAGGTTAAATCATGTCTCATCTACAGACTTGGCTTTGAGATGTAATGACATGACACGAAGTGCTGTAGGTGGATCACATTATGTTGCGAGGGGAGGATCTATCGAGCATACTGTTCCGGTTCGACGAGTCCGACTTCACCGTCTCCCACTTTGAGTGTCTTCGGGTGGACGGTACCGATCCACTCGATGAAGACAGAAACAGCCCAGGAGGAGGAGGAAGAACGAAGCACAAGAGTGTTGGTGGCTTCTTCCCACAGATGGTCTTGTCTTTGAGCAACAGGAGGAAGGGAGCTCCTCGTAGATCTCCTATGTCTTAGTGAGTCTCATGTCATGCCATAGCATTCATTGGGCAGTAGAGCAGTGTGTTTACTGGTTTGTGGAGGGGACTGAGGACTTCCATTGCTGACAAGGTGGGCACGTCGGCCACCGATTTTGTACTATGGTAATGGTTATCTATGTGATACCTATGGATCCAATTCTATGCTTGTTGTCACTGTCTTTGACCACATGAACAGAAGTAATGGAAGCCACAAACATCTCCCAAGAAACAAAGATATGAACAACTTCATACAAAGAGTCAAACTTTTGTTTGACCAATTCCTTTTTTTGAGCTTACTCTTCAAATCATCGAACCTTCATTATTGATCACGTGAAGGTCAAAAGTTTAGAGAGAGAGAGAAGTAGATGAATCGAGAAGAGAGTCTCTCCCTTGCATAGATTGGGCGAACTATGAAGTGGCTTTTGTTGGGGGGTTCCTAATGACCCACCCCCAACACAACAATTTCTCCTATTCCCAACGACAACTTTAATTGCAGTACAAACCACACAATCAATCACATTAACATCATCATTAATATTATCATTAAATCATAGAATAACAATGGATAGGATACATATATATAATTTGTCTCATTGGAACTTAAATATGATTAGCTATTCTAATACATACCAATTTGAACCACTCATAGCTCGGTTTTGTCAATCTACATAAGTTATTTACATTAATAAACGAATGTTTGTTTTTAAATTAATTATATAATTAGGTTATTAGGGGAGAGAAGACTTTGAAATAAAAAAATCTCATAAATTAATAAATCACAAATAAATCAGAAAATCAAAGCAAGATTAACATGGTTTGATTTTTTTTTTTTTTTGTTGCCAATATCAATCAATTAAAGTATTCTCGAGCTAACCCTAATTCAATTACAAGCACATTTATATATCATCTCAAAATATTTAGGGTATAATCAAATATTAATCTTTAGGATTTTTTTTCTTGAATAAATAAGTTATTTTTCATATTTAGAATATTTATCCTTCACGATATTGATTTCAGAAATTCTAATATATTTATGAACCCTAATTATCATAAAGGTTCAATCAAGGTTACTAGTTGATGAGAAGAAGTTCTCCTTTTGTATTCTTAGTTCATTCGATGCACAATCGCCAAGCATTCTTCAGCATGTTGGACTATCTCTTGCACAGTTTCACCTCCAAAGGTCACCTTTGGAATGTGCATTCCACGTGAAATAAGAATGATGAGACTATATGACATCGTTGCTACATTGCACTATTTAGATAGAAGAAGAATGGCGCCGATGCCTAACAATGCCAAGATCGAAATCTTACATAGGATCTAAAACAGCTTTCGTAGAATCAACACGTGGAAGTGTGTATGCATGCCTTTCTTTAGCTCTATAGCTCTTTAATTGATGTGACGCTCTTTGGCATCATCATTCTCTGTATAGCACCATCAAAATAGAAATAATAATATACATGTGATTTAGGTTCTTGTGCATGTAAGAAGCCCGGAAGCCTCACCTGGTCAAGATAGAAATCTTATCTAAGATCGAGAAGAGGGTTGACTTATTCGTCACACATGATAAATATGGATGTTTGATAAAGAAAGGTTAGGTATATGTATGCTGTGAACTTTAAATTGGGTTGGGTTTCCAAATATGAATTCTATTCTATGTGAGAGAAATTTTAAGCAAACTCCTTTATATAATGAATATCTAGATCACTTAATGTTGATCAATTAAGTCTGAGTCCAAGTTAACATATGCAAAATTTGAATACCAAATATAAGCTAGAATTTAAATTGTTATGTTGTAGTATAAACCTATCGTATGACATCTGTTTGTCTCGATTGTTAGCAATGTTCCACCTCATGCATACATATATATATATATATTTGTGATTGGGATCTATGTGCATGTATGAGATTGGTAAAATAAAATAACATGTGAAAGTGTTAATAACTTGTTCATGGCACATGATAAACATGTGTGCCTAAAATAGAAGGGTTAAGTATATATATTATATATATATATTAAAAAATATAGTACAGGTAATATGACACTTACATGATCTATCACTTATACAATATTACACTAATTAATTCAGATGTCTCAACATAAATAGGTATATCCATGTAGTTAATTAGCTTTGAATTGACTTGGGTTTCCAATTATGAGTTCTTTTGTACTTGAGATAAATCTTAAATCAGCTTCTTTATAGAAGAGATATGTGAAAGACTTAATAGTTTAAGATTAAAAAAAAATCAAAACAAAATAGTATTTTATGTGCTATATATATTTAATTCATATTGTCAATTCGGATTGGATCTTGATCGAATCAAGTTAAAATAAATTGATTATAACTATTATGTTGATCCTAATCCAATTCAATTTGTGTATAAGCCAATAAAAGTGACTTTTAGGATGCAAAAGGTCGAGGTTTTTTTTATTTTGGAAAATATAGATTTATTTTATGATGTTTTTTAATCATGAATATGATAATTTCTTCGGAGGAATGAATGTTGGGCCCACCAGTGGGCCCGGTAACTTCCAAGAACAACTTCAAGGCAGTTGGGTTCGCTCAATGGGCCGGAACGACTCGGACTCTATCGGCCCGTCCAACATAAAGAGCCTGTTTCGAACCCATGTTTCCTGTACCCATCTGTGGGCCCCTAAGTAGAGGGGTGGGCCAAATGGGCCCACTTCGAACCCCATTGGTTTTACGTGCCACATCACCATACACGTCCTCAGGTCAAAAGTCAACAAACGCGCGGGGAGCAAGACGACGAGACCGGCCCCCGCAATTCATGCGCACCAAACTTCACGAGGGTCGAAACAACTTCGTCTTCCTGGGTCCCACATTCCCCCAACCAATTTCCAGGCACGCCCGGTCCGTACCTATCTGTCGCATCGGTAAACCCCAACCACCAATCTCTTTGTCGGTCGTAGTTTGACTAAACCATAGTCGTCATCTCTAGCGTCAGCGCACCGTCGGCCTCGGGCACAGTCGGCCCCACCGTTCCCAGACCCGCTCTTTACCCTTTGGGAAAAAGTGGAGGATGTGATCTTGTGTGGGTTAGAAACCGGGAGATACGGTGCGGTTTAGTTTGGAGGTACATCAACGAGTCGTAATCGCAGGTGATTAGGATGCCTAATATTCTAAAGGCCTCTTGTGTTGCCACGGATCACGCAGTCGTCTCTCTCTCTCTCTCTCTCTCTCTCTAATTGTCTACTTGTGTACAAAATAAGCGTCAAATTCGCCATGTTTGATGGGCAATTTTTCCAGCAAATTTCAGTGAAAACAGAAACGATGGAGACGATTGAATATATTCTTAACAAAAACATTCCAAAAAATAGAATTTAAAGACTAAATTACGTATTAATTTCCTGCAGTAGCATGAACAGTTTGCGTCAAAAGATCACATCACAGCGGTAAATACGATGCTTCCTCGAACCCACGTTTTAATTGATAGATCGCCCAAAGCCGAACAACCCACGTGGCAAACTGTCGGCCACCTATGGTTGAGACATCGAAATCCGACGGACAGGAATTCACTTCGGTCGTCCGTTGACCGCAGTTTCTCCCCCCTTATAAATGTCCACCCCCAACCTTTGCTGCAATCCCTTCCCACACGTTACGATGAGCGACGCCACCACCTCAGGACCAGCACGGTGGGCTCAGCTCCGCGGCTGGCCGCACCTGCAGCCTCCGCCGGCGTCGCCCGCGCCCGCGACGTCGGCGTTCGGATGCGTGTCGGACTCCGTCGTGGTCTCGGCCACGTCGAGCCCGACGATCGACGGGTCGGCCAAGGGCGCGAGCCAGCAGCCCGGCATCGAGGGTCGGGTGGGCAAGCCGGTCCGGAGGCGGTCGAGGGCTTCCCGTAGGGCTCCGACGACGATGGTCAACACCGACGCCGCCAACTTCCGCATGATGGTCCAACAGTTCACCGGCAACCCGTCTGGGCCGTACACAGCCGGCTATCACCCTGGCGGCGGACCAGTCTCCAACGTCAGTAACGATTCCGTTGAGCGAGCTCATCAGACGACGGCCTTAATGTCCTTTGGAAACCCTCAGCAACACCCGTGCCAGCGGCAGAGCCATCAGCCTCAGCAGCAAAACTATCAGTCACCCGATCATTCTATATTTACTGCAACTGGTGCTAGTAATAACAGTAGTGGTGGTTTCCTTCAGGGGTTTAGCAGCTCTGGCACCAGCTTGGAGGTGGGCGATGACTATTTCTATGATGGCATGTACGACCAAATGATGCCAAGGCCAGCCTCCACTGGCAACAGGAGTGCTGGGCACTTCTCTTGACGAAAAGGCATGGCATCATGTTATCAGTCGTGCTTGTGTTACTTCTGAGAGAGATAAAGAAGAGGAGAAAGAGAGAGGGCGCTGTAAATAATGTTATCAGTCAAGTTATGGATACGTAATGGTCATATGGAATCTTTCTAGGATGTGTTAGTTTATCTGTCAGATTACGACCTCCGTGACATACAAATAATTGGTCTTCAAGTGAGAATACTTTTAATAAGATTAATCTAAAGTTAGAATTAGATGAAATAAAAAATAAAAATTTAGATTAAGATAAATAAATAAGGGTGAAATGATTTATTAGAATGTGATAGATTTTTTTTAAAAAAAATATATTTTATCTTTTATTTGATATAAATAGATGATTTTGGATGAATTCGAATCACTTCGTATTGGAATTATTTCTCATTTCTTTTATTATCTTCTTTCTCTTCTTTTTTAAGTTCTATATAAAGTCAACAAAGTATAGTATTAGAGTTTGGTTCCAAGAAGACCAATAAAATATATCGATTAAAAAAGAAAGAAAGGTAAGTAGATCTAGAAAAAAAAAAAAAGATGACAAACATTAGAATAAGTGTTTCTGATCAACTTCTTTCTACTTTTAAAAGTGAAAATGATCAGTTTTGGGCCATTAAAATGATAACTCTATTTATTTCATAAGGATTGTAAAATTTGATAAAAATATAATTTTGTTAAGTATGATCTATCGAATCCTAATATTATTGAAGATCGAAAGGATTAAATGAATGAGAATATACAAAAAGATGCAAGAGCTCTTTATATGCTACAACAAACAATTATGAATCCCTATTTCCTCGAGATGATATCAATATAAACAGAAGCCTAAAAAATATTAAAAGAGTGTTTGGAGACATAGATAAAGTAAAAATTTTAAAGCTTTATATTCTTCAACATATATTCAAAACTTTTATGATAAAAGATTTTGAATCTATCACTAGTTTTTTCTGAAGAGTCTATTCTATTGTAAACCAAATGAGATCTTATAATGAAGACTTCAAATATTAAATTGTAATAGAAAAAGTTTTACGAAGTTTATATTCAAATTTTGATATGATTTCTACTGCTATAGAAGACGATACAAATATAAGTATATTATCTGTTGATGAATTAATGGGTTCACTTTTAGTTTATGAACAAAAAGTGAATAAATCTTTAAATGAAGATAGATTAGGAAAAAGATCAAAAGAAAAATTTTAAAATTAGATCTCAAGAGAGAGATTAAAATGGTAGAAGTCATCGATGATCTAGCACTCCAAGAAGAGAATGAAGCCGATCAAATAAGGGTTAGAGAAACTCTAATGAAGGTAACAAAGAAACCCATCAATATTTTTATTAAAAAATAGACATATTAAAAAAGATTACTAGTACAAAAATAAAAATTTAAAATTTTCTCTTTGCTCTCACTTAAAAAATATGACTATCTTGAAAGAGATTATTGGAATAACAATTAAGCAAATTATAATGAGAAAAATAATAGTAAAAAAAGGATGAAGAAAATATATTTTTATGATATCTGATGAAGAATATTCTAGATTTATTTTATTTTTGGATAGTGAACGTAGCAATCATATGACATGGGATAAAAAATTATTTTAAAGACTTAGATGATTCAATTAGATCTATAGTGCTGATAGGAAATGAAAGTAAGGTTTAAGTGACATAAAAAAAAAAAAACAACCTTAGCATTGGCAACCTAGAAAAAATGATAAGTTTATCAATTTGATATTAAAGCAACCTTCTAGAAAGTTGTAAGAGAAGGTTTATATAAAGTAGTATGAAGGATTTGGAATTAAAGGGCTAGAATATAAAGTGTACAAATTGGATAAAGCATTATATGACTTCAAATAAGCACCAAGAGCATGGTATAACACAATTGATAAGTACTTTTTAACATAATTTTTAAAAAAGTTTATGAAAATTCTTATTGTCTATTTGTTATTGGATGATATATGATTTATTCTAAAAAATTATTAGAAATGTTTGCTAAATTTAAGAAAAATATGATGTTAGAATTTGGAATGGTTCATCTAGGAATTTTACATTATTTTTTTAGAATAAAAATTATTTAAGATGCAAATGAAATTTTTTATGCTGAGAAAAATATGCTAAAGATTTGATAAAAAAAATTATATGATAACTTGTAAGCTAGTAAATACTCCAATGAATACAATAAACTTACGTTAGATGATGGAATTGAAAAAAAAAAAAGAGCAACAATATAGAAGTTTAATTAGAGGGTTAATTTATCCCATATATTTAAGACTTGATATTATGTTTGTAGTTAGTTTGTTATTCAACCACAGCCCTAACAAGCATCACTATAGAGTAGCTAAAAGAGTTCTCATATATACTAAGGGAATCGTAAATTATGACATCCGTTATTAGGAGGTTAAAGATTTTAAGTTATATTCGCATGTTAATAGTGATTGGGCTAGTTGTGTAGATGATAAAAAAAAAGTATTTTAGAATTTGTGCTAAGTCATAGCTTAGGAGTGATTTCAAAGACAATAAAAAAATGAGAATGTACTCTCGGTAAAAATAGGAGCAATTTATTCTATTTCATTTATCAAGAAAATCGAAAAAGAAAGTGAGTATCTCTTAAAATACTAACATATTTTCTTAAACCATCCATAAGAGTTATATTATGACTTTTTTCTAGCGAATATCCAACAATAGATTCTATTGAATGAATAATAGATTCGGATGCGTTGCTCTCTCAAGCTTTGAGGCAGATTATGTTATGGTTATAAATATAACATGTCAAATAATTTGGCTCCGAAGAATTTTAGCAGATCTCCAAGAAAAACAAGATGGATCAAATAAAATCTACTACAACAACATATCTACTATTGCAATGATGAATAATCGTCTTTCATGGGTGTACTAAACACATCGAAGTTCGACATCATTTTATTCATGAACTGATTGATAAAAGAGAAATTTAAATGGACTACCGTAGCACCGAAGATCAGCTTATCAACATCTTTACAAAAGCTTTGATGAAAGAAAAAAATTATTTTTTCGAAGATAACTCCAAGTTATAATTATTTTGAATTAATGGAGTATGATAAGATTAATTCAAATAGTTAGGATTAGATAAAATAAAAGATAAGAATTTAGATTAGATAAATAGTTAGGATTTCTTCATATATTAGGATATTATTTAAAACACTTATATTTTATCTTTTAACTAACAT
Organism: Musa acuminata AAA Group; assembly: GCF_036884655.1. Classification (NCBI taxonomy): domain Eukaryota; kingdom Viridiplantae; phylum Streptophyta; class Magnoliopsida; order Zingiberales; family Musaceae; genus Musa; species Musa acuminata. The sequence goes on from NC_088354.1 coordinate 15,624,309, forward strand.
AAATAAATACTCTTAGCTGAATCCAAGGCACAGACTAAAAGTAATTCTTATTTGTTCTACGATCTTTCTTCTCTTTCTTTCAAAAGTTCTGCATAAACCTAACAACTTGTTTGAGTTCTAAACATGTGCTTGAATGGATGGAGTGTAGAAGGGGCACGGTTGACGTTGCTGGGATTCAACCACATGAACGGCACTACGGTGTAAAGTCAAACCCACAAGTCATTGATCGATGTAGATATTTTTGTTGTTTCTGTGTTGCGTGTTTGTGAAGTTTAAACTATTAGTCAATCCATGTTTAGACCTCTCTCTCGTTCTCTCTCTCTTGCCTGCACTAGTTGAGGTGAGTTATAGTTCTGTTTGGTGGAAAGAGATCAACTCCAGCTTCGAATTTCAAAGTGAGATTCCTCCCTTTTATTTTCATAAACTACACTTCTTAATGTTCATGGAAAATGCTGTAAATACAAAGTATGACTCATATGAGTTTGAAAAATCCATCATGCTGTTTCTTTTCTACCTAAGATTTGTACATGAATCAGTTTGATCTTTGGAGCTCTTTGACTCCAATTCATTTAGTAGCTTCAAATGGAATGTTGCTAGTCATCTCAACAATGTCATTGTTGCCAGAAATGCATATGAGGAATTTATTTTTTGAGAGAAGATGTGACCTCATTCTTTAGTTTCTTACACTGCAAGGCTTAAAGGTCCTAAATTGCTCTGTCAAGGAACAGTCAACCCGAATAGCAAATGCATCTTGTTCAAACAGTACAATAGCTTTTTAACTGGTCACGATTGAATGCAGTCAGCATGCCTCTTATGCAAGGAATACATGTAATCAACATTGTCATGCAATTAGATAGCTGAAGAACCTTCAACCTGCTACTACTGACACACACGCACTCTCTCTCTCACCGCCCCAAAACCCATGAAAGAACCTGAATCTGAAAGATGGTCACATCAACACAAATCTGTTGATTTGTTTAGTCATTAGAACAGAAGGTTTGAGTCGAGGGGTTGCAGCCACTGGTCTCCGTCAATGAATGAAGTATTCAGGAATGGAGCAGCTTGAGTGTCGTTTAGCTTTTGTGCATAAGGAACCCTCGTCGTCAGGCTGGCACCAGCACCACTGCAGTTGTATTCACCATAGAATACAGTCCTGTGAGAATGAAGGAAGAAACAGAAAGGTCACTGGCTCAGTACTCGACAGTCTTGCTTAACGTAGCAGTAGATGAATCAGGAGGAATTGGTCCTTACTGATCTCTACCGGGGTCGCCGAAGTCATTCCATCCTTCCGGAGCGATAATATCGGACATGAAGGTGTTGGCGAAGACGACGCGAGAGAACGGCCTCCATGCTCTGCCCAGCCAGATCCGCCCCGTGCCGCCGATGCTGCAGTTGACGAAGGAGAAGCCGGTGTTATCGTCGCCGGATGCTCGCCCATGCGCCGTCACCGTTCCATCTATCGTCTTCAGTCCCGCCGCCACCGGGCTCGCTATCGATATCATTTGGCAGCTCTGAGAACCAAACACATGGCCTTAAGATAATCTCATGCCACATCCCTTGATGCATAGCTGCCAAGTCGTGATTACCTCGTACAGCGATCGACCATCTCCGAAGATGAAGTCGATGGAGCCCTGAATGTGGCACTCCTTGAAGTAATGCCGACCTCTGTCGTCGTGAAGCGTGTCCTGCGCTCCGAAGAAGCCGCAGCCCCAGAAAGCGGCCTGATCGGCGCCGACCCTTATCGCCACCGCTTGCGCCCCGACGTCGCCGGGGTTTGGTATGGGCGCCACGTTCTTGCACCAGAAACGCACCGAGGAATGAGTTCTACATCTGCTATATATACACATATGTCTCAGTACGAAAAGCGTACGATGAAGCTTATGTTCTTTGCTATGAAGTTGGCCCCGAAGACGGCCACAGACGCGCTATAGAATGTGCCGTGGGAGGAGTTGGCCGTGTCGTTCCATGCGATGCCCGTTGTGTACAGCCCTTGCCCTTGGAACGTGATATTTGGCTTCGTCTTCGGTATCGTCACCTTCTCGCTGACATGATCGAAACAACGTAGTGATAGCGTTCGTTACGTGAGGGTGGAAAACACGTAGCATGCGAAACCTTTAGCTTTGCTTTGCTTACTAGTATATGCCCTTGTTGATCCATACGATGCTCCTCTTCTGGCTGAGAACAGCGACTGCGTCGACCGCGGACTGCACCGTGGTGAAGCTGCAGCAGCCGTTACGGTCGACGCAGAAGATGGACGTCGTGTCTGTGTCCGCCGGGGGGAAGCCCGGTGGGAGGTCGTCGCAGATATCGGTGTCGTTGGTCTTGGGTGCCCTGTGGCGGCGGTGGTGTCCTGAGCCGTAGCTGTTGGGGGAGATGGATGATGTGAAGGAGAGGAAGTCCAGGTTGAGCAACCACTCGAGGCATGGTGGGTGTTGGAACACGAGCTGTGAGGAGAGCAGAGCTGCGACAATGGCGGACAGAAGGACGAGAAGGGAAGTGCCTCGGTTGGTGATGGCCATGGTGGATGCCCTGCACTGCATCGCACAAGGATAAATAGGATGATGCCTGGCAGACCTCCTTTTCCTTCAAGGTAGGGATATCAGTCAACCTAACCATGCTTACCAACGATGGCGTCGAGCAGAGACACGAATCCCCAGTCACATTGTTGACATGAGCGTTGCTTGGAAGAGAGACTCTCTGAAGGATCGAGCTGGAGCAGAGAAGGGTGGGATTGTGACACCCCATGAATTGTAATGAGCGGATTCAAGTCATTCCACGACATCAGTCTCCTCTAACGTCATCCATAGAGTTAAATCATCTCTCACTTCCTTCCTTGATCCAACCAAAGCATATGCACGACACAAACATCACTTTGTAGGCTCAACACCAACATCGTGCAGTTCACGATGCCATCAAACCCAACCAAATTTCTCATGCTGAGTCCTGGTGTGGATCTTTTTTGACACATCGAACATAGAAGAACAGTTTCCCTTCTGCTAGCACAGAAAAATGGTTGCACAGCATGTTGCAGAAAGAAACAGAGTCATAGTACAGCTTGCTCAACCAGAATAAAACAGACCCTCATCTGTATTGACAGCCAAGGAGTCCAAAACAAAACATGCAAAAGTAATTTGATTATCCCAATAGCTCTCGCAACTGAAGAAGAAATAGAAACTTCAGACTGCAGCAAATGCTTTCTTTCCACCACCGCTGGAATGTCTTTTAAAACAATGAATCTTGCAGTCTTCAACAATGGCCTGTGTAAAAATCTAAATTTGCAATAAAACTTTAGGAACTCAAAGAGAAACAAGCACGACATATGTTGGAAGACATTGGCATTTCAAGCATGTAAAGGAAATATTAAGTAACTTACCTGCACTGGCCAATGCCCACATGGTCCCCTTCCTTAACACTGAAGCTTGGGGATATGTGAGCTGCAATATTTCAATTTCTTATACTTGTTCTAAGGGACACAGGCAGAAAACACAAAAGAGTTGCTCAAGTTTGCTTGCCTTTGGTACTTGTTTACATAGTGGAGGTAGTTTCTGCAGACAATGACAGTTCTGTTCATCTTGGCACCATGGCATGTGCTGCCAAAATGCGACACCTAATGGAAACATCACCAATAAATGGGCATTTTTAATCTAAGTAGCTCCCTGCAAGCAAAGCCTAAAAGATCAAGCAGTGATTTTATCCTATATATACCATTCATCAGCAACTATGAGAATTAGTCATCACATTATTCATCAAAGCTGATAAAACATGCCATGAAATTTCCAGTATCTCAGTGGATGATTTTGGTCTACATGTGTTTGAAAAATCCAGCAAACCAAAAAGAGGTTCACTAAATAACCAATGTTTGAATTACTACCAGTATTATAATTGATATGATTTCTTCAATTTCTGAAAAGACCTAATAGCCTAGAGATAAAGTCAGAATTCCAACTATTTCAGTTTCTATCAGACCAGAAGGAAAGAAATAAAGCCAAAAGCACAGAGCTTATCATCACTTAATCCAATTTATTGAGGGACCCTAAAAAATGGCAAAATAAACATGTACTGCTTCACAATGATATTGCATTATGTCAAGTTTCTTGGTCACAAGTTAGATGTTGTAGCGATAACAGCATCAATTCTGAAGCAAAAGCTGCCACTCATTCAGGGTCACAAAGTGGACAGCTACATGCGCGTGCACGTAAATTAACAAAATAGTAATTCTGAACAATAAACTTGGGGCAATTCCATCTCCGTGTGGATCAGATGGTCATAACTAATACACTCTGGTTCCTCTAGTTAAACAGGAATGATGCCAAGTTTTGCAACCATCGTGATCTTTCTCCTGATAGCAGATAAGATTTTCCTAACTGAATAAGGAAATCTCCCTATTCTGGTGAGGGAAATCCTCCCTCTCAACCTGTATAAATAGGGAGAGAATATGTCAATGCAAAATAGCTTCTTCACTAGCAAGGCCATTGCTTCCACCTCTGAGTTCTGCACTGTTGGACAGTAGCCTGAGGAGTTTCAGGCTTGTCGAAGCCCTCTTCCTTCTCCCCTTCAGCCTCCAACAGTCCCCTCTTCCGGTTCTTATGACCCTTCTTTGGGTAATGCAGGTCTGGGCTTCATTTTGTGCGAATCACAGGATTGTTCATTTTGTGCAAAGCATTTCTCCGATTTTGCCGTTACTCTTAATGCTGCTAATATCATCAATTTTGTACTGGGTTCTGATATGTTCCCCTGGTCCATCAGGCATGTCATTGCTGATATACATGTTGTTCTTTCTATGCTTTTTGTTTCTTCCAATTCCCACATCCCTGGTAGCCTTAACTCTGTGGCTCACTCCCTAGCTAATATTGGATGAACCCTCTCTCTCTCTCTCTCTATATCGTTTTGGAGAATTAAGTGTCCTTCTCTCTTGGCTTTTGATGTACTTGCCTTTTTTCATCAATGAATGAATAGTTATTTTTTTGCTTAAAAATAATCATGAACAATAAAAGCTTAAAGAAAACAAGTTTCTGTAACAAAAAAAGGGAAACAGTTAAACTAATCCAGTACATACAGAATGTAAAATATGAATTCAACAAAATAGGACAATAAACAATAGGATTCCATACCTTCAATAGCTTCCCTAGGAGTTTTGAATCCAAGACCAATGCTCTTCCAGAATCGATTCCCACCCTTACCAGGTCTCTTCCCTTCACCAGATTTGTTGGAGCTACATGAAATTCGTAATTGTTAAAGAACATGTTCAGACAAGAACTGTGCATCGATAACAAGAATAGAACATTTGGTAGTTTAAGAAATGCCTTCTCTGTCTGTGCACGCTAAAACCATTCATGCGAACCAATAAACAGTAAAAAAGATAACTCGAACTACTTATTAGTCTACATTAACAAGCAAGAGCAAGAACGAGCAGGCCACAATACCATTTTGGAAGCTGTGAATAGAAAAGACCAAAGGAGAATATTAATAGATTGTACTGTCAAATTCTACAGGAAAAGAACAGAGGTGACAGAGTAACAACTTAAAGCCCCAAAATGTAAACCTTCTGTGATACAACCAATCTAAACCAAGGCTAAACCTTGGAAAATTTCCTAAAATTATCACAAAAGATATGTATTTTAATACATGAATTTAACAAAGAATCACGTTAAAGTTTACAACATTATTCAAAACTTTTCTCAAAGTAAATATAATGTATCTTGGTTGTCAATAGATCGTTTAGTCGAATTCTACAGTTTTGGAGAGATTCATCTAACTAAAACATGCAATATCTGATTCTTCCTCAATAATAAAAATCGATTCGTCGTCAGTAAACAAACAAAACAACGTTCAATTCATAGCCGCAGAAGCGCGCAGACTGAGGTCAGAAATCTCCAAAGTGCGAACTTTCTTCTCAATTCATCAATTCCAAACATACCCGGTGCGGATTTCGACATGCTAACGCTCAACTAGCCGACTCTTGATGAACCAGCAATAGTGTGAGTATCAACAACTAAACTATTTGTTAGGCACTCTTCTCAAAATCTGAATAAGAAAGGCAGCTACTTGCTCAAATTTGCATTCTTCGATGCCATATTTGCTCGGGTCGCAAAGGATCGTTACGTGAATGGAGGTGTAAGTTAATGAGATCTCAAGGAAAGGCACCACGCGTTACCTGCTCCGCCATGGTCGATCCATTGGGAAGGACGGAGAGAAAGCGAAGCTGAGGGAGGGAGTCTGAGTGTGGAGAGAGAGAGGGAGAGAAAGGTGGATGAAATGGGCAAAAGAAGAACCCTGGTAGGCTTTTATGTGTGTCGAACCGGACATCATAAGCGACTTTTTTAGCTTCATAAGGGCATATTAGTAAAAGATTACGACATAAGCACTCGATCTTGCTTTAGTCGGATCCAAACTAAAAAGTATGAATCCGTTAAGTATATATATTTTTATCCCTTATAGTTAATTATAATTAGCATCCCGGACCCTATACTTTTAAGATATAGTATTGAGATCCATATACTTACAAAAATGAAATATTATAATTCTTCTCAAATCGTTAACTTCATCAACAAAAAAAATTGCGTGTTATCACATGTAAAAAGGACACGGATGAAAAGGATAAAAAAAATAATTTATTATATTTTAAATTATTAATTTTTCTCTCGTAGAAATTACTTTCCTCTCCTTCAGTTCCCTCACCTTCGGCTGTGTTGCGGACAACATACTAGTGACGATGTCAATGGTGCGCGAGGCTAGTTCTCTAGTAGAAAGTGATGTATTTATGACCTGATCTACTTTTTGAGTGACGCAGGAAGCTTCGATCAGCGAGAGACAATTAAAGCAGAAAGAATCATGTTAGGTTGGAGTGGAACATGTTAGAAGATTGAACGTCGAGCCGGAGGATCGGTCGACATATCGGCAAAAGGCTTCTGATCATGGGTTCAGGCATCGGGCCAAGAAGAGCGAAAATTGTGCTAAGGAAATTAGAGTTACAGAGATCAACTGGCCAATTGGGAAATAGGCCACAAGAGAGGACGATGCGTTGAAGAATCGGATGAAGCGTCGATAAATCAATAACATGTCGATAAATCCAATATTTGATTCAAGCTTTGTAATAATTGTCTAGATCGAAGTAGGTTTTAGGCGTAATTGAGTTAGAATTGGGCCAAATCAATTAGGGGTCAATTGGGCCCAAGTTTGGGCTATGTTAGGCCAAGTGAAAGGCCCAAACAATGACCCAACAAATAGAACTATCGGTGGCATAGTCTCCGAGACTGTGTCATGGTACCGTCCAGTGTTAGTGCTGCAGGCGGTGGTACCGCTAGGACTAGAGAAACCCGGGATGAGACTTTTTTTGCTCTAATTTTGAAACCATTTGAGGTCTATAAATACACCAGTTATTCCTATATGGAGTAGCAAGAATTTATCACAAAATTGAGTTGAAAAAGGGAGAAAAATACTTGAGAAAAATTAGAAAACTCTGTTAGGATTTAGGACCACTTCTTTCTAGTATTTAGAAGTATGTCTAAAAGGATGAGTGAGGTCTAAGAAAGAGAGGCTTGTAAGGGTTGTCTCCTAGACCCATAAAAAGGAGAAAGAGTGTAAAAGGATAGTTAATCTTCGCCTGTTGAAAGAAGATCGTTAGTGGATACCGATGGCCTTGACGGAAGAGGAATCGAGAGTGGATGTAGGTCACGACGATCGAACCACTATAAAACTCGGTTTGCATTTGCTTCTTATAATTTACCTTTACTACAAATTATCATACTTGCTTTACTTTCTCATTACACTCTTTCATACGTTTTTAAGTTAAACTCACATTTCCGATACGAGCTTTAATCAAATGAAAGATTTTTGAACTAACATCGTTTTTATCCATTACACTAACTCAGCCCCCCCGCCCCCCCCCCTCTTAGTGCCGACTCGATCCTAACAGTTGGTATCAGAACCATATTTTTTTCTCGTTTGGTTTAACAACTAAGAGAAATAGCTCTTTTAAGCTTTCAAGAGGGCCACTCTATTATTTGTCCTCCTATGTTCAATGGAACAGATTACACATATTGAAAAACTCGAATGAGAGTTTTCTTGCTTTATTTAGATTTAAATTTATGGAACATTGTGGAAAACGATTTTCAAAGTCTTCTGGAATGAGTTGGAGAAGAAGACTTTCTCTTTAAATGCCAAGACTATGAATACCTTTGTTTTACGCTTTAAATAAAAATGAGTTCAATGGAGTGTCTATTTATGAAATGACTTTTGATATTTGGCACACTCTTGAAATCACACATGAAGGTACTAATAGAGTTAAATATTCAAAGTTAATCTTTTGATGCATGATTTTGAATTGTTTCGTATAAAACCAAGTGAAACTATTATTGATATGTACATCTGTTTTATGGATGTCATTAATAGTTTAAAAGTACTTGGTAAAAGTTTTTTGAATCTTGAACTTATTAATAAAGTTATATGATCTCTTTCTAAAAATTGGGGTTTAAAAGTAACGACAATACAAGAATCAAAGGACTTGAACCAATTTTCGATTGAAGAACTTATTGGGTTGTTGATGACCTATGAAATGAGTTGTATGACACAAAATGAACATGAGAACTACCTTCGAAAGAATAGGAAGGATTTGACACTTAAAACAAAAGAAGACCACTTGAGAGAAAACTCAAGTGATGATGATAATAATAATAATGATGACCTTGAACTTCTCATAATAAAGCTTAAAAAGTTCTTAAAGCAAGAATCAAAAAATAAAAATGAACTTAAAAAGAAGAAGCTACTAAAGAAGAGGAAATTATTCAAGGCGGCTTGGGACGAATCGAGCTCATCTGAAGATGAGAAGCAAACCAACAAAGACAAGTGGCGAACTATGTCTTAATGGCTTTCGACGACGAGGTAACAAAAACCCCCTTAGTTTCCTATGAAATTACTTAATGCATTTCATAAGTTATTTTTTAAATTAGTGCATAAAATGTAAAAAAAATTAAATAAAAGGGGATCATGCTTTTCTTTCTAGTGTTTTTGAGAAATAAAAAAAATGATTATGACAATTGCATTTCTTTATAATAAAAAATAAAATATTAGATTTAAATCTAATACTTATACACCTAATAAGATTAATCCTATATATATTTTTAAGAAGCAATAATGTGTATCTTGATAATTTTCATAGTGCTTTTGGATTTTGATCGAAGATGATTTATGTTCAATGAAACCATGCTTGATGGTTTAATGATGTAATAATAATATAAAGTAATAATGATTTGAAATCATGCTTAAGGAGCTTATATTTTGAAATTATGCATGATGATTTTTGTAATTTATGGCTTATTGATCTTTGGTGTAATGAAAGTTATTTTTTGATTTTAAATATGATGGATGGTTTTTATATGAAAAACTTGAGCATACTTATATGAAATCAATCACATAAAATGAAATACATAAAAATAAAAATGTACTATCATTGGAATTAAAATGATAAATCAAATCTCTTGTTTAAAGAAGTATTATGTTTAATGTGTTATATTTTTTGTCATGATGATTTTGATGATGAAATTTGTTTTTCAATTAAACAATGATGTATGTTTTGATTTGGCGTAAAAAACTTGGGTATGCTTATGTGAAATGAATCACATAAATTCAAACAAAAAAAAAGGGAGGAAAACATTTTTCTTAATAATTTCTCAATCCCTATCTTATCAAGTTTTCAAAAAAGAGAGATTGATGAATCTGTTTATATCATATTTGATGATTTTACATTTTGAAACTATGCATGATGAGTTTCAATGTACGAATTGATTATCTTTTTGTCACACAATTCCTCCACTTGTTACTTTATTTTTTTTTATGATTCTACTTACTATATATTAAAAGGAAGCATTATTGAAATTATGATATTGAATTCTCGGAATCAAAACTTGATATTTTCCTTATGTGAATCAAGACCCCTTACTTTTTATTTTTGAATAACTTCTTACATTTTATTAAAGTGAATATTTATGAAAATGAATAATGTCTTTTGGTATTCACATGATCTTATCTTTCATGATATGATTTTCTTTGTATAATTCTTTGTATTCATGAAGTATATCTCATCACTAAATTTTTCTTGATATCTTCCATGTGATGACTTGAATATTTATACCTTTGTGCTATTTCCCTCTTTTTGCACAAAGGGGGAGAAAATAAATGATGAATATTTGGTACCAATAATCATGAAGTGATAAATGCTTAAAAATATTAATTTAATGTTTGATATCATGAATGCTTTAGTATCATGTATAGGAGAAATGATGAATGTTTGGTATCATAATCAAAATGTTGATTTAATATATGAAGTGATAAATGATTAAAATTTTTAATGTCTTAGCATCATGAATGTTATGTCCAAAATGATGTATCATGAATACTTTAGTATCATGAATACTCGAATGACAACACTGTGATATATTCTTTATGAGTATCCGCTTCTGCATTCTCTTGCCTCATGCCAATGTCTTCTGACTCCAATTTCACTAAGATAAGGTGCACGTGCATTGAAGCTTTCTTCATCTTTGGCACCATGCTGAATGAGTCCACTCTATCAGAATAAGGGACCAATGGAATGATATGATCTCGCTCTTGCCTTTGCAAGAGTTCATGTCATTGACCTCTGTCCAAGGAAAACTTCGTGCCTCTACTTCATGTTTTATCTACTATGCCAACTCCCTTCATATGACTTGGGTACTTCACTAAGTTACACCCAAGTTGCTTCGCTCTTTGGTTTGCATCGAATTGATAGTAGCCCTCGTGCCAACTATTTCATGGGTTAGCCCTCCGTTGAGCCTATTCTCCATATCGACTCTAAGTGTACTTTAATTTGGCATTACCTTTGGTCGCTCCTCAACTTGATTTCGTAGTGCATCCATCAATGCATTACCTTATTCGAGATTATGTGACGACTCCATGTTGAGCTTTGTGGAGTTATTGTCTTGAGGTACTCCTCAACATGTGCAGTCCGTTGCACATGATTTTCTCTCAAGAGAACTGAGATTTATCTCTTCTGGATATCTGTCCCATTGGAACAATTTCTCTCTTTGCATATTTTCCTCTAAGTTTCAAAGATCATCATTCCCTTGGACTAGTCTACATTACCGAATAAACTATGCATTGGCTTGCCTTCGTAAATACACTTGCTAGATTATGACTTTTCGCCTCCCACCACCCCCCCCCCACCCCCCTCTTGCTACACCCCTCAAGGGTTAGCAATATGCTTAAACTTGCTACATACTATTGTCAGGATCAAAATCGGCACTAAGAGGAGGGGGTGAATTAATACTTACGTAAAATCGTCGATGATTTGAAAACTTTATTCGATAAAATCGTATCGAAAATATATTTGAACTTAGAGAAAGTGTGAAGTGGAGTGAGCAACCAAATCAGCAAGCAATATAAAAAAAAAGAATGCAAAGAAGAGAAGACTAACTAATTTTATAGTGGTTTGGTTGTCATGACCTATGTCCACTCCCGATTCTTCCTCCGTCGAGATTATCGGCTTTCACTATTAATCTTCTTTCAACGATCAACTACCCTCTTATAACCATTTTCTTCTTTTCATATGTTTAAGAGATAATATTTACAATATATATATATATATATATATATATATATATATATATATATATATATATATATATATATATATATATATATATATATAAAAGAGATGAGCCAGAGTTAATGGAGGTATATTAAGTATAAGCAGGCCAGAATACATAACTTGCCAGCGCATAGAAAGAATTATTTCCACTACTCTTATAGCAACTAAGAATAGGGAATGAATAGGGTAAGTAAGTGACTAAGTCAGTATTACTTACATAGAATTAATTCATAGGGTATAAGCGCCAAGCAACTACTACAAATGCAAAGGCAGAATTGACCTCTATCTCGCCTGCCACGTGCTCTCAACTACAAATACAGAATTCCACTCTCTAAGTAGGAATTAAGCAGTAACTCGAGTAAACAGAATTGGAGTTCCCCGCTCCCTCTAATAAATAGATTAGGGTAACTAGCACTATATACGGAAAATTCTCGCAGACGAAAAATAGTAACTATAAGAAGTAAAGAACCGTTATTTCCATTTATTATTATTCTTCTTATTATTAAGGCGTCCTACCACTCTCCTCCCCCTCCTCTCTCCCCCTTCGCAAACTCTTTATAAAGCTAGAGAATTCAACTTCAATCCATCGATCGATCTTTCTCTAATGGCGGATCCCGAGTCCAAGGAAGTGGCGATGTATCAGGAGAAGGAGAAGGCGGTGGCAGAGGCCGACAAGACGGAGGCAGAGGCGGGGAAGAACCAAGTGGAGGCGGAGGAGGAGGGGGATAGGCCGGTTCGGGTCTACGCCGACGGAATCTACGATCTGTTCCACTTCGGGCACGCTAGATCTCTCGAGCAGGCGAAGAAAGCGTAAATCTCTTACCCCCTAAATCTTCCTATCTTGATCTCTCGGCATCTTGTCTCGTTGGTGGTTCCTGTGGGATTGGTTTTGCCTTTCAACTGCTAAATTAGCTGATTCGCGAGTTCTTGATTGAGGGGAATTAGGAATTGCTGATTGACAAGTTCGATTCCCTTTTCGTCCTTTCTCGCAGATCTATTTGTTTCAGGTCTGGGATTTGAGTTCGGGTTTTGCTTCTTCCATCGGTTTGTTGCTGTCTTGTTTTCATTAACTGAGACTCGACCTCTTTAATGCTTCCATGGATGTCTGCGGGAGAACTCGTTTTGTTTTTGTATATGTATACATACTATGAGCTCCATTTACGACTACCTTACTACGTGTCTATCTGTTGACAAAAATGTTTCTTTTGATTCCCAGCTCGTCCTTTTACTTATCGAATGTCTACATCTATACTGATATAGACGCATATTGTGTCGGTGAGCATCAACTTCGTCTTATGAATGCGTTTATTCGCTGAAGGTCCCTTATTTGGACGCCACCTTAATGGGTTTTAGCGTTGACCTGTCAGGCTTCGAGCTTAAGTTTGGGGCGCCATTTTGGAGCAGTACTTTTTATATTAGGGATTTACACTTAGTAAAATAATCTTATCTATCATGTGATGCAGATGACAAGTAATGGATACGATTAATCAATATGGCCTTTGTTTCGGAAGAAAAATTCACAGTCACGTTCTGGGAACTGAATAGACTTACCAAGGCCAAATTAGATGCATACTGATCTTTAGTTTCTATAATTCCTGAATATATGTTCGAGAGAGGTTACAACAAACAAATATATGTATATCAATTCCGGGAACTTTCTTCTTAAACTTGTTTGATATGACAAAATTCAGGAATCACATGTCACCTTGTGAAATATTTTATGGAGTTTCAGATATTAAGGATATGTAAGTAACATGTTTCCAACTCTACAGATCTCCTGAAGACAACCACCCACCCACCCTCCCCCCCCCCCCCCCCTTTGCTTTTCAATCATTCAACCGAATTTAGATCTTTAGCAATGGAGAGAACTATTGATCTTTTTTAGCTATTAAATAGATCTTTCTAGAAGTTTCTCTGAGTAGAACTTCAAGTTCTAGTTCATAATACTGAAAACAAAATATGTATTCCAAAGCAAGGTTCGCAATACCATACCGTACCGATATTTCGACCTGGGCTCGGTACCGGTATGGTACGGTATACCGAGCGATACACCCAGGTGTACCGAGCGGTACACCTAGGTGTGCTGAGTACTGTAGTACTGTAGCATTGCTACAGTGCTACAGTGCACTCGGACCGGTAACAGGCGGTCCGCGTACCGACAACCTGTCGGACCGGTACGTACCGCTCATACCGAGCGGTACGGTTCGGTATGACAGACCCTGTTCCAAAGAAGAAAAAGAAAGGGAACAATAAAATTGCATAGAATTTCTTATTCATCATAACCATCACAATTGGATGAGTTGTAATACAGTGGGGAATGCCTTTATGGTGATCAATTCTTAGGCTGAGCTAATTAAATTTCTTTAGGGTCTCCTGTCACGTTTTCTTTTTGTCATAAACTTATTACAAGAAACACTTTCCTCTTTCTGAGAATCCTAAACTGAATTCTGAATCCCTCATGCCATAGCATGCAATTGAATTAATGTTCAGGAAATGGGATCAAATACAAAGGATGTTGAAATGGAGCAAAATTAGTGTACAAGAAATGGGGTCAAATGCAAAGGATAGTCAAAATGGAGCAAAACATTGAAGTGCTTACTCCATTTGTTACCTAAAAGTATCTTCTTTTATTGACAATACCTTTTGATAGTATTTGATGATTCATCTAGGATAAACCATTTTAATGCATACAAGGTAATCCTATCCCAGCATGCCCTGTCCTTAGATAGCAATTGAGCCGAGTCGAATTTTGCCATGTTCAGGCTCAAACCAACTTATCTTATAGGAGCTCAAGCTCAGCCTGAGATTCCAGTTCAGCTTCAAAACATGTTCAAGCTCAGGTCAACATAATTTTGCAAGCTCAACTTCAGTCCTAGTCTGAATTGTCAAATATTTCAAGGACTGTGGCCAATGGATAAGGTACTGCTTTATATAACAGGATGTTCTATTGCTCAAAACTTAGTCGAGCTCATATTTTTTAATATCATTTCTGAAAGAACAATTCTTTCTGCCAAATCATAAAGCTTTTGAAAGAGCAATTCTTTTTAGCCAGTCACCTACCTGGTTATACCCATAGTGGTTTCCATGGATTGACAAGATAGGGAAAGACAGCCAGGTGGATAAAGCTGCTGGAAGTGGTCCGAAATTAAGGAAAACGTATGAACGAAGCTGGAGAAAAATATGTGAAAATAGATGGAGTGTTCTTATTGCTACATTTGTTTGAAAACCTTGGTGCATACTATGCATCTCCAGCTTCTATTACATTGGAAATAAGGTTGAGATGGAGGATAAAGTAACTTATTTGGCTTGAAGTTGCTTCTAGATTTAGTGAGTAAAAGTAGTGTCTCTTCTAGTGCCTCTTTATTGCAATTTTTTAGGAGTTACATTTTTCTTAAATCATTATCATACAAGTTTACTGTTCTGTATTTAAATGGTAATAATTATTAATTAATTTGTCTCATCTTGCAGGTTTCCAAACACATTTCTTCTTGTGGGTTGCTGCAGTGATGAAGTGACACATAAATATAAAGGGAAGACTGTCATGACTGAAACCGAGCGTTATGAATCACTACGCCATTGCAAGTAATGTACCTTGCTCTTTCTTTTTACAAGCTTTCTTAATAATTTTACCCAGGAAATTTTTTACGTTTGTTTAGAATTCAAACTGTTCTCTGAAGATTCAATTGATATTCTTTTTTTGCTTGTGGAAATTTGATTACTCCCCAAGAAGAACTACTATTCAAATGGTCTTAAGTGCAAGTGGATGTCGCTTGCTATCCAAAATGAACTACCATACAATTGAAATTTGATAACTCCCCAAGAAGAACTACTATTCAAAAGAACAGCTAGAGTTCTTTTGCAGTTGTAAAATTACTCTTATTTATATATGTAGTATTGTATATGTATCTGTTGAAATTTATTTACCAGTATGCTTCAATTTGTAATAATCATAGGTGATGACGTGCCACATGTTCACATATATACATGTGCACTCGGGCCAAAACAAGTGTTTGCCGTGTTGAAAGCAAGCAGTATTTCTGATAAACATCATTCTAAGCAAGTGATTAAATAGGCCTTTCATTTTCATATAAGCAAGCTCAAGAATTTCTAATTTGCACATAAAGAAAATGCTGTATGCTATATATTTTTGTCAAAAAAAGAATTGCTATGGATTTTGTTGATGCCTTTTCATTTAGCATAGTCACTACAGATGCGCTATTATTGGAACTTTAAAATTGCTGAATCATTTCCTTGATAAATAATATGTGCACTGCATTCTGCAAAACATCAACTTTCTAGGATATATTTATATATTAATACAAGTAGTAATCATTTTAAGTCTAAGCATAATTAAGAAAAGTTTTACTTATACAATAATTTAATTTGTGGGTTTCTTGATGACTACCTCGAAGGTCATCCAAGCCCATCACATTGGATGAACTGTGTTATTTGAGAACTCCCAGAGAAAAGAGATCTACTTTGGTTCTGTACATATGCGATCTGAAAACTTTGTGACACCTGATAAAATTTCATAATGGACTACTGCTTTTTTCCTTATCCTATGCCTGGACTAGACTGTCCCTTTTAACTAATTATCTCTATAGACAGACTTCATTAACTAATTGCTTCTATCATATTGTGCTAAACTCAAATTTTCTTTTTTCTTTTTAGTTTTTTGACATCTTTAATTTGTCAATGAAGTTCATTCTCCCTCTGATCATAAAGCCATATCTTTCCTTGAGTGCTGAATATCGGAATTTGTTTTAAGCTGTTAAGCAATTTTGTCAGTGTCTTAGTGAATGTTGCTGATGTGGTGAGCATGAAGAGAAACCAGTAATAATTTTGTTCTAAGATTATTGTTACTAGTTTTACTAGTTCTAAGATTCTTGTTACTAGTTTTATTCTTGGCACTAGAGGATTCAATTGAGCTAGTCAATTCAAGGATATTCTTATGGTCATTCATAGGATGAAAATGATGCAGTTTGTAAGTTAGAAGTTTCTTTCATGGCATCTCATCACTTGCTTATTACCTGCATCAGTCTTAATTCTAGGGGTTTGCCTAATGCTTGGATTTCCTAGATGTTATATTCATATTTGTTGTCAGACATACTAAGTTTTTCTTACTGTAACCATGACAAATATGTATTTGTCTTTCCTTATGCACTTTTTGAATCTTAGAAGCCCTTGTGATGAAGTAAAACATGTCATTTTTCCTTTTTCCAGATGGGTTGATGAAGTCATTCCCAATGCTCCTTGGGTGATCACAAAAGAATTCCTTGATGAGCACAAGATTGATTATGTAGCTCATGATTCTCTCCCGTAATGTCACACAACTTGGATACATTTGTGTAATTTGCATGTTTGTGGATAGAATGTTTGCTACCATAGATGTCTATTAACTAGTGTAACCATAAATTTGTCTATAATAATTGCATGTCAATTCCTACTTTTAATATCATTTATTCATCTCAATTATGCATGTATTTAGATTTTAGGATATGCAAATGCGTGTATGCATGTTTTTAAATGGTGACGCTTGGTACAATAATAAGGTTGCTCTTTTGTGATTTAGGTGATCAGATTTAGTGTCACGACCCAGGTCTGATGGGCTAACTATCAACATCTCATTCGTACTTTGGGTACTCGTATAACCATCAAAGATCGTTGAAGTGACTAATTCTTGAAAATAGGGGTGTTGACGATAAAGAAATTGTTGGAGTTACCATTTCCATCTAGCACTAATACGATTGGTGTTAAGAAAAAAACTCTTGCGGGAAGGCTGGCTAGAAATTTCTTATAAAAATACTAGCTCCTGTCAATTCATAATGAGAATAGTGAAATTTTAATTCCATGGATTATTTCCTTTAGATGCACAGAAGGGAGGAGCCGTATAAAATGAAAATCTCACATCCGTCGCTCGTTTTCGAACTAATCAACTTTTTCTTTTAGTCCTTCGGAACCTGAGTGAGGTTGCAAATTGGCTAATCCTTTGCGGACGCTTATCGCAAGGGCACGTCACGACTTAGTAATTCTAGCTAAGTCCGTGACATTGAACCAATCAGAGTGTTAGAATTTTCCCCACTTAAGGGCTTGACGTCCTCGTTAAGGCCCAGCATAGCCCAGATCAAATCCTAGTATGGTACATATGAGGTGTAACCTAGTGGTGGCTTCACATCATGGACGAGTTCCTTGACTTAATCTATAGGTAGTCTTTTCCTACTCGAGCTCCCTCACTATGCTCAATTATTAGGTCAGTTCTGATACCAAATGTCATGACTCGGGTTTGGTGAACTAACTGGCTTATTTACTTTGTTTGGCCCAAACCACTAACCAAATTACTTAATCTAAAGTTGATAGTAATATACTCATTAGACTTTTATAAGTCAATCTTAGTTTTTGCCCACTTCTAATGTGGGACTAATTGGAGTGTTACATTTAGAGTTAACGGAAATAACCTTTGTAATTATAAGGGTATAAATTGGTAGATTGACCCTTTTCAGAAGTGGGAGCCTCGTGCAGTTCACCCTTTTACATGTTTATATGCATAATACATATTTGATTTAGTTAACTCTTACTCTTACTAGTTTGTTTGGGGCTTTTACATGCATATATCTGTCAAGAATAACCAAAGTTGCATATGCGCTCGTGGAAAGCATGTATTTCGCTCAATAGAATAGATTCTAGCATGTATTTCACATCACTTTGAAGTTTGCAATCTAAAAAGAAATGTTTTTAATCTTAGGTTTTGAGGGATATATGTAATTTCATATTTTAGAGGGTAAATATGAAACTCTTGTGTCCATTCTAAAAACCAGGTCTTTTTTTCCTCTTTTTTTTTTTTGACAAACGGAACTCTTTTTTTTGTTTTTATAAAATCTATGTAGATATGCAGATGCAAGTGGAGCTGGCAATGATGTCTATGAATTTGTGAGTCCTTTATGTTCTTTTACTTACATGTGTTTACTATACTTTATTTTTTCCCCTTTCTGTTTCCAAAATCGCTCCTTAATTTTACATTTCATTGAATGTTTAATTTATTATTGCAGGTTAAAGCCATTGGTAAGTTTAAGGAAACAAAGCGCACAGAAGGAATTTCGACATCTGATCTTATAATGAGGATAGTTAAAGACTACAACCAGTACGTGATGCGCAACTTGGCTAGAGGATACACCAGGAAGGATCTAGGTGTCAGCTATATGAAGGTTACAGTTGCACCAATATGTTCATCTTCAATTATCGACAAGGCTTTTTTTCATGTTCTTTTTGTTGCCATAACAAATGTTTCTTACGTGGTTGTTACTTGTGGAAATTCATATGTAACCAGATCTAGGTGTTAGCTATATGAAGGTTACAATTACACCAATAATGTTGATTTTTCAATTATTAACAAGGCTTTTTTCATGTTCTTTCTGTTGCCATAACAAGTGTTTTTTACCTGGTAATTACTTGTGGAAATTCTTATGTAATTCAGGCATCCTGATTTTTTGTCATTTGTATTGCCATCCAGGAAAAACGGCTGAGGGTGAACATGGAATTTGAGAAGCTGTATGACAAAGTTAAACAACAGCAAGAAAAAGTGGGGAAGAAGGTATTTTTGTCTAAATTTAACCGGGATAGAAATTATTAATACATCTGAGGCAGGAGTTTTTTATTGAGAGATAATATTCATAAAATGTTGCCTCCAGTTAAAGGTGTGGGAAGTATATCTTTTTTTATGATAATTTGTGTATCCAAAAAGGTTCTTTTGGCTGCAAAACATAAGTTTATAATGTCTGACAGGCCATGTTCTATGGGTTAGGTGAAACTGTGAGATTCTCTTGATTATCTGGTTGGCTTAATATCGAAACTCAATCTTTAATAATCATGACGCTTGAGCAAATTTGGTATATTCAGAGTATGCAAATTTGTGCTCAAACGTTACATGGAATCTTGAGCAAGTTCTCTAATCTCATTTCTTTTAAATGGACTATCCAATTGCAACCCCTTTGCTTCCTTCTGCTCGAGTAAAATGTGACTACTATGGTAATCTTTGTTGTATGCTTGTACCAGGACTGTTTTTAACTATCGACAAGGATAAATATTTACATTGATACGATGGAATCGGCTCCTAAAAAGGAGAACGTCTGAACCCTGAAAATTTTCTAAAATGTTTTAAATCATAAAAATGTGATGGATGAAAATCTCAAGCAATCTGGTTGCTGTGCTACCATGC
Source organism: Musa acuminata AAA Group (assembly GCF_036884655.1). Taxonomy (NCBI): domain Eukaryota; kingdom Viridiplantae; phylum Streptophyta; class Magnoliopsida; order Zingiberales; family Musaceae; genus Musa; species Musa acuminata. The sequence continues at coordinate 15,644,144 of NC_088354.1, forward strand.
ATTTCTATATTTTATCTCAATTATACTCGTGTTGGTTCTCTGTCGAATCACATTCAACCGGATAGCCTGATTCCCTAATTGTTCAATAACTTCCCTGATATACCATATCCGGTTCTTCTGTAGTGTGCTTTTGTGAGAAATTTGGAACCAATTTGCAGTTAAATAGGGTAGGCTTACTATTCTCTAGCTGCATTGTGGAATAATGGGATCAGAGAAGTATCATTAGTATTACTTTGTGGACACTACAACAATTTAAATGGCCTCTTACAGTTGGGGCTGCTTCACGACGAGTGGGTGGAAAACGCCGATCGCTGGGTTGCTGGTTTTCTTGAAAAGTTCGAGGAAGGCTGCCATCAAATGGTAGGTTTCTTTGACAGAGGGTGTGCATCTGCTATTGCCTCCAGACTAATTTTCTGTTGAATTCATCAGGGAACGGTCATCAAAGAGCGGATTCAGGAGAGCCTGTTGAAGGGACAACCGAGAGGGTTCAGCTTGTTGCAGTACGAGGACGACGAGTAGCCAAGTATTCAGCATTTCTAGTTGTAAATTGTTAGGAGTTTGTTCAGTTCAGTTTAAATATAAATGTTATAGAGAAAGGAATTGTGATATCTAAATTCATCTCCCATGATGTGTTGGATGATCTTACTACATCCTGTTATTAAGAACACTTGTTGGTAATGAATGCATTGGATGTCTTGGTGGACTATGTGTTTATTGACACTCTTTAAACACATTCTGTTAAGACTATTCTGAGGTTTTAAACATTCTGTTAAGCCTATCTCAGATATTCTTTTACACATTCTGAAACTTCATTTGGAATCTTAACATTAATAAGAAACAATATGATAAATCAATTTACTAGCACATTTCTTGTTGAAGTTCTGATGTTTTCTTTCATTATCTTTCTTCTTGTAGTGTCTGATCATGCTCTCCTCCTGGTTGACAGCCACAGGATTCTACTCGACTCTCCCAACACAAAATTCTTCTGGAACTGCTTAGGGTATTAAAGTCGTAGACGATACGGTTTAATTTGGTCTCGACGAGGATCCGAAGATACATTTTCATGAATTGTTTGATGCTACTAAATCACTTAAAAGAAAACAAGGATACATCTCAAGAACGAACGTGTCAATAGATTTCCTCAAGAAAAGGAACGACAAAAATCTTGAGAAAAGAGGGGAAAAAAAGAAAGAAGGGAAGCAGTTAGTAGGTTTGGGTTATGTTCTAGTTAATATGAGTGGCTAATGGAGGAGTGTAAAGGACGGATACAAATGGTGCAAAGGTTATATTCCCAAGTCTGGTTTAATATAATGCATTGACAATGTTCATTGAGTTTATAGCACAACCATTTTTTTACCATAGAAATTTCATTCATTGAGGTTGGAAACTAAAACATAATTGCTCATCTGAGGATACTTATTTTGAATTAAGATAATATTTATTTATTTATTTATCTTGAGTTATTCTGTCAGATCGGTGATCTTTGGTGTACGTTTAGATATGATGAAAAAAATTGAATCACTTGGTGGATTCAGAGAACGATTCTAATCCTTATGATAATAATCGATATTTTACATATCTTAGCCTATCTATGAGATCATAATAATTTGACGAAGAAGTTGATTGTCAAACACATTACCATCCAGATTGTCTGAAGGAAAACGTGAATATTCTTCACCAGAGGATTACCTCTATTCGATGGGTATAAATGGCCTAAAATAGCAAGCTGATGTATCGACCAACTAAATTCTCCAATGGGTACATATCTATTTTAATTAGCGAAGCTGGCCGGTCCACACATTACCCTCTCCACGGTTCTACATAATGACACCATGAACATGAGACATGGGGCATAAGTCTGAGACAGCCATATGGTGAGAAAAAGAGCAAAGATCTCATAAAACCTTTCCTTTGTGAAAGCACAGAGCGCAGAGGATTAGATGCCAAACAACACTATTGACTTCTTTAGATCGTTAAGAGACATGATAAGAGATTTTATGTCCTTACAGTCAGCAAAAGAAATGTTTCGCACAAATGACCACAACATTGATTTATTACTTGGCAATAATACTGAACAAGATATGATAATGATGTCGAGCACGCTGTTGTGTCGTTTGTTCTTCCAAGGATCAAACAGCTGCCACATCTTTGCATTAAACTTCTTGTTGGGTCGCATAAGAACATCACAAATATGGAGTCTTTTTCTTGTTCGTTCAAAACACAACTCAGCATCATTATTTATATTACAACGATCCAATGGAAGGTAAAAGAAAAACAACTCCAAGTGCTGCTTCGTCATCTTACACAAACTTGACAACATAAATGGTTACAGAAGCATCTAAAACAAACAATGAATGCTTATTCCACTTTTTCCCGAGCCTGGGTATCATCGTTGGTTGTCATGTTTGATGGTTGCTTAATGCTAGCATTAGCCTCTGCTAGAAAGGCAGCATCTGGTTGGTGTTCACTGCTACCCGTCTCCTTCATGGCCATGATAATGTATAGCGCAATCACCAGATTCACCGAAATAACAGCAAGAAATCCACTTACAAGTGTTTGGCTTGAAGATGAAAGCTGACCTGTACCTGTTCATTAAAAGAACAATCATCTCAACTTGGTATGGCAATTAAGAGGTTTGTTGACCAAAAGAAACAGGTATTAAAAAAAAGAATGAGACAAGGAAAAAAAACAATATCCTTTTTCTTTCTTATCAGGAAAACTCTATCAGATCTGCAATTAAAAGTTTGGACAAAAGAGACAGTAAAAGAGAAAAAGAATTAACACCATGAAAAATTAAATGAAATGTCACAACTAAAACAAAAAGAAGTCACTAGTAAAAGTGATATGCTTTTTCAGTTTCCACAAACTGCTGGAGACAACAACTCATGGCATTGCATCAAACCTAGTGAAGAACAGATCTGATTCACATGCTTTATGAAATTTGAAGTAAAACATAACAACCTGATAGAACAAATGTTATTGCCTTCATTTACCTTGCAATCAAATTGTACTATACTATTAGGTATTATTAATTGGAAAGCCAAGATCCAAAAATCCAAGAACATAGTGATAAACGACACCATGAAAAGTTAACCCAAGGTCTCTTTACTTAAATGAAGGCTTTAATTATAGCTATCTACTGATTAACTAGTGATTCTCTTCGAGAAACATTTGGCTTCAAACAAGAATCTTGGTTTCCATCATCCATCGAGTCCATCCAGCAAGCTTTCAGATGACTTTTTTTTTTTTTTTGAAAAGACTTGATCCATTATTAGATGATATTTATTTTTTGAACCTACCAAGAATTTGTGGCTGGAAAAAGAATTGAGATTTCTTAGTTAATCAATGCATTAGAGACACTTGTAGTTACCAGAGTATCACCCCAGATATAGAAATGATTTGAAGTGCCAGTGCCACATTTTAGAGGCATGTTGCAGTTAACACGATACGCAATGAAATAAAATTAATTCAAGCTTACACTTTCCTTCCAGAGCTGCACCCGGGTGAGTTATTTAAAGCTTCCTAGTATATTGCTATGCAGAAAAGTAACTAACACGCAATGCAGAAAGCTAATCCAGCATAATGTGAATCTGGTTTGTAATAGAAAGAACAAAACTTGAGTCATTCATTCCTTCAATGTTTAAGTTGGCATGACTACAAAATAGATGACAATCAATGAAATGATGTACACTAGTTAAAATATGAAACTCAGGGAACCTTGGCAGGGAATAAAATTTCATAAGAACGATAATCAAGAGAAAATGGGTAGACAGTTATAATTTCACAATTAGGAAAGTGAAACTTGAAGACAAGCTTAAAAATACAAGTGAAACATCATTTCCAACATCGAGTCTATGCCTCTCTAAATTGTTGGTGAGCCTTCATAGTGTTGAATGCTAACGGTACAAGTATATACCAGGAAATATATGATTGTTAAATCCATATAATATAGCCACTGGAGCTATCCACATGATCATGGATGTAACAAAGAACTTCTTGATCACCCTTGACATCAATACCTACTACTCTGCAATTTCACAAAAAATAAAAATGGAAGATTAATTTTCCATAGCATCACATCAAATTGCAAATAAATAGCAGTATTGTTGTCATTCGTTTTTGGTAAATTAGTCAAAACTGAATATTTCACCTTATTAACAAAGAAAGATGCATAAAAAATTCTAGCTTTATCAATGTCTTGTATTATTAGTTTAGAAAGATTAAGCATAGAAAAACTGGATATGAGAAATGTGGGCATTCGAGTGTTCACTTGGCCTGTGGTTTTAGCATGTCATATGGCTATGTATTAATGGGCCCAATCAATATTTAAAATTATAGCTTTACAGTAGGGTTTAATGTGCTGCCCCATATTTTTGTGAACCCACCAGGACATGCAGGAGCTTCTATGGGCAACGATACTGCACCACTATGTCGAATGCAGTCATCACATTTCCTAATTTTATCAAAATGGTGTACGTATGTCATGGTTACAAAACCTCACCAGCATGGTGACTGACAGCCAGGATACTGGAAACATCAACTTATGAGATATTTGGCCAAAAAAGCTTTGAGCTTTGTGATGGTTGACATGGAGACAGTATGCTTAAGAATAACGGAGTGCATACAAACGAAATGATTGTTCGACCTAAACAGTACTCTTTCAGCATTCACCTTCTGAAATCAGTATCCATGAAACCATTGATATATTGAAGAACAAAGAACTTGCTACAATTCTCTTGCGATGATAAGGTCAATAAAGATAATCACATCTAGCTACATAAACAAATTTCAATTACCTAAACGGACGATCAACTCCACCAAAATAAACTTTGAATTGTTCAAAAAACCTACTGATCGAAAAAGAAAAGAAAGATTCCAGTCTTTTATGACTCTCCACCAACTGCTCCCAAAATTAGATCCCAAAACGCGAAGGTTTTTGGTGATTAGATACCTAATATTACGTCTACCTTCCGTCGATCATACTTACAACAAACCAATACGCATACGGTAATCTAACGAACGAGCGTTCCAGGCAGATTACAAGCAGCACCGATTGAAACCGAAAGAGCAACGAAAAAAAAAAAACCCCAAGAAGCGATCGACGATCCAGCAAGGAAACCCATGAACTGCGCAAGGGAAATTTGCGACCAGCGAACAACCTTACCGCGGAGGCAGAATCGCAGGCGACGCAGACGGAGCGAGAGAACCGGAGACCGCGGATCGATTAGGGAGATAGGAGGCGGAACGGGTCGGGTTGCGCGCGCTAAATGAGCCCTTTAGTGGTCACCGTATTTGATGCTGTTTTAGTTACGGTGCGCTTCGAGCTCATCATACCACCACCGTCCCTTTCGACGGTAGCGATGGACAGGTCGACCAAATGAACCGCAAAGATTCAACCCATCCGATTCGGGACCCACAGCAGATCTGTGGCAGTTTCGGCTCGACGCTCCCCCTGTCTCAACCGACGCACGAGACAGCCTTCCGCCTCAGGGAGATGGTGGGACCCAATCACATGCTCATGTCCACCCACGAGTTTGATGCCGAACAATTGTTTGTCCCGTCTTTGTCGGAAAAAGATTCTGTAATCAATATAAGAAAATTATATAAAAAAATATCTTCTATTCACAAAAAGTTCCAAATGATTTTACTTGAATGCACATCATTAAGTTTAATAAGTGTTCTCTCTTTTTCTTTTTGCTAAATCAGTGGTGAAGTGGAGAAACAATGACATAATTGGGTGATCATTTATATAATGATAGAAAACATATAACAAATTATAAATATAATATGTTATATATATGTATATGTATATGTATATATATATATATATGTATATATATATATATATATATATATCTTAGATTGTATCTTCTTTTCATTTTTCCTACTAGTCACCCTATATTTCTAATGTCTCAAAAATACCCCTCCAAAATTATCATGTGTTTTTTCACTCATTTTATAAGCCACCCTATGGAGTGGTGCATAGGGTGGAACAGTCAAACTATTTACAATATATTGTGCATTTTTATAAAAAAAAAAAAGAATACTACAAGACTAGTTAAAAAATATTACAAGTCTTGTTCAAAAACACTGTATAATTCTTCTTAAGGAACTATATATTGATGTCATTTTACTTAAAAATATTCACATTAAATCTTAACATGTTGTGGGTTAAATTTAAACTGAAGTATACTGATCCAATTTCTAATAATATATTTTTATCGACGTCACATGAACACTGTAAAGATAGTTAAAAAATACTATAAACATCATATTTTTTTAACGAATACTCAACCTATTTTACGAGCCGATTTATAGTGTTTTATTGTTAACTAACTTTATAATATTTTTTTAATTACCAATAAAAATGCTACAACGATAACTCGTACGAAGTCCTAATGTTATATTATAATTATTTAGATGATATGTGGCATAATAAATGAAAGAATTACCGAAAAGAAGTCTTTATAGTGTTTTTATGTTCGTGTTATAATATTTTTTGAACACGAATGAATGAAAACACCGTAAAGACTTGATAAAAATATTATAATGATATCTTTTAATCATTTTTTTAGAATTTATTATTCAATTGTGTATTTGGTATGCGCTGCAACGAATAAAAGAATGATAAAATTAAAGACTTTACAATATTTTTTATGTTATCTTTAATAGTATTTTTCTAAATATCGAATAAAAACACTGTGAAGACTTTAGAAAAATATCGTATCGAAATCTTTTAATCACTTTTTTTGGAATGAATGATGCAAATGATGTCTTAGTGCAATTCAATTGTGCATATGATATAAGTATCGGAATGAATGAAAGAATGATAGAAATAAAGGCTTCACAATATTTTTATATTATCCATTTTCTAAATACGGAATGAATGAAAACAATGTAAAGACTTTATAAAAACACAGTGATGTTTTAATTTTTAGAAACTAGTCTTAGATTCTTTTTACGCATGACATATCACTTTATTTTACTATGGTTGACATTGTAAGAGTGTAAATACTATACTATGGTTTACTATTTTCTATGCTAAAACATAATATATGATTGACTGTGTTCGATCAAAAATATGATATTTACAATATTATTGAACTACCCTTATCCTTTACTCTGGTAAAACAATTTAAATTTAATCCACAACCTGTGTCAAGATTTAATGTGTATATACTGACATCAATATATAGATCATATTGAACTATACAATGTTTTTCAACTACCTTTACTGTATTTTTTTTAATTAGTCTAACAATATTTCTATAAATAAAAACCTACAAAACATTAATAAACAGTTGGATCGATCCACCATATGTAGGGTGACTCATAAAATGGATGAAAAAACATATCATAAGAAATGGGCAAAAATCCATGACAACTTTTGAAGAGATATTTTTGAAACATTAGAAATAAGAAATGACTAGTTGGGAAAAATAAAAAAAGAGATACCATATGAGAAATACCCAACAAGAAAAAAAATTTAAAAAAATTCACCCTATGCACATTATATATATATATATATATATATTGGTCAACTGTCAACCTCTTATGAAAGTATCATCATCACTAAATATGAAGGAATTTTCCTGATATAACGAAAAAATAAGAAAGAGATAATGTTGTTGTTACACCCCAAGACATAGTTTTCACACAACCCACACAATGGAAGGGTTGGCAGTACGAGCATGCCAACATACAGAATGATGATCACAGAACTAAAAGAATGGAATAGTTACTTTAGTTAATGATACATGCATTGAGTCACTTATGATTTCCGCACAAAATCTTGCTCCTGACAGTTGATGACATGTGACTTAAACACGGAGACAAAAGATGCAGGATGTCATATAATTTGACGAGCCCTGAAAGCTTAGTGGCCGGCAGGATTTCTATTCCATGACAAGTATGAAGGATCACCAAGCTTCCTGCAATGGATACACAAAGTGGTTAACGCTACTAAGAACTAAGGTAGGGTTTACCGTTTTGTATTAGTAACAAGAATGATATGTATAAGAGGGTATCATATGTAGATAACAAGAAATGAACACATGAAGGATATTAGAATCAAGATTATTGTTCTGTTCCCTGAGTAAAGCATTTATGAGTAGCAGCTGGATCTACACCCACATACCAGCTAAGATGTTTTATCGATCACCAAGAACATGCACATTTCAGATCATTTGTAGGTTTCATACATCCAGCATGCATCTGACACAATATCATACAACTCAAGTGTAACTGGTTAAGGTTTTATCATGGATATGGATGGTGCTGCGATGCTAGCCTCTTCTAAATTGATCTTTGAATTACTGACACAAGCAACTAAGATATAGGTATGACAGATAAAACTGGAAAACACAATGAAGATATAGAAACTGAAAACTTATGCACATGGCCAAGAAAAAAAATACATGTTTAAGAAAAGGGTGAAAATATGCCTGAAGAATAAAAAAAAGGTCTCAAATCTACAGTACATCCATGTAATGTAAAAACCAGATATAGAATAAAACATATTAGGGCATGCTTAGTATTTTCCAACGAAGGAGGATGTACTTAACCAGACCAGATATCACCTACTCTTCTTTTTCCTTTTTACTTTTCATTTGTTGCTAGTAGCACATACATTAATTTCCACTCAACAACTGGAAGACAACTTTTAAAGCCTTCCCAGGCACTAATGCTGGCTCAACATGCCAATGTGGACTAAGTACTTAACCAGACCAGATATCACCTACTCTTCTTTTCACTTTTTACTTTTCATTTGTTGCTAGTAGCACATACATTAATTTCCACTCAACAACCGGAAGACAACTTTTAAAGCCTTCCCAGGCACTAATGCTGGCTCAACATGCCAATGTGGACTAAGTTGTCTAGACTAGTATTGATTCTGCCAAACCATAAAAAAACCAATCTGGTTCATTCCTATGCAGTCCGACTAAATAAATTATGCTGCATGCTCTAGTTTCATAACAGTACAAACAAACACATGAAATGTTTTGGCATGAAATAAATTTGAAGGAACTGAAGTCGACCAAAAGAACATGGATTGCTACCAATAGAACATGATGTTGCAGTTCACCAATCTAAAAGTGCAAAACACTATCTTTAACAGGCCCAATAAGTGCATCCTTCGGTTAGAAAAGTCCATACTTTTTGCATTGTCATTAAAGATAAACTGAATACTCCACATTCTTTTCACTATAAATACAGAGAGTCTATGATATCTCATAAGTATATTCATATTCTGCAAACAATGACACTTAGCAAAAGTGTCAAGCCATCACACGAACAGAAGAAACATAGCAACATGGTGGAAGCTCTAAAAACACCTAGGATGAATTATTATTTGCATAATGGTAGTTACCATATATGTTAAACAAAATTAAAGCATATTAAGCTATTTCAACATTTTAATATTACCTTACCAAAAAATTTGAAAAATTGCTTATAAATAAGAACAACTAAAACTAAATTTGTCATCATAGAGGAGCTTTATTTGTTAGATTACTGGATACAACTAATCCCATCTTCCAAATAGATTTAGCCACTCTGATCGATTTGCAAGTATCTTTTGCAAGGAAGATAAGTCAACAGGAAAACATATATCTACAGTTTATAAGAGGTTTGGTAGGACCATAGACTTTCCAACATTTCATTATTTCTAAGAGGACATAAGTGAACATCAATTTGACAGTAACAATCAGCTTTTCCCCAACCACAGATGGTATAAATCTATGATACCAATAAGCAGAAACTGATAACTAAAGGAAAAACTAAAAGTAGCTATGCACCCGCCCTCCATAACTTACTTTAAGATGGTCAACCTATTTTAGCTTGTATAGGTTTTTAATCTTCCACCATACCGGTGTTTGCTCGGTACGGTATGATGCAGCGTACCGAGCAATATGCCAAGGTGTACCGAGTGGTACACCATGGCGTATCGAGCAGTATTACTGTCGGCCGCCTCCCCTGATAAAGTCATGCAAGCCTTTACCAAACCCCAGCATCCAAAATCCAAAAGCAATGAGGAAGAACGATCATCGCCTTTACCAAACCTGTCTCATCTACACACACTGAATTCCCCAAAACCGACGGCCACCAATTGGCTGTTGTCGGCGTGCAAGTATCCCAGGACCCCTTCCTTCATCGTCAACTGCAACCTCCCCGACCACAGCGGCCACTATCCCTCGACCACCCCATCCGACGACGACTGCTTCCTCTACGAGAAGTTCCACTCCCTCTACACACATGAGGAGGTACGACGAGGACCCGCCCCCTGCTGTGTTCCGCCCGATGGAGCCCTTCTTTGTGTCACCCACCAAGTCCAACTCCCTTCTCCGAGATGCTAGACCGAGCATCGCAGCCTTGTCTTCCTCGCTGTTGTGCTCCTCCTCTTGTACATCAGATCCCAAGCCAAATACCTGATACCGCCCGATAGCGGACGGTTTGTGAGTCGGTCAGTTGACAGATTAGTACGTACTGCCCGTACCGGACGGTACGGTACGATATTCAAATCACTGGTTTCAACCACACTTAACAAAGGCGGAATGAAGTGTAAGATGGATTTCTAAATGAGCTAGTTATCTCCCATTGTATGTCTCCCACTAGACAGTGTCTTAGATTACTCTAGTTCCTGTTATTATAATCTACCAATTACTGTCAATGATAAATTAAATTGAAGAAGGCTCAAAAGATGTATCTCAAATGATAAAATTGACAATGTAGAGGGTATGACTCAAGAACTGTAGTACCTTATCACTTGAAGAAACAAAATCAGTACACATTGTAAATTTTCAGTTTCCTTTATCATATAACCATGTCAGTAATTTACTCAGGAGATATTTACTATCCTAAAGATAAAGCAAACGCATAGACAAAACCATCAAGGTTGGGTTACACAACTAAACTGCACATAGACAGAGAGTGACAGATAAATTTCGCTTTAACTAGCTTCCTAGTTTCCAGCACTGAAATAAGTCCACTTCAACCTCCTTGATCCAGTCATGGCATTATCAGTTTTGCTCAGTAGATAAATACAGTAGTACTTACCTAGGTTTTACCAAATACACGATAGTGAAGGCCACAGCTAAAAAGAAGCATAACCCTCCAACAGCCAGATAAGCAATGCCAAGAAAGTCATTTTTTCCACCAAGCCAACTTGATGTGGAAAGCACCAATTTCTTCTTGCCACTGAAACTGTATGTGTTGTAATTGTTCTCTAATGTAACAGTAATGACATCACCCGCATTCAGATCCTGCTCAATCTTCCCATACAATTTCCTAAATGTTGGAAGAGCAGCAGTGCGCATCCAGACAATGAGGTCTTCCTGCTCACTTAACTGTTCACATGAAAAGCAGAGCATATCAATATAGCACTCAGTTACACGAATTTCTCAAGATATCTATGTTTGCAGAGGCAACTATATAGAAAAACCTATCTATTAGGGAAATCTGACACTATAATTTCACTTAACAGATCGAGAGTAGAAGCAAGAATCAGAGCAAACAATTAGAAGCTGTTTCTCTTGGTAGAGGAAAAACATTGGGGTGAATGAATTTCTGAGGAACAAAAGAAAATTACTGAATAAGTGAAACATTCTTATTATTCACCCTCCAAGTCATGGAAGAAAAAGGTCAAATTGGTCTAATATAGAGAGAATGAACAAATTCAGGTACTTGAACTAAATCAAACTAATCACATTACCATGGCACTGTTATAGCTATCACTATTTGCTCATATTATGCCAAGAGATAAGAAACTGAACTTATGCAAAAAAAACACAAAGAGAAGTCTCACAGGTTTTGTAGCGTCAAGTTTTCCACCACCTATAAGAGGGCCACTTTGGAAGTTCTTTGGAAGGACATCCTTTCCAAACTTGTGATCCCTGTCACTCTTCCAAGAAATCCCCTTCTTGTTCACGGTCAAATTTTTGTTTCCAATGGCAAAGATATATGTGTCATTGAACAAACTCCATGCTATGAGACCACATGGAACAATTGGAGCACCATCTTTTGTCCTTTTTTCTGGATCACAGCCACTTGTTTCATTTTCCTGACTCTTCTTTCTCAATTGTGCATCATTTCGGCTCTTCACGTACCTGCATTCTTATTAATATAGGAAGTTAAAGTTCATAAAAATTGTCATGAGATATTGAATATGCAATAAAGAGCAATCAACATACAATGACAATGTACCATTCTAACTAGTTAATCCACAGAAAGAAACACAAGATTTTTTATCTTTAAAAGGTGGCTTGGTGCATACCTCCTATGGTTCTGGTAGAAGTTATCAAGTTGATAGTACACGTAAATAGGCTGACTCATGTGTTTGGGCACCTACAACAGAACAAAGTTGCATGTCATGACCTTAAGATTAATTCTCCTCTGATGGTTCAAGTCAGAACAATAAGCTGTTCTGTCCTCTTCCTGTTTTCACCTTTCGGAGGAAGAACTCGATAAAGGACGGGACACACTACCTCAAGCATTCTTGTGCAGGATTTGTCTGTTTCATTATTCTGAATATACGCAACCTTGTCATTAGTCATGTTCAGAGGCACGCAGACATTATCATATCGGTCCACAATCTCGACAACCTGTCAAAGGAAGATGCATGCTCAGAAACAAAAGGCAACCAACATAACAAGAAGACCATGGAATTCCCATCCTGATATTTAGAAGCAAATTAGAGTTTACTATACATCATTGGAGGCCATTAGTGATGCAACGCCAATCGGAACAAATACGACACCGATGAGAGTGAATACAGATATCACCTACACAAGATGGTGCAACCATGGTAAGGTACATATGCTAGATTTCTGATGTGAGTTTCAAGAATACGGGAAGGAAAAAGCTGCTGAGTCTTACCCATTTTGGAGTAAGAATAGGTTTGCATGCTGGCAGCTCCTGCTGCGTAAACCTTGAATCTGAGTACACAATCGAGCGAGAATTAGCTTTTGACATGTCCGTACTTATAAGAGACAATTTCAGCATTCAGTTCAGCAAATACATTGCTCCGTGGAGGCAGATGAAATTGAGGTATGAACAAAACCGATACCTCTCTTAGAAAGGCCAAACAGATCTTTCGACGCAAGCAGCAGACCAATTAGGAATCAAATGAAATCTTGACAACTCAAAACCCAACTGATGAAGAAACGAAGGCATGGATTCCAAGAAAGAGGCAAAAATGATATTTAAAGGCGCATGAACAGCAAACAGCCCAGGAAAACCTCATCGCACCAAAAAGAATCAAACTTCCGCAACAAACAAGAAGAATCCAAGAACAACAAAAGAAAAGAAACGATCTTGACAAGGGATTACACTTAGGCCGCTTGGAGTTCCTCCTGGGAGCTGATCCATCCCCAGATCCGGAGCTGGAACCGACCACGGAACCGTTGACGTTGTTCATCCCAACAGACACGCTCGGAAGAGCCTCCTCGATATACAACGAAAGGTCGGATTTTGAGATCTGAAACTATAACGATCGATCGCTTCAAAAACCTTCAAGAACACAATAAAGCTGTCGATTCCCCGTAAAACTCCTCCTCCTACTAGTACCAATCTCTCTCTCTCTCTATATCTCTCGATCGCGTCTTTGTTTGACTGTGGAAGGACAAAGAACGGAAGAAGCAGCACCTTCCTCCCTCTTCCCGTCTTCGGCCGGCAAAGAAGACGTCTTCCAAACCCAGAGAGGTCAACACGGTGGCTTCTGGAGACCCAACTTCAAGTACCAAGCATTCCGCTCCCCTGTCCTGGAAGATTGGTGACCGCTTCGCCGACGGTGACCGTATCCCCACAAGGCCTAAAAAGAATAAACCTCAACTGGGGACACGTATTTTGGTACCACGGAAAGTGCGGGTCCCGCGACCACCAACTTGCTTTTCTGCACTCACCAGCAAGGAAGGGACGTGAGTACGCGCGAACCGAGTACGAAAAACATTGCGTGTAGATGAGCTTTCATTATACCTTGTTCGGGACGGAGTATTTATTTAATTTATTATTTTTTATTTTAATAAGAAGGATTAGTAACCGTGACTCGAGTCCACGTTTTATTCATGTGGTCAAAACACACGAATTAGGGCTAATTAATACAATAAATAATCGTCAGTTGTATTGAAAAAAAATATAATAAGTGATATCATATATTATGTTAATGTAAAAATTATGAATAAAAATATAATTTTAATATTTTTCTTTTTAACGATTTTATTTATAAAAAAATAATTTTAACATGTCAAAAATAAAAAAATAAAAAATATTAAATTATTTTTTTAATCATCACTCTTACATGGATCCTGTCATGTCACATGTTATTGATGATATTAGGATAAATAAGATTATTTATTTTATATTTAAAATTATAAAAAATATAATATACTTTTTTTTAAATATAAGAATCATAATATTAATAAGATCTAAAGGATAATACGAAATTAATTTTCATAAATTAGGAAATCAATTCCAAAATATACGATGCTCATATTATATGTTGAATAAATTTGTCAACTAGGCCTTTATTTTCTATAGTAAATTTAAATATTGCAAAATCATTGCATGACACAAGCCACGCCATCGCCATACTGGCATATTTCATCCTTCGTCCTCATTTATATTATATAAATATCTATACAATATAAAGATTTAAGAAGAATCAATGTACAGAATGTCACTCTTGCAAAAAAAAAAAAAAATTCTAGAACTTAAAGAAACAACATGAGATGTGACTCATAAATCCCTCTGCAGAGTTGAAATTTAAATGACAAACTCTTCTAAGAACTCAGAAACTAGATAATGATATATCAAATTCAGTTACCAAGGATTAAGACTCAAAACCTTATTCGATATATTTTTTATATTTAAAATATTAATATGATAGATCTGTGTCAGACCCACTTATCAAAAGTTTTGGATTCAAATCTCATCTTCATTATGTACTATTTAAAAAAAACTCAAGAAAGACAGATTTGAGGGTAAACACCTTCACCGAATGACTGCATATTAATTATCTTTGACCGGTGTGGAGAAAAAGTACCTCGATGTTCATGAAAATTTCTCAAATAAGAGCTCGTGCTGAATTCAACTTGAGCGAAAAATACGGGCTCTCGAAAGACTCTCATTCAGGCTCACACTTATCATGATTTTGATCTCTGTGTCTAAGTATTTCGATGCCTAAATAGTCGATGGTGCCATGGACAGCAACGTGAGGCTTCCCAACCATCACTCTGACAGCAGATATCTGAGGGAATTTGAGAAATGTGGTATTTGCGATCACATGAGCTACCGACTCCAAAAGATTTCGAGATGGACCCTCCACAACTTCCTTAACTAACCTGCACACCCATGAGAACGAGTAGTTAATGGACTCTATAAGATGGTGAAAACATTATTATTCTACAGTAGTAGTGATAAAATCACATGCAATTGAAGTGTTAGTTTTGTAGAACCAGAGATGAGAAACTTCTAACAATTGTAATTCAGTTGGCAAGATTGCTTGATGTTTCAAAAAGACCAGAAAGCTGTGACACCAGCAATATACTGTAAAAGGAAACATGTCATCTTGTATGCTAGTGAACACCGAGTGTCCAGTCGACAATAAGACAACCACCACACTTATATAAACAAGCCGCAAACTTTAGGAAGAACGGACAAAATATGGAACATGCATATATATATATATATATATATATATATATATATAAACTTCTAACAGTTGTAAATCAGTTGGCAAGATTGCTTGATGTTTCAAAGAGATCAGAAAAGCTGTGACAGCAACAATATACTGTAAAAAGAAACATGTCATCTTTTCTGCTAGTGAACAGAGTCTCCAGTCGACAATAAGAGAACCGCCTCACTCGTATAAATAAGCTGCAAACTATAGGAAGAATGGACAAAACATGGAACATGCACATATATGCATGTTCCATATTTTATATATATATATATATATATATATATATATATATATATATATATATATATAATTGTTATGCATCCGATCGATGAACTGCTGATCTAGAAGTCAGCCCTATGAACCAGAAACATTTGGTAAGATTGTGCTACATGCTTAATACAAGTGTGGTTCCACCAAATGGAGTTACCTTGTGAACTGTTTACTTCTATAATTACCAAAATCCTGGAAATGAATTTGGAGGAACCTGCACTAATAATAATTGTGAATAGGAACAATTGGAACATGCCATTGACAAGCTTTTATCATTATCATTACAAAGTTCTGTAACAGGATACCTGTAGGAGCATATAACTATATCATTGTGAAGGATACAAAGGGAGCCTATTTTTAAGGCTTTTCAAACCTTAGTAGATAAAACCAGCTTCATGTTTCAAACTTACCATTTTCATTTTTGTTAACTCTTCTCAAGTTCATCAAACCTTTAGAATTTTTGTGCCAATCATTATGTACCAGGATTGTTCTTCAGCATGCCACTCCATACAAGCTAAGAATTACACCTTACTATATGCCAGCACCTCTAGCACAGGTCAGCATGGCTCGTAGCAGTACCTTCTTGCATTGATTTGTTTCACATCATGCTGACATGTCTATCAGCACAACAAACCATGTTCTGAAATCAATTTAGATAGATGAGAGCAAAGCTAGAGTTGATGATGGTGCAAATGCATGCAGGCCTCGCATGTCCTGGTACACACAAATGCTAGTAAATCATGTTACCAAGATGTGATTGGCAGGCCTCTAGAAAAATGCGGTATGCCCATACCGTGCAAGTTTAGGATTGTCATGTTTGGAAAAATGACAAGTTGATCATTGTTTCTTAATTGGGTGAGTATAAGCAGGACGTCAACAGTTCAGACTGTGCTGGCAACAAGCCGGTTAACATGAACAAACAAGGAGGACAAAAGGAAAAAAGGAAAAGTTAATGTCGATAAAGAATAGAAAACCCTAATTCCACACAACAACCAAAAGAGACAAGCACACAAACACACAAACACACTATTAATCAACACAAACAACTTTGCCAACAGCAACTGCAGATACAACTAAGATGCAATATCAACTGATAAAAAATAGCTATTACTATTGCTAAAATTCAATTAACAAAATATAAATTTGGAACAATTACTGTCTCATTCCGATTGATAGAAGCTAGCATCAACATCAATGCTAAACTTTCATTGTCAAGATGAAAGGGGTAAAAGAAAAAGGAACAATTACCTATAAATATCGGTGTAGCTGACAGTGTCGGAAATATCATCAGATTTACCAGCATTGCTTAAGTCTAACCAGGCATCTACATCAACCACAAACTTTTGTCCTAGCTTCTTTTCCTCTGGTTTCACGCCATGAAATCCATGAAACTGTAAGCCCCTCAATATTAGCTTGTCTTTATTGACAAAATCAGGTTCACCCATGGATGGACCTGAGGAGATATAGATGATTTCACTTTTACTAACAACAATAACGAGAATATACCTTGATGAATTGGCAACATTACGTATTGCATGCAACAACAATTGAGGTTGTTTCAGCAAAAAATAGCATTGATGAAAGCCAAAAGAAACCAGATTTTACAAGATACATATCTTGAAATAGATATCCGCTGCTGCAGGTTTAAGGTTTACATCTGCAGGAGGCTTCAAAGGCCCAAAAAACATAGAAACTTGAGGGTCATCACAGTCATATTGCAGGAAAAACTTGCATTCATGATCCTTTTGTTTTAATAACTATATCTGAGTTCATGAACAAAATTCTTGATCAGTAGTTTGTTATATTTGGTGCAATATCTACATTCAGTCATCATCTCCCATTTTTAAAGTCACACTTTGCATGTTCCTCATGTTAGAATCAGTACCGGATCGTGATTTGCAATTTCTAAGGAAAGATGCCAGCAGATATGCAACTACGTCACCAAAGATTGTTAGAATCAGTAACATATTGCAATATCAGTTCTTTGAAAAGGAAAAAATCACAGCAGATATTTAATTATATCACCAAGAAGCAATTTTAAGATTCGAGTTCAAAGTACCATAAAGGATACAAGATGGAGGTGCAAGGATAAAAAGGGTTCATACAGCTAACCACAACAAATTGAAACTCTAATGTTCAAAGTACAAGATTCATACATTTATGAGTAGGTTAAGAATTTGTTCTATTGGTTTCTCGAATACTAATGCCATCTATAACCTAGGAACCGTCCATTTAAGGGAGCACGAAAACGTTGAATTAGATGACAATAAGAAAGAAATCGATACTAAATATTGTAAAGCAACCATCTCGCATATAAATAAATATATATGTGCCTACCAAAGAACTGTTGAGTGACCAGATCAGACGAAGGATTTCGATTTTTGTTTTGAAAAACTAGGTTGCGATTTTAACAACCAAAGTTTAAACAGCTAAATGAAACCCAAAGCTCGATCTTGAAGATCTACGAAACTATCTACTTCACTGGCTTCCACGACCAAATTAGAACAACCTTTTAATTGATCCTATCCGAAGGGGGCAGAGATTACCGGTGCCGAAACGCCTGTTGCTGTCTGCCCGACGAGCCGTGCGACAGAGGTATATGGCTTCTTTTCGAGTCGATGATTCTTCGGAGGTGGAGGCGATTATGATGGGGTTCGGCGCAGGCGCGCGTGTACCCGAGTGGGGCCGCGACGCGTGCTCGTGCAGCACACACCTTGATTGAGAGAGCCGCAGGGACATGATAAGATCAAAGCACCGAGCATGCTTTTCCTCGCGCCCACTTTGATTTACCCGTGTTAACTATCCGCTCTGTGATTGGAGGAGGCTGTGACAGTCCAATGCGGGACCATGCTTATGGACCCACTCATTGGTGGGGTCCGACTCATATGGATTGCAGCAAGTCAGGAATATTTCGGCCCCACAAGTGGCCCACATTTGTGAGTAGAGAAGATTGGATCAATTTAGTCTTTTAGTTGAAAGATATATAAACTGGTCTCGTCATGGCTCAACAAGAATTCAATGAGCAACAATTCCAGCATCAGAAAACTGTAACCAGTGAAAAAAAAGTACATTACAAACTGACCCAAGTGCTGTCTCCATGAGAGAAAGGATCAATGACCATCTTATTCCTAGTTGCATCAAACTACAATGTGAAAAGGTCTAGCACACAAGGATTAGATGAGACATTGTCATACAAAATAATGTCCTATCAAGAGGAAGAACCAGGCATGAAAGCACAACAAAATAACGATGACACAATTATTTATTGCGCTTAGTAGCACGTTTTCCTTGGCCCTTCTTTGGAGGTCCCTTCCCACGACGCTTCAACATTTCCAACTTCGCCAACCGCCTAACATAGTTAAAGAGTAGCAAAGATAAAAGTCAACCCAGATACGCAATTCAAATGAAGAAATTGATAATTGTAACTGCATTTGCACACAGCTGAAAAGACTTGTTACTTGCTGCTCATACAAAAAAGTTCTTTACAATACTTTTTGGCAGAATCTGAAGCAGAAGATTTTAACAAAACATATATTGTCTAACCTGATAGATCAAGCACTCGATCACTTTAAGCTTGCTTGGGATGAAAATAGGTACTAGTTACAAGACCCAATTATCACAAAAGAAACAAAAATTAACAGGGTTATATCAGTGTACTAAGATGAGATGAATATGCCCAATCAAGTTCAAAAGATGTTGGAAGCAGCATGCTGGAATAAATATCTGAATAAAATCAGGGAAAGAGATGGATGAGTGATCTTCAAACTCCACCTGTCTGTGATGTCAGAAATAAAGTTGAAGTGTCATGCTGTATCGTATTTATTTAGCTCAAGCTTCAGAGTTTGAAATCAAAGACAGTCCTAATCAAAAGTGAACAATAATGTACATGTATTATATAAACAGCTTTACGGCAGAGTGCTAAAAGATCCAAGTATTTGAACAATAAACTTAAAGTAACTCCTGAATTTTATCAATGAATGTTCAAGAGATATAACTTTGTCAAGGGATGGAGAAATTTAGAATGTTGGTGATTCTTATGTTATCATTAACAACTATGAAGAACAAATGTTATAATATATCATGAAATTAAAGTTCTGTTGAAGGTTCATACTGCTCGCCAAGTCTTTATGCATGTTCGTGTCTTAAACAAAGTAGGCACCATAATATTTATATTAAAACCACATTCCTGCTGCGATCACCACCTCAGTGGGGCAAGGATTATGGATAATATAAATGGATGGATAGGACACAATATAGATGAGAATCACATTAAAGACACTTAAACAAGGTTACGATTTAGAAGCTTGTTAAGCTTGACTAAAAAGAATGCTACTGAAGAAATAATATTTGGCCGTTAATACTTCTTAAGGAGCTTTCAGAATTATGAATTGACTAAAAATATTTTTTAATGTATGTCAAAGAAATCAAGTAAAGATGATTGATGTAAATTCACCAAAACATCAAACAGGCAGATGAACAGACAAAGGCTCAAAAGTTTGCACAAATCCGAATATTTTGACAACTGATAAGCACACAAATATCAAAATATTGATAAGAACAATGCAGGATCCTGCATATGTCTGGCATCTCAAGTGGCATCCTTTGATCGCAGAGGAGAAATGGTCCTCAAGGTTGTAAAACTTCAATGCAGTGATAATGGAGCAACCTCAGATGGCTCAATAGAAACTGTGATGTGTTCTAGACATGCAAGTTGCATTGAAATAAAATAATGAAGATGGAGAACATCACTACACAAGGGGGAACTAAATACAAGGACTGCCTTATTACAGTACAAGAATTGTAACTTTCATGATTTTTGTTCTTTTCTTTTCACTGTGTTTGAATGGTTACTCGTCAGTTCCCAGGCCTCGCAAAATCTAATCCCAAGAACAATGACCAGCTTGTAGTTGCCAAAAGAGATTATGGTCACAGACTTACCCTGCAGCCTCAAGCTCAAATTAAGAAAAAGCACAGATCTGTTGATATCTCATCAATCATTCTATACAGAACCGTGATACAATTCTGTCAGCCAAGCACCAACTTATAAACGTTTTTCAACGTGTCTTATACGCGATTTGCAGACGACTATATGTAACACGTATAAGAAGCAACAGAAAACAAACAGCTACGGACACCATGTCACCAAAGCATTTCCTCACAGACGCATAAAGTCAAACAGGTAGCGCGCATCAAAGATCATGGAAGTCACAGAACAAACAGACAAATCGAGCAGCGAGAGAAGGTGGGCGTACTGTTTCTCCTCGCGGGCGATGACTAGGGGGTCGTCGTTCTTGATGTCGTAGGGGTACCACTGAGCGACCTTGTCGCCAATAAGCTTCTTTCGGAGGATCTTGTGGGGGGATCGCTTCCCCGTCGGGTTCAGGATGTGTCCAAAGATCCTCGCCCGCGCCTCCGCCACCCCCTGCAGCGCTGCCGCCGTCAACAGGCTCTTCAGGCTCATCCTCTCTCTCTCTCCCTGTATCTCACTACCTCCCTACGAATCCGCCAAACCCCCCCTCGAACAGTACTAGCAGTCTGCGCACTACCGTATTGATTTCTCGGCCCAACATTTGTAGCCCACTACCCTTCTTGCTATTGACCCACTTAGTGGGTCTCATACGAGAGACGTCGAGGCTGCTCTAAATCGGAGCCAAATCCGATAGGGTTACCAGAGAGACTTGAAGATTCACAATTGGCTACCAGATGATGGATCTACTATATTTGGATTTCGGGTTAGTGTGTTCCAACTCCGACACCGGTCCATGTTTACCCTGCAATAGACCCAAAGATGAGGTTATAAAAATATAAAGCAAAGTTCACATAAGCTAAACAGAACAAAAAATAGAAAAGAAAAGTTCGCTCGATTGGTTCGGGTTCGGATCTACACTGGCGGAACCCGAACCAGACATCGGTCACTATATATAGGCATACATTAAGGGGTTGTGTAACCCTTGGCGAGCCAACATCCGAATCCGCTCCCCGTCTTGCGGAGATCTCCGAAGGATATTAGAGAGACGACAGGGGAGGAGGGGAAAACAAGAGCGAGTTCGATCGGTCGGAATCGGAAAGCAAACGCGATCTAAGTATATAATATATTTAGATTAGGAGGAGGAGAGCGCGGGGTGAAGCGACCGTTGCGGTTTTTTGAATTCGTCGGTGAATTAGAGAGGGATTCGTCGAAGCTGCGGCCGCTGCTCCCACCGCCGACATGGCGGCGTCGGTGGAGAACCCGCCCCCCTCCTCGAACACCCACGTCGAGGAGACCAAGACCCTCATCGCCGCCCTCAACCTCCTCTCCCGCAACCTCCCCCTCCCTCCCGACGTCCTCCGCGCCGTCGCCTCCATCTACCATGCGGCCCACGCCGATCTTCCCTCGCCGACCCCGGAGTCGGAGGCGGAGGCGGTGGCGGGCTCTCTGCCGGAAGAGGCGGAGGAGGACGGTGACGCTCCTTCCTCCGGCGAAGAGGTAGTCGGCCCCGTCTTTCCGTAAATGTTATTTCTCTTGATTCTATTGGATTTTCTTGGACATCTTTTTGTTTCGGGTAAGCTAAGCGAAACAATCGACAAAAAGATTTAGTTTTATGGAAATTTGTCATCTCTAGGGTGGTGTAATGTTCTGCAATTATACTACTTTAGCCAGCGGTAGATTAGTCATTAACACATCAAATTATTTGGAGCCCAAGATAAGGCTCAGTCTTGTTATTCTTGGAGAGTTGTACTCGAGGTACGACAACAGGTGGGTTATGTGTTAGGCTTTCTTGTTGCAATAGATCGAGTTTTAAGATCTTAGGTAGTTTCTAGTGTCTCATATCAATGTTCGTGAGCCTGAGGTATTTAAGTGGAGACTGCTGGTCAAGATTCTAGAACATGGTGATGCTTTTTTGGCAATTGGGGTAAACTAAGTTAGGGTAGTTTTCTCAATCATCTGCAAGTGCATATTTGTTCGCATTAGTTTATGTGCTTTGACCTTCAAAGCCACTCATAAGGAGGTAACTTGGTCAGGAAGAAAGGCCAACTTTGACAACATAATGAGATGAAAGTGCATAACTTATGGAGAAAAGAACCATGAGTCTCATCTGCCTGATTTTCAATAGATCGTTCATCTATGGAAGCACTTACCCTACTTTATTCTACTTGTACTGTATACTATCATTTGTCTAATAAGGGATTTAACGTGAAGGCAAGTTAACAGCTATATGCATTAACAATTCATATTTATGTGATCACTTTTTCTGTAGGATCTATACTTGCAGAGTTATTATTGCTTGTTAGTGCATCTTATAATTTGATTAAAAGGGTTGCACCATTTTTTTTTTCAATTCATACCTTTTATGTGCAGATTCATTTGGATCCAACTGGTGGGACTTTGACTTCAGAGGTTGAAGATGCATTGTTAAAGCAGCAACTAAGTCGCATGTCTTGTTCAGCATTGATAGAAACAAAAGAAAGTCGCTTTAATGGTCTAATTCAGCATCGTCTTGCAGAACTTGAAGGTTACTGAATTTTGAATTTGTAATTCTTTTTCTTTTGAGCAACTAATTCACCTGAAGCATGTTTTGTTGAATATTTTATGAAACTGTTTTGTGTTAATCGGTATTTTCTCCATAAAAGTTCTCCTTTTAAATTGTTTATACTAGAGTATGTTAAACACTTAACTAGTTATTTGCAAGATTGTCTATTGACTGTCTTTTTAGCATTACTAAGTTGCTGTTGTCAGAGAGCTGGGCAGAAAATCATATCTTGCATTGAAGTTTGATCATCAAGAGTCTAAAAGTTATTACCTTCACATTGTTGTCTTGCCTAATGAAAATTGATGATTTGTATGTTTCTTGTACTTGAAGCGTGAAATAAAGTAGGAAACCATCAAATAATTCTCCCAATTTTTCTGCTTCAGATCTTTAGCATCGCATATGGAAAGGATGATACTAAATCACTTTAGATATTGCACAAGGAAAGGAGGGTGGGTTAACTTGTACTAGGCTTGGTAAAGTTAGTATTGGGAGTATGAATTTCGAGTCATGTGATTAAAGGCTTGTTGTTTTTAAGTTATTGGTCTGGTAGGTCAATCATTCAAGTTTAATAATTTGTTCTGATATACTTTGTTGATTTTTGTGTTGAACTATTGATAGGGGTGAAAGTGGGGTGGATGATATCAATCCAAATTTATCTTTATATTTGGGTGGAACCAAGGATTGAAATATCGTACCATATCGGAGTTTCGATATTCGCTCGGTACGGTATGGTACTATATACCGAGCGGTATACCGTTCGATATATATATATAATATAATATATTTATATATAATATATATATATATAATTCGGCGACGTCGCCTCTCTCCTCTCCCTAGGCGGGGCAACGTCACAGAAAAACGAGGCAACGTTGCCTCGACGCCGCCGCCTCTATATATATATATATAAGTAAAAAAATCTTATATATATTTATGTATATAAATAAAAAAGATTTTTTCGGCAACATTGCCGAAAAAGGCGATGCCCCTTCGCCTTTTTTGGCAACGTTGTTGAGGTGACGCGATGTCACCTTTTCTCGCTGGGGAGAAAGAGGCGACGTTGCATATTTATATAATATATATATATATTATAATATATATATTATATATATAATACCGTTCGGTAGCGGGCGGTCCGTGTACCGGTTTGCTGACGGACCGGTATGTACTGCTCGGTACGAGCGGTATTATTCGAAATTGTAATCCTTGGGTGGAACCAGATACAATAAAATAATTTACACTTATTTCATATTCCTATTCGTATCTAAGTGTGGTTATCTAAAATTTTCTGCAAATAGATACAGATGAGTTGGGGCCAACCATGTTATGATATCTTTATTTCTGAACATATTTGGAAGTGTTCAATTTATCTACATTAGTCTAAGAAAAATTATTTTTTGATTGATTTCCTTTGTATTATATATATGTGTAGTACTTTCTCTTTGAGGAAAGAGAAAATATTCAAGTAAATTTTCTTTATTTTATTAGAAAATTCACATTTGTCTTGTGTATCAGTGTTACCGGCAACCAGGGGTGAAGACTTGCAAATGAAGTGCTTGCTTGAGCTCTATGGCTTAAAGGTAATAGAATAACTAGGAATATGTAATTATTGACTTATTAACAAGTTAGTTGTGCATTCATGCATTCTCTTCTCCATTTATGCCTATCAATGACTTATCTCATAATACTTAGCTAATTTTTGCTTTCATGTATGTTGCTAATGCATAGTATGGTTTTTTGATATGGATTTCCATGGATTAACCTTTTTTAATTATATTTGTTTTTGCATATTCTCCAAAAAAGATACACAACATCGAACTGTAGAAGATTATGAATTTTTTATTTATCACATTTAGATTAAAAAATGAATGTACAGTAATTCTATGATTATGATCAAAGAATATTCTTGAAAGAACAAACAACTAATTAAGAAATAATAAGCTACTAATTAGAAAGTCAATCAAGCTTTCTATGAGAGTGAAAGTTGGCTCTCACTAAGAATTTTTCAAGTCCTGAATGATTTTAGTCATAGATGTACTTACTGAGCATATTTGAAGAGTCTAGTACTTGTGGATTCCTTGCTGATAACATGATGTTTGAGTATTCTAAATTATCAGATAATTTGATAAGTGGATGAGTCAAAAGGAATGTGTAAACGTGGATTTGAGTTTCTGAGGGCTTCTATTGTGCCATATAGTTCATTGAAGCTGAATTACCTCCTGTTGTTAGAAGTCCACCACATGCCTATGGTGTGTCTAAATACCTTTTTATTTAATGCTGGCTTGTCTAGTATTTTAAAAAGGCACTTGGGCGCTCGCTTAGCTCACATAATTGTCAGGTGATGCACTTCAGTGAAGCATTGCCTGGGCACTCACCTAAGCCCA
The DNA here is from genome assembly GCF_036884655.1 of Musa acuminata AAA Group. Taxonomy (NCBI): domain Eukaryota; kingdom Viridiplantae; phylum Streptophyta; class Magnoliopsida; order Zingiberales; family Musaceae; genus Musa; species Musa acuminata. The sequence continues at coordinate 15,669,985 of NC_088354.1, forward strand.
AGCGTCGGGCACCTCGGCTAGGCGCCCGATTGAAGGCGAGCAATTGAACTAGATGGTCAACTCTGGTTCGGTTAAATAGTAACTTGGTTTAATCGAACTAATTAAGCATAATAAATAGTAGCAGTAACACTACCCCCCCTTATGCAACCCCTGACCCATAAACCCTAGGTATTTTGTTGCCCACCCAACTCACCTCTAGTCTGGTAGCTGCCTTCGTGCGTAGCCACTAACTCTGCCATCGATACCCATGTTTGACACTTCCTTTGCCGTTGACGGATAGGTCTGAAGTTTGTGTTGTTGTAGCTTTCGTACGTAGTTCCCTCCGTCATCACTACTTCCGTGTGTAGCTCCTTCCGTTGTTGAGGGATAGCACTGCAACTTTCTCCGCTATCGAGAGATGCATTTGAAGCTTCTTCTGCCCTCGACGTTGCTGTCAGTAGCTTCCTCCACCATAGCTGCCATCGTTCGGAGGTTCCTCTATCATCGTCACCCTCTCCTTCCCCATGTTCCACCATCGGTTACTCTTTTTCTCCCCCTTTATTGTTATGACTACTGTTAACAGTGGATTAAGTACTATTAACAGTGGATTTTTAAACCTTAACTGATATTAAAAGTTTAAAACTACTATTAGCATATAATAAACTAAAATTGATATTAATCTTTAGAACCGTTGACCTATTTAGAACTAATTCTTATTTAGAATTACTAATCCTTACTGATCATTGTTAATCGTTATTTAGCAAGGTTCACAATACCATGGTGTACCGCTCGGTATAAGCGGTGCATACCAGTCCGACAGGGGACCGGTACAGGTGGTGCATCAGTATAACCTCATGTATCGTGTATCGGTACGTTCAATACGACCCGGTATAGCTCGGAACGTACTGTACCGACAGTTGGTCGGTACATCGGTATGGACCGATAAGACAAACCATTCTATTTAGAATTGTTATTTGTCCCTATTTAGCACTATTAATTTTTATTTATTTCGATTTTAGAATTGTTATTAGGGTTTTAGGATTAACGACAAGTGTACAAAGGAATACAGAAGATTCATCAAAGAATTCAATTTAATGTTGCATTTTTATGTATATAATCATATTTATCAATTATATTATATATTTTTTTATATTTTAATATTCTAAAGCGCCTCGCTTCGCTCGGATGAGCGCCTAGCGTCGTGGGTGTTTTGGAACCTCTAGCCTAGTGCTTTTAAAAACACCGTTGTTTGATCATTGTGCTCAACTATAGGTGCTTGCTCGAGTCATGTAGAGAAAAGTAGAACACTTTGGTTAAGTACCTTCAGTAATTCAGTTGTCCTTTTATTTCCTGATTTATCTATTTCATGTACCTTTAGGGCTTTTCGGTATAAATGGATAGATATTTCCGTGGGAATTAGACGGGATTTCATATTACATAAACAAATTATAACAAAAATATTTCTTCTTTATAGTATTTGAACTTAAAAAAGAATGGGTAGAGAAAATGAAAATGTACCATGAGGTAGAGAATTTGTTTTTTCTTTCCTTTCTGTTGTTAGAATAGAAGAAGCAAAATTATCTTATTTATTTTAAGAACTTATAATACTGGCTGATCAAGAGTGCATCTATCAGTTATCCTATCCTTTTCAGATGGTGTGGTCAAGAGGATGACAAAGGTCATAGGCTGGAGATCTGATGATTTGTTGATCATAGTGTCAAAAACTGCTAGAGAAGCAGTGTTGATGTTAGTGGAAGGATTGATAATGAGTAATCTCAAGAGGGTTTTCATTTTAAGGGAGTCCTATTTATAGTCAAAATTTGTCCGTAACCATCATCTGTGAAATTTTGGCTGAAGAAAGGAATAGATTTGCAAGAATTTATGGGAATAAAAAGGGAAGAAAGATTTCTTGGCTCATAAGGATTACCATGTTGAGACATGCTTAGTCGCATCACTTTTGCAATTTGCTGGCCAGCATGTAGGTGTTCCATTGGTGTAGGTACAGTTTATGCTGTGCAAGGAAATTTATGGGATGTTCATGCCATGTAGTGTCATACGTATGTGTATCAATATATTTATTGCGATAAAATCAAATATGATTTTTTAATTTAATTTATATACAAATCTGCATCATCTGATGAGTTCAAAGTTTGATCCAAAAGTTATTTATTGTCCAATCGACTGGCATGAGTTGGCATGGGTTGTAATGTATTAAGCTAGAAAAGTGTCAGCATTTTTATACAGCCATGTTGATTTACTGGCGCTTTGTTTGTGGTTCTGAGTTTTTTTAATATATGTTAAATGAATCTTGGGTAACTGAAGCAATTCAATTGAAAACTGTCAATCTAACCCAATCTGATCTATTTTCTTATTCTGATCACTCTAGTTCAGGGAACCTGCACTCGAGCAGGTCAGGTTGGTTCTGGTCAACCTGGGCAATCTTACATTTTTGCTTCCTGACTTTAAGCTTATTCAAATCACAACCAATTGCCACTATAGCTGCAGTGAAGAAGCTCATCAAGTATGAAGTTTGATTATTTCATGTGCTCAAGGTGTTCTCCAAGTATCTTATCTTGTTCCATGACTAGTTTGACAGACTTTGGTCAAGATGTTCTCTAATGTCAAAATACATGAATTAAAGATTAACTTATGAAGCAATTATTTTAAGGTAGTTAATTTATGTATTTATATTCATGGTTTTCTTTTGTATAATACATGCCAAAATACAGAGTTTTCATAATACCTGGTCCTTGTTTACTCTTTAATTCTATAATGTTGTCAGATGCCATTGTTGGTACTTGGTAGAGACTGCTAGGATGGATTTGAGTTTTTATCTCATTTAGTTGACCTTCTGTTTCTTTTGGAGATGTTGATAAAGGCTAAAACTATCCTCATGGCCAAGAATTCTTTTCTTTCTTTGTCAGTTAGTGGAATTGCAGAAGAAGGTGCGTTCTGATGTCTCTGCAGAATACTGTTTAAACAAGAAATGTGCACATCCAGAAAAACAATTGTTTGACTGGGGAATGATGAGACTACGATATCCTTTTAACATGTATGGTATTGGAGACAGTTTTCGAGTTGAGGCTGATGATCGTCAGCGGAAGAAAAGATATGCAGAGGTTGTTCAACTACCAATTAGTACTTTCTGAAGTTCTTTCTTTCAGTTATTTAATGGAAAAGTGTAATTACTTTGTTTTGCATTACAAAATTTCTCATTGCAGAGGATGTCAAGGTTGGAAGAGGATGAAAAGAACCAGGCAGATATCAGAAAGAGGAAATTTTTTGCTGAAATTCTTAATGCTGCCCGTGAATCTCAGTTGCAAGCGCAAGCTGTTCTTAAAAGACGAAAACAGCGAAATGATGGAATTCAGGTACAAATAATATTTTTACTTAATAGTTTTTTGAGACTTTTCCTTTGGGAATTATGTTATTTCGATTTTGAGATTTTTGCATTTAAATTTCGTCACCATCATTCATTCTTTTCTTGCTTTTATATGATAGATATATTAATTATTTGCAACTCTTTGGCACTACAGGCATGGCATGCAAGGCAAAGGCAACGTGCTACACGTGCAGAGAAATTAAGGTTCCAAGCATTAAAAGCTGATGACCAAGAAGCATACATGCGGATGGTTGAAGAAAGCAAGAATGAGCGCTTGACAATGCTCCTTACAAAAACAAATGAACTACTTGTATGCCTTGGAGCTGCTGTGCAGAGGCAGAAGGATGCAGATGGGCTTGAAGCTCCAAAAAGCTTAGAGTTTGAAAATCTTTCAAAGAACTCTCTCTCTACTAGTGAAACCCCAGGGGAGATGTCATTAGATGATGACAATGATTTCGTTGATGCGGATTCTAGCCAGAATAAAAAAGCAAATGATTTGCTCGAAGGGCAACGTCAATATAATTCTGCTGTTCATTCAATTCAGGAAAAGGTATGGAATAAGAATTTTATATTCCAGAGCTTCTTTTTTCTTTTGCTATTAACGGCTGTTGCTTAGGCTACATCATTTTAGGTCATTTATTTAGTATAAATAACTGTCTCATTGCATATCTAGATGAGAACTTAGCTACTATCAGAACTGGTTAATTTTCATAATACCAACTGGTTAAACTTGCACCGGCCCTTGGTGGTCAGGGAATTAAATTCCAGTTGACCCAATACAATACAAACTGGTATTTAGTGATCCGGCCAAGGATTGGTACTGAACCATATAAGTCAGTACCAATTGATATTTGATTTTCTCTTATCATTTGCTGTGATATGAGGTGATACAGGTTGGTAGACCACTTGATATATCCGCTCCATACAGGTCTAACTGGTCACAAAACCATGTGCTTTATGATTCTGAGTCACGGAAATAGATTCTGCTTATGAGATACAAGAGTGTATATGTTTGACCCTTCTCAAGCTCCACAGCTGTGGAGCCTTATCATCTAAGGTGAACCCAGTAAAGCAGTTGAGAATGAGTTCATAAGATGTAATTGAAGTTAAATAGGTCATTTTTTTGGCTGATCCTTCTGATGTTTCAAAATTGGTGAATATAGAACTTTATCCAGCCAGTTCTTATGAGCTACATGATTTGTACTTCCTCTACCTTTCAACTATGTTTATGCTCTATAATATGCTAAATATGATATAAAAATCCTTTATATAATTGCTTAACATAGTCTGATTGTTGCCTTCATCGTATGGATGAAACATTTTGCAACTCATCCAATAGCATTATTGCTGGAAGTACAAGAATACAGTGAAGTTTACATGTGCTAGGGGGGAGTAAGCTTGTTCATTGTTTTTTGCGTTTTTTTTTGTCATTATAATCTGTGGTACTTGGATTTTAAATGTTTTGCATTATGGTTAAAGTTGGACTAAACAAGGGGAACTTCAGAGATTGACAAAATAGATGGATATAAAGCTGAGTGTTGTCTGCAAGTGTAATTGTGGAATAAAGAGTTGAAAGGCCTCCTTGTTATTATAATTTCAGGATATTACATAGATTTTCAGTTATAACAGATATAATCAAGCAAAATTTCAGCAAAATACACTAAGTAAAACATAAAACTTTAGATAGAATCAATCACTAATCAATGAAGAATTAACACTTGAAGTTCAAGGAAGAAATTAGTTGTTGAGTCGGTGCCCTTAAAGTATTTAGCTTAGACTGTGCATTCATAGAGATATAACAAGTTTTGTAATCTTTCTCTGTCTTAATCAATCAAATATTAAACAAATTTAAGAATCAATCCAACTTTAATAAGAAAAGATGAAAAGGAAGAGGTTGAAGGATCAAGGGCTAGGTCTGATTTAAGATCAAATAAGAGAAAGTTGTTCAAGCTAATTTGGACATGGTAAAGAAGACCTGTAAATGCAATGGTCAGATGAGGTGAGCCATTCAAATTAGTGGTGCAAGGATAAACAAATGAAGCCTTAAAATACCTTGATACAGACAACAAAAAGGAATATGATGTTTTTTTTTTGTTGACTAGTAATGTTACATAGATATAACTCAATGGTGGAAAAATCCATGTAGCTGACAACAGCCTGTTGTTATTCCCATGGCTTCTTTCTTTTTTAATACTGACTCTAGCAAGTATCATGCTTCGTTTTCTTTTATAGTACTCTTCTTTTGTTTTTTCTCTAATTGCACAGTTCTATTCTTATAATCTGGTGGGATTTATAATCTAATCTAATGGCATTAGAAATGGTCTTCTGGAATCTGTAGGTAACAGAGCAGCCATCGCTACTTCAGGGTGGGGAGCTTAGACCTTATCAGTTAGAAGGACTTCAATGGATGCTTTCACTCTTTAACAACAACCTAAATGGCATTCTGGCTGATGAAATGGGTCTAGGAAAGACAATCCAGACCATTTCATTAATTGCATATTTAATGGAAAACAAGGGTGTTACTGGCCCACACTTGATTGTAGCTCCAAAAGCAGTATTGCCTAATTGGATTAATGAATTTTCAACATGGGTACCCAGGTACGTCTGGTAAAATTCAGCAACTGTTTCAACATGAATGCCTAGTTTTTCATAACATTCTGTTTATTTTTGTCAGTATTACAGCAGTACTGTATGATGGACGTCTAGATGAAAGGAAAGCAATGAGGGAAGAATACTCCGGGGAAGGGAAGTTCAACGTGATGATTACACACTATGATCTGATAATGAGAGACAAAGCTTTTCTGAAGAAAATTCACTGGCACTACATGATAGTTGATGAAGGGCATCGCTTAAAAAATCATGAATGTGCTCTTGCTAAGACACTTGTTTCAGGGTATGTCCTCCATCACTAGCTCAGTTATATAAGCTTGGTTCAATCTATAGTTGATGAGTACTGGGTATGCTTTGTCTATGACATAAAAATGCTTCAATTTAGTTCTGGAAACAGTAACACCTGCTGCAGTTGCATAAAGGATACATAGCATAAGCAATTTGATTTGCCAATCAATCACTGAAGAGTATCTTGAAAGGTTTAAGCTTTCTGTTTAGTGGAAAAGTCTTAAAAATACTGGTCCATGCTAGATACTGTCTTAGTATTAGACCAAAACAGTATGTTGGCTAAGGCACATATACAGATGGAGACAACAATGAAAAAGAGAACAGGGGATGCTGGTTAGTTAAAAATCTTTCATCTTCCTCTTTGATTATTGCTGGTGATCAGAATGGGTGCTGGAGATGGAATCTGGAGGTGAGAGTCAGAATCTCCTCTTCCTCTTTTCCCTTTTGGTCTTTGTTTTTCTTGCAACCTTTTAAGATGCCTCCAACTTGTGATTGAGCTTTAAAGATCCAAAGGCAATGTTGTTGTGAGCCAACTTGGAAAGTAAATAGTCAGGTTGATGTACCTTGCAACTTATAAATTTAAAGGAATTACTAGTGGTTTAATATCTATAGAACTGAGTGCTCCTGGATTTAGCTGTTGCAAATTGTTCCAGTTTGTCATTATTTGCTGTTGATCAGTTAGCACTTTTTGGTGATAAAGCACCATATAGCTATGGCCATTGCTCAATATTGAAAAGCTTTTTTTTTTTTCTCTTGAACATTATTCCTATTGGATCAAAATTCTGAAGGTTGCTTGGTGGTTGACCTAAAATTGATAACCAATATGCAGTACTTCTCACCTCCCTTTATGGCACTTTTGGGTTTTATGGCAAGTTTCTATTATGTCTAAGTGAACTTGTACAGGACACAACCGTAGTGGTAACCTGAGTTTAGCATTTTTTTGACGTGGTATCATTTGTATATGAACTGACTATAAGTTTTGGACTCTCTTTTACTTCTATCATATTTTATTTTATACTAATGCTTTAGGAATCCAATTTAAGATTGTCTTTTTTTTCTTTTCGATTAATGCTCTCCCTTTAATCTCCTAATTTCTTATTTGTTACTCTCTTCAAAACTTGTAATTAAGATTTGAGGGTTCTCTTATGTCCAGCTATCGTATCCGCCGGAGACTTCTTTTGACTGGTACTCCAATACAGAATAGTTTGCAGGAGTTGTGGGCATTGCTTAATTTTCTTCTACCGAGTATATTCAATTCAGTGCAGAATTTCGAGGAATGGTTTAATGCGCCCTTTGTGGATAAATGTGAAGTTTCTCTTACAGATGAGGAACAACTGTTGATTATTCGTCGTCTTCATCAAGTAAAATTTGATGCTTACATCTTCTGTCCTCTGGTTTGTCATTATCATGATAGCACCTTGCCTTATAAGATTATTAAAAATCTCAGGTTATCAGGCCATTTCTACTGAGAAGAAAAAAGGATGAAGTGGAAAAATATCTACCTAGCAAGATACAAGTCATTCTAAAATGTGATTTATCTGCTTGGCAAAAAGCATATTATCATCAGGTTACTGACATTGGAAGGGTTGGACTAGAATCTGGTATGTTAAAACATGATTTTTTTCATTCTTCTAATTGTTAAAAATGACATCCTTTGGTGTTGCTCCACATTTTTTCACAATGAGACATTATGTTATCTGGATATGTTGAATTCACTGTCAATGCGGTGAGCCCATAAAGAGCACATTGGCAATATTACCTATGCACTTGTGCAAAAAGGTTGGAGATTATGCACCTTTTGCTTTTTTAAAGTGGTTAATATGAAGCTTCTAAACTTCGCAAACATATGCTTTTGTTCCAAAATGCATTTTTTCTCTTTCATGCAAACAACTACTACTACAAAATCTAGCGCTGGGTTCCCAACTATACAAGTTTCTGTTTGATTACATGTATCTTTTTGCATAGCTGAGCTCTGTTTAGGATAGTATCCCTAGTATAATATCTCTTTTTATTGTTTATAATAAATATCTCCTAGGTTCGTTTATATTTCTTCTTAGACCACTAATCTAATTAAATGGTCTTATCTAATGGAAGAATCTATTATTTTTCTTTGGTTATATATATCATCCTAAAAGATTTTCTCTTATTTTTATCTTCAACTGTAGTTATTTCTAGTTGGTCATAAATGTAAAATTTCTAAATTCTATCTTTTCATTATCTATCTCAACTTCCTCTTCTAAACAACACTTCGTTTCTTGGCTACCAAGCATTTCAAATCATAAAATATGATTTTTATAGCCATTTAACAAAATTTATCTTTTAACCTAAGTAGCATATGATTATTATTAAAAAGAGAAGACTTGTGATCCTTTCCACCGTAACCAATCTGCTTTCAACGTGATAAATATTATCTTCAATAGTCTCATTGTCTTGCTGAGTTTGTAATAGGCATTAGTGGATCGAATCCTTAATAGGCACTGAGGAGTGTGTGTGCACATATTCCACCATAATAATTTGTATGAGGTTAATGCCAGACTTGAAGCCTGCTCTTAAACTTTTCTGGTGATTAGGTTTGTTGATTGTGATAGAGTTGTCACATTCCTTTTTTCAATGATTGTCACTAATTGTCAAAGTTTGTACTGTTAAATCAAAATGTTTTTTTTCCAAGAACAATTGTGTTTGCTACTTGTTCATTGTTCACTGCTATAATGTGGTCAGATTTAAGGATTGTTATGTCAGTCGAGATGGGCCAGCTCTTTCAGAGCTGTGCCAACAGATGGACAAAGCCAGTTTTTGCTTATGCTACTTGTCAGAAGGGGTATGAGAACCAGCCAGGCACAATAAGTACGGTGTCATCATGTCTGATTAAGACTTATTCAGATCATTTTATGGGTGAAATATCAAGTTTCTATATAACTCATAATTAGGTCTGAAGACTCTGAACAATGATGTGAACTGTAATAGGCAACTCACAAAGTGTCACTCATGATAAACCTACTTAAAGACATATTTACATGGGCCGAAACACCACACAATATGGATCCTGTAATCATCTAAAAGTTCGAGCATAGAACCAACCCATATATGTCCCAGTTACAATTTAAATTTATGGATTCAACCAGACATGACTTAAAAGTTTGAACTATAGCCTAGATCTATGGTGTACCTGGGTTGCGGGATCCTGTTCTAAGATCTATGATCATCTTGTATAATTTTCTGCTTTAACCACTTAGGAAAGAAAAGCGGTAGTCTTTAGGCCACAAATCTATTTGTCACTTAACAAATATTTCATTTTGGTCTAATGCCTCACAAATTGGTTGTTATTTTATTGTTTGACTTTTGTCTCTTTAATGAAAGTATGAAATATCTCCATCATCTTGTCATTGAACTTTTGTGTTTTCTGTATAAGTATGAACTATGATTTATCCTCAAAATCTTTGATGTGGTCTATTTTTAAATATTGGAGAGGATTTCTTTATGTCCATAAAAATGTGGTGTGACCACTACTTCCTTCTTTACTTTTCTATAGGCATGAAAAAATGCATATGTGCTCAACACTAGGCAAACAACCTGATTTCTAGCTACTTAATGAGTTCCCTGAGCTCAATATTTGGTTGCAAAGACATTTAAAACTATCATAACCTGATTTCTAGCATTTTCTATATTCACAGTAATGCCCAACACTAGTAAACAACTCTAAATGTGACTAAAAATCATTGGACTAAAGCAGCTAATCAGTCTTTAATAAAGCGCCTAATCATTGGACTAAAAATCAACAAAGCTGTCCAAAAATAAGACAATACCATCCAGTTTGACTCAGAACTACACGACTCAATCCAATACCTCATGAACTTTTAGTATCCTTTTTGGACAGCTTTGTTGATTTTTAGTCCAATGATTAGGCGCTTTAGTATCCTTTTGTTAAACATTAATTTGCTCCCTACTTTAGTTCTTCTACAGTCATTTCACAGATTCAAGACAAATATGTGCTTTGACACTTTGCAGGGTTTAGTTTAGAACCTTGCATTTTTATAACTGAATTGAGCATGGATTTGGAAGGAAAAAAAAAAAAACTAGCTGAACTTAGCATATTGTAATCAAATTTTCAGGTCCTTGTGTTATTTTGAAATTTCAAGACTTCTTCTCTTTTTTTGAATATCTAGTTGTTAGGTATTTTACATTGGACTTTTACTGTACCAGACCACTTATCACCACCACCAGCTGACACTGAAACTATTTAAATTTGCATGTCTGTATTCTGAAGATATGTGTGTTTATAAACTTGTACTAATATAACTTAGTTGCTTTTTTAAATGACACCTGTATTTTACTGCATATTTCCTGAATATGATGAGCAAAGATGACTCAATTTTCTATATGTTTTTCGCTTGCAAGTTATCTCAATAGAGTAAGATTCTTGTTCCATTTCCTCCTCCTGTGATGTTGACTAATAAAATTTAAATTAATTATATAGACCAAAATTAGTACTAATTTGCCTGTTTTACTGTCTTATTCATGTTAATTTATCATTGTGTGGGTTTGTCTTTCATTGTCCTTGTGTATTTTACATTGAATGTATTACCTTTCATCTGCCATGCATGACTTATTTTTCATTATCAACAACATTTAGGAATAAAATCAAAGAGTCTTCAGAACTTGTCAATGCAACTCAGGAAGTGCTGCAATCATCCATACCTATTCGTAGGGGATTATAACATGTGGCAAAAAGAACAAATTGTTCGAGCGTCAGGAAAGTTTGAATTGCTTGATCGTTTACTTCCAAAACTGCAGAGGGCTGGTCATAGAGTGCTACTTTTCTCCCAGATGACAAAGCTTATTGATATTCTAGAGATCTACTTGCAGTTATATGATTTCAAGTACCTTAGACTTGATGGATCTACAAAAACTGAAGAACGGGGGACATTACTCAAAAATTTCAATGCCCCAGATTCTCCCTACTTCATGTTTCTCTTGAGCACCAGAGCTGGTGGTCTTGGATTAAACTTGCAGACTGCAGATACTGTTATAATTTTTGACAGTGATTGGAACCCTCAAATGGACCAGCAAGCGGAAGATCGTGCCCATCGTATTGGACAAAAGAAGGAGGTGCGAGTCTTTGTCTTGGTTAGTGTTGGATCAATTGAAGAGGAAATCCTGGAACGTGCAAAACAGAAGATGGGGATTGACGCTAAAGTTATCCAGGCAGGGCTATTCAATACGACTTCGACTGGTTGGTTACTTGTGTTATATCGGAAAGCTGATTGTCACGTTCTTTGGAAATGCTTGTTTCCCTTTCCTTTCAAATGAAAAATTGAGATTATTGTTTGTTTATTCCGTGCAGCACAGGACAGGCGGGAGATGTTGCAGGAGATCATGAGAAGAGGGACAAATTCACTTGGGACGGATGTGCCGAGTGAGAGAGAGATAAACCGCCTAGCGGCTCGAACCGAAGAGGAATTTTGGTTGTTTGAGAAGATGGATGAAGAGAGGAGGCAGAAGGAAAGATACAGGTCAAGGCTGATGGTGGAAAATGAGGTACCTGATTGGGTGTATCCTAAAACCAATGAAGACAAACCCACAGTGAATCTAGGTCAAGATACTCAGGGCAGTGAGGTCAGTGGGAAGCGATCCCGTAAGGAGGTCGTTTATGCTGATTTACTGAGTGATGTACAGTGGATGAAGGCTGTAGAGAGTGGAGAAGATTTGTCCAAAATAACTTCCAGAAGAAAGAGGAAAGAACACCCTTCTGATGCATGTGAGTCTGCCTCTGAGGAGGTTGACCGGCAAAGCATGTCTGAGCATAGGAATGTTAACAAATATATACTTGATGAGGATGTTAGTGATGACTCACCAGTAAGATTGAAGTCTGGCCTACTTCACAACAAAGATGAAGGTGAAAGTGATGCCAGCAGTTGGCCTGACAACATTACTTGGAGGACCCACAAGAGAAAACGTTCAAACCATGGACTATCGAGTGCACATAGGATCTAAATGACTTCTAACATGATTGTTAATTTGGTTGAAATTGATTGACAGCAGTTGATAAAAGCAACTATCAAGAGGTAAATGCTTTTACTACTCGTTATTTACTGACCCATTTCTTATTTCTTAGATAAGGGGGAAAAAGAACCTTAATATTGTGTTGTTTCTCTCTTGTTATTAACTTCAGATGTACTTACCGTCCAAGATGAGCTGCTTCATGACCTTTGTATAGAGATTTAATAGTTAATGTAGCTGCCTAGGATGGGATCTGACAAGGGCTGGTGTCTAGCTATCTTAGGCCAAGTAATCTTCATTTCTATTATATGGACATGAGCCGTAAGTGATTATCAGTTATCTATCACGACAGTGGAAAACTACAATTTCCTTCTTAATATTGCAGATGATCCAGTTATTAACTTCTTTCGTTCTGTGAACAAATTTGAGTACTCGTGTATCTTTTTATTTATCCTGAGACTTTTTTCTCCTTTAAGTCAGTCGGGCTAATTGCATACGGTACAAATTATATGTCACTTTGATCTCTATTCGTGGTTGACTGTTTTTATAGTTGGAAGTATGGTTTCTCAGATGTTTTTTAGTTGAATTCTTGAATTCTCACATTGGTGATGAAGCTTTCTTTATTATCAGCATAGATGCAGTCAAGAGTACGAACTCATGCAGAGTCTGCCAGTCGGCGTGCCAACCGTCCCTTTTATAGTTGCCAAGTAAACAATCACATGGCATTTTGATGGTTCTTGTGACGCTCAAGATGATTTATGAAAGTCTTCATGTGTTGGTAAGATTCTTAATACCAAAGGCTGCTCTTGTTGGTCTCTCCTACTGAAACCATTTAACTCCATCTGCTTATCCATGTCGAATGACATGTTTTGATTCTGCCTATGCAACAGCAGTATGCAATCTGTTTCCTGTTGTAGGATGGCAGATTGTGGGAGAATTAACAGCATGCGTGACTGATCCACACGAAATGGTGCTTACCGTTGTTGTATGTTTGTTGATGGTACTGATTGCTGGACATGGGACTCATTGTTACTTTTGTCGATGAAATTGATTGCAGGACATGATATCATCATTGTTATCATTTTTTGCTCATTAACTTATCTGGTGGTAACTTTTGGGTTGTGAACTTTTGTTTTATGTTGACTATTATTTTTGTTCATTAACAGGTGTGCTTACCCTTAATGCTCATGAAGATGTTCTTTAAAAGTTTAAATCAAAACTGGCCAGTTGGCAAGGTCAAATATCTATCACAATCAGGTTGGCTTGTCTTGATTAATACTGTTTTGACCTCTATTCATTCCTATGCATGCTTCAAGTGTCATTTAAGGTATCACTTGGATGCTTGATGTTATTATTCAAAAAATTTAAACCTTAATCAAAAATTATTTTGACAGAATAAAGTTCACTCTAAAGGTCTTCACTTTATTAGATGGGAGACCAAGGTGGTCCGAAAGTTCAGTTCATAGCATTAGAAGTTTGAAAAATGCGCTTCAAGATTATTTATGTAAAATATGATACTGTTCATCCTTGGAATATATCCAAACTCCGAGTTGGAGTTAGGAATTGTTCTCTCTTTGATATTCTTACATAATGTTATATGTAAGAATATAATATCGATATGATATCGATTTTTTATAATGTTGTATCTTTACCCATAGATGCTAAGGTTGATGCGTTTATTCAATCTGGTAGGGTCGTTGGAATTGTCGATTGGGTATTGGATTTGTGCACACATTACTTGTTGATGTCATTAAGGTGATAGAAATTACAGAACATCCTTGTGATGATATTTGGATATACATAGGTTACCTACAACTAACTACCAAGGGAGCTTATAATCTAAAAACAATGATCTTATTCAGAATTTGGTATGGCTGGATTTGCGTGTGGAAACTTCCTACAATCCCAAGAATTCAAATATTCTATTGGAAACTCATTCATAAAAAGACTTCCAACCAATTATATAAGCTTTTCAAAACTCAGTTTACAGATTCGTAAGTTATTTTGAGTCAGTTGATTATGAGATTGGTGGCTAACATATATATTACATTTCACTTTTGAGCATAAACGTACATGGATTCATGGTGATCGGTTGAAGGAAGACAATAGTATAGATTCAAGTAAACTCGTTAGCCATTGCAAACCAATTCATTTGGAAAACAATATTCAAACCTTCCGTTAAATGGGTTGTGGCTCGAGCTTTCACTTTCATGCCCAAAAATACTCTTTGAAGCAATGTTATAGAGCAAAAGAACTATTCAGCTTTCATGGCTAAAATCTTTGATGGTTTTGTGCTTTCCAAGGATGGGGGGTTGGATTCATATTGAGAGAACACGGAGGAGGAGGAAGTTGCAACGCAGTAGAGCTTCGGCATGTCCATAATAAATCTGTATTAGACTATGAATCATTGGCTGCAAAATTAGGATTGCACTTTGCAATTAACAAAGGCTTTGATTCAGCTACAAATTCGAACTGATTCGACTACATTATCAGATCTGCTAACAAGTGACAAACAATCACTTTCTGACATCAAACTACTTCTATTACTTCTCCATTATTTTCAAATAAATAATCCTCGACTTAAGGCCTCAGGTTTATCTCAAAGCAGAAACCACCTATAGACCTTCCATAGAGTTTTGTTTTTTTTTTTTTCTTGACGATGTTTGATGGAACCATTATTTATTTGAAAATAATGGAGAAACTGGACTGCATGCCCAACTAGCCTTACCAAGTGACTGATATTACAACTTACAAGAAAAAAATCCATATACATACACATACACATACACATACACATACACATACACATATACATATACATATACATATATATATATATATATATATATATATATAGAGAGAGAGAGAGAGAGAGAGAGAGAGAAGTTTAGTCAAAATTAACAAGCAACAGAGTCCAATTTTGGCTCATTTTTTGCTCTTTTGATATCTCTCAGTCTTGCAGGTAGTTTGTTGCCTCTTCTTTCTATTCACAAGTCTTAAAGCTTTTGCATGGATGGTAATACTGTGGGGTCTTACAATAACACATTCTGCTTTTACCTCTCCCTCTGCATGCAGCCCCAGAGAACCTGATGCACGATATTGTAACAAATAGATTACAGCAAATATCACTTGGATATAACTCAGGAAGACTGAGAGATGTCAAAAGAAGCTAAACAGGTAGACATAACAAATATCACACGTACACTTCCTGCAATCTAAAATAGCTAAATTGCATGCCAAATTAGTTCCAGATAGTGGTGCATATGCAAATGGCGTCGTATACCTTCGCAATAGGATCAACCTCATCACAGCATGTAACTGCTGCCTCCTTGTGTGGAATTGTACAGCTACAATGCAATATCTAAGGAACTATTAGACATTCTATAAAAAAATTCGTAAAGGTATTATCTTGTTGGATATTATAATAGTCAATGTCTGATTAATGCCTGAAAGTCATTATTTCCAGAGATCTTTAGTAACATGATTTTTTTCAAACTTTCAAGACTCCTTATGTGTCTTCCTGGTTATTTTTCTTATCTGACATGTGTCCGATATATGAGGTAAAGGATTTACTATACTTTTGATGGTCTTATTCCCTGCTTGACTTCGGCAGATTATCTATAGTCATAAATGAGTTTAATAAAAATCAACTAGTGTGCAATACATTTATACATAAAAATAACACTCATTTTGAAAAATCAGGAGGTAACATCACCAAGGCATTAGAATCCTATCAACAACAACAGTGTAGCAAACTTCTATAAATGAATAATGTTCAAAACTTCAGATGGTAAATAAAGTATCCAGATATCTTGGTGCAAAACCGTAGTGTCACACAGGTGTTCTTTTTAGGTGTCTCCAGCTGCTTGATGCAGTCTCGAGTAATATATCATCCATAATAATAGGTTGGAAATGGTGCCTGCCACTTTATTCCTCTGAATATACATCTTTTACTCAAATGTGTGTGATAACCGAGATATAGTTTTCATAAGGCTCCCATCCACACACATATCACATTTTAATCAAATCTATCAGTTGGTCATTTGTGGAGAGGATGTGAAATGTGCATGTACTAAACTTATCGAAGCACCAATATCTCAGACATACATAAAAGCCTGTCTAAACATGTAAAGCTAGATCTTGTATGCAAAAGTGGATATTAGTACAGTAAATTGCTCCATGCATTTTACATTGGTTTACTTAGTGCCAAATATATGATTCATTGCAATTTTAGAATTCCATAGAACAGCATTTCCAAGTCAACCAAAACTTCAGATGCTAAGAGTTCTCTGTCAAGTAAATTTCTTGGGCAGAATATGAACCTATCTGAACCTAGAAAAGTGTCCAGCAACTAAACAAGCATTAAAAGAAGAAATAAACATAAAGTTAACAGTTATAACAGTAAAACCATCAAATACGCATCAACTTGCTACATCAGCACAGTTCACGGCAAGCTGGAATTTTCAAGAGATAATTGTTAATAAAGAAAATATATCTTTTTTTTACATTTTTGCCTGTTCTAGACTATCAACATTAATGGAAACAATTGATTTTCAAAGCCATAGAGAGATACATAAGATACTCTACGTATTAAGATTCAGCAAACCAGGATATCTTGTACACAAATGCACAACACTAAAAGGAAACTAGAAAGCAACAGAAGGAGAAACCTCAAAATATGAAAACAGGACAATCAACATTCCACAGATCAGAAAAGGAAACATTCAGGTCAGTATATTAATGACCTTAGAGAATAAAATATCTGAAACCCATGGTTCTAATCATGGATGATGCTTCCAAAATGGAAAGAAAAGAAGGCTAGTAACAACATAAGAAATGTAAGTTAACAAAGCATAGGGAAAATTTTAACAATGACTTATACATCAAAAAATAGGTATTGAGGTTCTATTCATAATCCACATTGTACCTGAAACCAGCAAAATCCAGGGATGAGTAGGCAGTGAGAAAATTTGCAAGGTCATCCACCAAAAGTGGTACATAAACTGCATTCAAACCAACTGATCTAAAAGCCCCATTGTGCAAAATTGGGCTCTTGCTGTGGCCCACAGGTTTGCCAATAATTCCAAAGACCTTCATATCAGGGCCTATCTGTTTGATATTATACACATTCAACAAGTCAGAGATAGTCGGCTGTCCAGCAGCTGATTCCTTCCCTGCATCAATTGTGGCAAAAGTAAGATATCCACCAAACTTAGGGCAAAGCAACCGAGAGATGGCACCTCTCTCACTCATGACCAATCCTATTATTGGTACATGCCACTCATACTCACTAGTTAAATGAAAGATGATTTAAAACCAGTATCATAATATATCTATCTTGGATAATTTCATGATCTATAAGAGAATAATAATAACTTTGAAAAACATAATTCAGGAAATTTTGATAAAAATGATTAGATTTCTCCTTTTTTGCTTTAAATATCAGAAAGGAGCTTTGACATGGTCATAATGAAGTCACAAAACATCAAATAAGCATGATGGATTTAAGTGCAAAAGCACAAAATCGTTGTCCTAACAAGTGCAGGAAATGGGATTGTCCAGGAAGCATGTCACATAATAATAGTTCCACATAACCATTACTAATCACTGATCACTACTAAACCTTTGGTGGTTAAAACTCACTAATAATGAGACCTACTCCACATCCTTCCAATTCAATCTAGTTAAGAATATATAGATATAAAGAGACCAGCTTATATAGTTATATGATTAAAATATTCCAAGTTCTTCCACTGCCATATAACCATAACGGAAAGAATTGAATTGTTAATTAAAAAAATACAAGATGTCATGATCCATGGAAACCAAAATTAGACAAGATCAGTTTGTATTATAGTTTAGTGTCATCTTCAATCTACAGAATAAGAATACAACAACAACAACAAGTCACTATGTCCCAAATATTTGGGATCGACTATGTGCATCTTTTTTCCTCATTAAGCTATATGTAGCTCAATATCCCTAATTATAGCAAAAGCAATCAAAGTTTGTTTCATTTTTTCTAATAAAGTTTTCTTAAGTCTCTTTCTACCTCTCCTTGCACCGCTATTCATCACATCTAAGCAAGGCGGCACTATATTCTATAGGTACTCTTTGAATATGTCCATATAATTGTCACCCTGACCTTCCCTCTCTTCCCTTCCACTCTTGCTCATTGATCTTTCTACACATTCTGAAATCCCAATCACATCTGTTTATTCAGCAAAGAGCTGTTTCTGCCAAAAGGATACTGTAGCAGATCGAGCCTTAAACATGAACATAATTAGACACATTTTTTGCATATGCACAGGATGATGCACCAGCTACTGCTCTCAGCTACCAGCACAGTCAAGCCAAAAGCATGACATGTATCATTTACCACCATGCCGATTGCCAACATGCACTGAAGTGATATGGGCACCACATTCATCTCCTTCAGTAAGCACAATTTATTAAAAAAACATCAAATTCTATTTATACTCACTTGGCAATGCACAATTATTTGGAACATGTGTGTTACATCAACAATATCCAAAGCAGTTGTTGCAATCTTTACTATGTCAGCCCCAACAGCTTGTATTCCTGCTACAAGGCTGCCAAGCACGTCCCTTGATGGTGTGCTTTGATAGTTATGCGAAGATACAATAAGCTTAAAGGTCTCTGGCCTTTTTCCTGATATGAATCTAACAAAATCACCAGCAACCTGAAATAAGTGTCACAATAACATATCAAGAAAAGATGAAACAGGGACCAAATGGAAAAGGGTGAAGAAAATTACTTGTGGACATGCAAACAAACACTAAAGCAACGGATGTCCAAGTTGACCTCCTGCAAAAACACATCTCTATATTTTTTTTGGACCACAAGGTTATTCCTAGTATTGTCATTCAATTTTTCTCCGCAGGACCATGTTTTCTATGTCTCTTTGCAGAGATTTAATATGAATATTTGAATTTACCAGATTAATGTTGTTTCAAGTAAGTTTTTTGAGCTCCTATACCAACATTTCTGTATCATTCTTGAGATGTGTTGCAATTGCATATGATGGTCCATGTGTGTAGAAATGCACCATGCTGCTACAGGTCTTCATGCCATGTCACGAGCATGTCGAGTTCCAACTAGACTTTTATTAATGTTTGACTTGCGCTGATCGACATGGCAACCATGTTGTACAATCTAGGACATGTTGGGAAAAATGATATCCTTGACATAAAGGCCAATCATGATCTTAACATAAGCATAAATCATTGTCATATCAGTCTTCAAACCCAACCTTAAGCTCGATATCAATGTATTCAGCTCGTAATTCCATAGCTAAGCACAGTGCGTTGAACCGCCGGCTATCATCACCTTCATATTCCCCTCCTTCCCACTTTGGCCTACAAGGAAGATGTTAGAAGTTACAAATGAATAAGAAAAGAATGATGAAAAGGATGTGGAACAGTTAAAGATAAGCTTAGAAGAAGATTGACCGAAGGATGTGAAACAGTTAAAGATAAGTTTATAAAAAGCCTAAAAAATAAAAAAGACCGCTTTTGGTAAGTTGCAACTCACCGATGGATATCTGGCATTTGGATACATGACAGGTATAGATGAAGGTTGATGCAATAGTCGAAGTATATTGAAAATTGGATGTGATTATGTAGCCTTTGTTGTTGATCTATTTAACTGAAACTAAAGCGTACTAGACAGGCGAGGGAGTGAACTATCTTAGGTCAATGCTTCCTGTTGCATCCTCCTTGAGCTGGTTTAAGCTGCTTCCCTCGTAAAATTTAAATATGCAAAAAAGGTCCCGTAATTTATTCCCCAACCACTCCAATTTCCATCAACAAAAACGAAAAACGGATTATATTTCGATAAACCAAAGGAAAAAAGAAGAAGAAGAAATATAAAAGACAATCAAAGCAATACAAGTTGCGTGGAGTACAGCAGAGTTCAGCTTAGTAGAGTTTTAGGCATTCTTGTTGATCAAAAGACGAGGGCGGGAATAGGTCGGTTCTTGAGGAGGAGCTCAAGATCCCGCCGGGGATGGACGACGGCGAGGTGGTCAAGGCGGATCTCGACGAGGTCGGCGCCGCGAGCCCTGGCGGCGGCCATCTCCGCCACCAGCGGCACGCACACAAGCGTCATCTCTCTGTCTCTGTCTCTCTCTCTCTCTCTCTCTCTGCGCAATCGAATGGAAGTATCGACGATCTGGAGGAATAAATAGGTAAGTTACCAGGGATCCCACCACAACCGTCCATCTCTCATCTCCTTCATTCTTGACCGTCCATTTTTCATTAAATACAAAAATAACCTATTTGACCCAAAGAGAGGGGGGTTCGGACCGTTCATGACTTGACTCACGTAATTGTTCGAAAAGGTCATTGTAACTGTAATGGCTGGCAAGCAGCAGTAACAAAACAAACACGCAGTAAGAGATAGTCATTAAATATTTCTGATGATGTCGAGGAAGTTCTAATTCATAGTAATTCCAATCACAAACCAACAAGGAAATAACATAGAATCTCAGGTCTACCAGCAGTGACGTGACACGTAACTCTAATGTGACTCGGTGGAAAACTATAATGACTCGATAGCCCAAAGGATAAAGCTAGCGATGTGACGAAGCATTCGGGTTTGATCAAGCAGTCTTGGCCTCCACGAGTTCCTCGATCATATTGGCGGCGTCCCGCACGGTCACGATGCTCTGAGCACTCTCTTCTTCCACGGTGATTCCAAATGCCTCCTCGAGACCCATCACAATCTCAACCTGCACAAGAAGTTTGATTAACTTGCAGCATGCATCAAAATGTTATATGCCTTCGGGATTCATTACGCCATTACTCTTAGATTAGACACTTAAGTACCATACTAAACCATAAAATTATGCTCATTTTTTAAGTACTCAGGGAAGAAACTGAATTGGCTTCTCTTTTTTTCTTCTTTTAGAACAGCAAAGTGGATTATAGATATGGATGGTACCGTGTCAAGAGAATCAGCTCCAAGCTCCGCAAACTTTGAATCTCCGGTAATAGAAACGTCATCGGCAAGTGCCAACTGCTTCTTCACTATTCCACAAACCTTGTCCAGTGTCTCTGGTTTAGCCTGCATTCGAATTAGCTCAATTTTCAATCTACTTTGTGAAAAGCCAGTAGAATAAATATAATGGCTTATAGTTATGTAGTACAAAGATTAACATTTACACAGTGCGCATGATTGTCACAGTGAGAATTAGTGAGAGAACCGTATTCTTGGATTATGAAGCACTGAGCAATTGATGAAGTGTTACAGATAAAACACACTACAACTGAAACTATTTGGATGGCATAGAGCATTAACAAGCTTATTATATCAGACAAACAACAATCTTGTTAAGCTTCATAGAAAATTTACCAAAAATATGACAATTCACAATAACTATTAATAAATAAACAAAACTAACATCAAAATAAAGAGTTCTAAAAACATGAAAGAATTATGATTAGACATCTAACAATCAGCAATAAACCTATTCCCCAACCAATCATGCAAAACGCAAAGTACTGTCAGTGCCAAGAATATTCTTTTCTGTATAAGTATCAAAGAAGATAATTTCTACATCTGACAATAAATATATTCACGAGATAAGGAGAATGGTAAAAACAATAACAATATATTATAATATCACAAAAAAATTGATGAGCTATATCTTTTATACTCATAGAAGCACATCGTATTCATGTATTTATAAACAAGAGCTGATTGCAATGGAGTCTGTCTGCCTAGTTCATTTGTTGCTATTGCATCAGTGTCTTCAGAAGTGCATGTTTGCATAGCAGCCATAAGTGGAACTCGGAATTTTCAGATCAAATTATGTTCCATAAAGCAAGGAAATATCCAAGCTGTGAACCTAGTGGTTATTGATTGTAGATTAGCCAAACAGCAAACCAGCAATAGTCCTAAAATAAAAGCATGAGAACAAGACTGCACTTATAAAATTTAAAGCAGATAAAAAGTGAAAGAAACATACAGCACAAGATACACGAAACGGTGCTGGGTTCAAACGAATTGACCGGAAGCTCCTCCTTTGGCTTGAAAAGGAAACTGATTTTAGAGCAGATAGACCATTAAATACCTGCAGACCAGCAACAAAATTGCAACATCATGTAGACTAACATTTTAGTTTGATGAGTTCACTGTACACAAAATTAGTATAGTGATTAGCACACATGAATTTTTTTCCCACAGAACCTTGAACCGAGTTGTTAATTGAAGATCACAAGTTGAAAAAAATTTAAACATAGATCTTGATCAAAAATGCTACTTGGGAGTAGGAATGTATTCTCTCTCTCAAAAGTTAATTCAGTAGCATCATGCACGTTTGAGCACATTTATCTAATTTAAGATAGATGGAATCTCCAAATCAAACGTTCATGCTATTGATCTTCATGTTAATTTGTTTTCCTTGTTCATAGCTAGCATGATTACATAAAGCTCCAGAGATATTGCAGAGTTCAGAAGGTCTGGATGTTCTTCAGGTACGACTGTAGTTAATATCAACGAACAAGCAAACCAAGGATGCTCTTAAAGCAACAGACATCCTCATTTGTTGAAAAAACCATGTAAATATCTGGTTAAGTTCAGCGATTCTACCTTGGTGCGAAAATGTGGGTCATGCTATAATGCCCGGAAGAGTTAGAAATGCATCAACACCGTTGTTTGCCAAGGCAAATGGAACAACAGTTCAAAATGTGGGTTGGGATAGTGGCTGGACATGATAAGGAGATCGTGTTATCAGCAAGAGACGGTGACAATAATTTTGTCAAAGGGGAGGCTTGCAACTATGTTGTGACGGTGATCAACGAGAAACACGTCGAGCAAGGGTGACGGCAGTTGCTTGGTTGTGAAATAGACAAACCCGATGAGCAGAGACGCTAAATCACTTTAAATGGAAGGTTCAGAAAGGGGCTCAGAATGCGATCCGCTCTTCACACTTGTTGAAGAACCACTGGATGTTCGAGATAATGACATCAACATTCAAATAGGATGAGTAGAAGCTACATGCAGATGCAAAAGGCCAGCGATTAAAGTAGAGATAGAAGCAGAGAAGGTTGCATAGGCATAGGAGGCTCAGTAAGATGTAGGGGCGGAGAAAGATGTAAGGACTGAAATTAAAGCTATCAAATGGCAAACGATATCAATCAAGGTGTTTTTCGCTTGATCCATTCAGATCTCGTAAAGACAAAAAAAAGGAAAGATTTTTCGAAAGCATTATCGGGTCCACAGAATCAAAGCAAAAACACATATAAAGCTGAACAAAAAGTAGTGAACCACACGGTTCTATGATTCCGCAAGGCAGAAACAAAGATCCAATGAAAAACCCTCAGGCAAGGCAGTAGGCAAAGACGAGACCAAAAGCGATCGATACCTGCAGAGATTGCCGCGGCGGCCGAGCCGAAACCGGGATCGCGATTCCGGCTATGGAAGCCATAGATCGATCTGTGAGAGAGAGAGAGAGAGAGAGAGAGAGAGAGAGAGGTATGGAGGAAGATCACGGCGACGAACACGAGGAGCTTGAGAGAGGAAAGGTGAGATCCGAATATAAAGAGAACGAGGTAACCTTGGTAGTATCGAAAGGTGCCAAAATGACCATAATACCCCGAAGCAAACAGTTATGGGCTTTCTGGTCGTTTTAACAATGCCGACTTGGACTTGCTTTGCTGTCGCTGAGGTCGGAAAGTCTGCTCAATACATCTCAACCGTCTAACCCACAAAATCATGAAGATCAACGGTTGATTGATCATCGTTTTACATGAGGTGCGATTGCTAGATGCTGTAGCGAGCTGCCAGCAGCATCATTTATATCGGACTCCAAAATTTTCATTAATGTATCAAATAAACGAATGCAATGAACCCAATAAAGAGGTACAATCTCAAAAGAACTCTTCATTTGCAATATAAAGAAGTTTCTTTTTCATTTTTTTCCCCAAAAAAATCTTTTTTTGTTTCAACTGATACTCCCTCCTGATTATATCTCTCATCAATCCTAATGATATTTTTTATATTTTTTATTTGATTTAAATTATTATAATATTTTATTTAGTTCATTTATAGTATTTTTTATTGAGATATCGAGAATATTATAAAGTTATTAAAAAATATTATAAGTGATATTATATTATATCTATTTAATTATCACTGTTCATAAATCATTATAGTATCATAGTTTTAGTTTTCTAGTTGGTTTAATTACGGTTACAAATTAATTTAGATTATTTATAATATTTTTAAAGAAATTTTAAATATCTTGATTGTAATGGTTAAAATACTATAATATATTAATTTTTTATCTTTATTTGGATGATGTTATTTTTAAACAATCATAACTATCTATTTAAATCGTAATATAATATATCAAATGGTCTATAGTATATTTTGATTTCATTTTAAACACTTTGGCGTTTTTCAATAATGTTACAATATATTATGTTTTTTATGCATTATCATTATTTATTATGATATCAAAATTTTATATTGTATTTCGTTTGGTAAAGATTATAAATCTATTTATATTATTTATAATATTTTTAAGTAAATTTTATATTTTTTTTATTATAGTGACTAAAATATTAACGAAAAAAATACTATTAAAATCAGTGAAAATTTTTTGAAAATTATTCGAAACTGAGGACATTTGAATTAAAAACAAAAAAAAATCCAGAAAACTCACTCAAGAACGCACCAAAATCACATGCAGGTTTCATTTCTCTCACTGCGACATCAACAATCCCCACAGTTACGGACCGAACACAAACGTACATGTGGCAGGAAAAGAGGAAAGAGGAGGTGGGTTCTCCCCCTTCCGGTTAAGAGGTGGCCGGAACAGGGGAAAGTGGAGGTGGGTTGTCTCCTTCCGGCTCGCTCTTAGATGGTTGACATGGATGGAGACTGCGTTCGGTGGGTGAACCAGGCACGAAAGGAACGAAACCCCTTCCACCGAACACTGGACGCATGAACTTATCGTCGAACTTGCGCCAGTAATGGTGAACCGAGCGACTCGGAGCTGTGAGAAGCATACGGAGGTCCGGAGGAGGCGGAGGCGGAGGCGGAACAGTCTGTTCTTCTTCGACCTGAGACTCCTGTCCGAACCCAAGCAGCATGGAGAGGTAAGATCTGGGCGGGCTCGAGGGCTCAGATGTGAAGCTGAGAGTTAGACTGCTCAAATGGCCAGTAGCGCTCGGAGGCAGTAAGTATCCCACTAGAGGCTTGGTGATCAACCCAAACACCTAAAGCAAATGAGAAAATGTCATTCAAAATTTGCACGATCATATTAAAACAATCTATCACCACTATATCATAATTATTTTTCCTGATTTCAGGAACAGTTTCTGGCATTCTCTCAAACATCTGAGCCAAGAACAGTAACAAAGTGTGAAGGATGAGAGTCCTTACTATTGTGCTGAAAAGAACGACGGTGATGGTACTGGTGATCAAAAATGCATTTCCACGCTCTTCGGTGTCTCCAAAGCTGGTAAACTACAGAAGGACAAAAAAGAAAAGAAAAATGCATAGTCCATGATAGACGGGTGGAGCTTCTGATGACATGAGAGTAGTGTATGAATAATCTCATAACAGTCCATTAGTAGCCCAAAGTGGAGCTTGCCACATCAAATGTATATAAAGACATTTTTCATCCAATATAACTATGCTGATACATTGAGAAATATTGCATTTTGCATTGGCAAACCACCAGTTAAATGGATGGGTGAAAGGTTAGAAATTGAATTAACCTGATTGTACGCAAGTGCAATTGATACTGCTCCTCTCATGAGACCTGCCCACCAGATCGTCACCTGTTGATCATATGCTGGAGCTTAATGCAGAGAGGAACATGTAAACAAGGTCGTACGGATACAGGTGAAAAAAGGAAGAACACTTGCTTGTTGCTTAAAGGTGATCTTTTCATCTGGAGATTTTCTTCTCCAGTTGGATAGGGCAGAAAGTGGAAAAACAAAAGCAGCTCTTCCAACAAATACCAGGCCAAGCAGAATTGAGCTTACACTCACAGATTTTCCAGGGCTGTAGATGAAGAGAAATAGTGAGGGAAAACAATGACCAACTTGTAAGATGCCGAAAATGTATAGAAAGTTTACTGTTGCTAAAAATATGAAGAACAATTTTACACTAGGGACTAGTATTTGTTGCTAAAAATCAGCCACTAGAAACAAAAAAAGAGTTTTTTTTTTTTGGATTGAAATGGCCAAATTCAACAAGAATGGTGCCTTTTGACACACCGAGATCTGTTATTCAACAAAGAAGAAATTTTGGGTATTTTTTTGTGCTGTTCAACATATATATAGAGGCTTAATAAGTCACAAACCTGTTGCTGACAGATCTCCATTTCTCAATGTCGAGTGCATCCATGCCAACATAAAGGAACAGAAAAACCTCTGCAATAAATGACAGAGTTGCAAATGCATGCCTGCAGCAACAAGCAAGCAAAAGATCATACGGTATATCCTGACTATATCGGTGAGCCAAAGAAAATAGGAGAAAACAAAAATGTAGAAGAGCATGTTGTTTGAGGCAATGAGAAAAGGAAATCACATACTTTGTGGTGATTCTAGATTTTTCTGTCACGTTATGCCAGGTATAGTGCGACATTAATATCCCACAGAAAAATACTGTGAGAATACCACTTAAGTCTAACAACTGCAAGGAAAGTTATATTTCCACAATACCAAGAAATCAACCATCATCTAAGCATCCAACACCATGGAGACGGAAGAAAGAGAACACTGAAAATTCAGGAGAAGTAACTCACTTCAGCCACCATGTAAGAAAGATATGCCATGAGTATCATAAGGGCAACTTCTCGATCCGTCGAATGTCTGGATAAAAAAGAACATAAACAAATATATGGATGTTTGCACTAGCAGGAACATTTTTGAAAGATGTTTATTTTTAATGGTGTATATCAACCTTCCCTTTTAACTCAATGGGAGGGAAGACAAAAAGAACAAATAATTCTCAGCTATATGTTTAACTTCAAAAAAAATAAGAGAAGAATCAAAATCTTTAGGATGCTGGTCATTAAGAATAGTTCTCTACGGGAAACCACAATCAACATCATTTCACAAACCTGCCAAAGTATAACTTCTTGATAATATAAGCAGTGAGCAATCCAGCCTGCAGCATGAGCAATTATCAGCCAGAAATATAACTACTATGCAAGAGAAAATTATTAAACATGGCTAGGAGTGAGGGAGAGGAAGGAAGAAGGGAGATGGGGAGTTGAGAGACTTACAATTGCTCCAAGCAATGTGCTGGTAAAAAATAGATAAAGGAAGTTGCCGACAAACTTCAAGACAGCAATGGCATCGATATGAATTAGATCAAAGTTCTGGATTGCATGAAAAAGCACCACCGATGTCGCATCATTCACAACACCTTCACCAAAGACCAGGCTATAAAGCAAAGGTGTCTCATCCTGGTTAAGCACCTATTCAGTGAGCAAAAACTCGTAAATTCAGTATTCAGATATATTCATAAGAAATTTGTGAAAGATTTTGTTGGATTCAGAACCTGCAAGGTACAAACAGAATCCGTCGCAGAGAATATTGCTCCAATTGCTGCAAAGAAAAATGTGTATGTGGAAATAACCCAAAGAAACAGTATTCAGAAAGATCAGAATAACATATCTAGATTTATAAAAAGGATCAAATCATGTTTCTCTAGCTGTTTACCAAGATAGTCTCCAATTTCGAGTGCACCGATATCAAGTTTTCGGAATAATCCAATGGCACCTGGATCGATCAATAATGTCAAAGGTGATGAGTTCTCATCATATAGACGAACGCATGCTATTCAAACATAAGAGAGGTTAGCTACAAAGTCAAGGTTTCGGAACATCATGCATTTACAAACAGAGTCAGACAAACATGAGAAGACATGGATACCGTAAGTTTGTGAACATACTCTTTTATCATGTTTAATGCCATGGATGACCTCTAATTCTCTTGAGTTACTACCTTGTGCTTCAAGAGAGACATATTAGTCTGTTTCGATTATGACACACTGCAACTACAAGCTAGAATCATGCCAGCATTCAATGCTCCATATGACCAAACTTCAATTTCACATTCAAACAACTCAACAATTCAGTAACTGAAAATTTTTCCATAACCCTTGCAAAGAATAATTTGCAATTTATGTAAGTTCTGAAAACACTGCAAGCAAGAGACCATAAAACACCACAAGTATCAAAGAGTGATCAGTACAGCTGCTTTCAGTGGAAGCTATGCTTATCATTTGACATCTCTCCAAGTGTAACTTTCTCATGTCAACATAACAGAATTTCTGTATTCACAAAAAATGTATCTTAATCCATAAAACTTTGAAGGTTTTGACATCCCAAAGACATCACATTTGCATTATGTTATGGTCCTCAAAGCTGATTGCCTATTTTCTTCTGCTCCTAATGCTTCTTACATAGATGACACTGGACTATCATACAAGTTGGACAGTGGGAATTCAGTTGGTTTTAATTTGCACATTCTGAATTCCCACTGTCAATGGAAGGTGTTGACAATTCCATAAATATGCACAAGTAAAACCAACTGCCAGTAAGACACTGGCAACACATTTGAGCAAGAGAGACTAATACATATGCTACATCAAGTAATTGACCGACATGCCAGAAGAGATGTCAATTGCAGATCATAACAGTCCATGTAGGGAGAAAGACGAGAAAGAAGCCCTAGCCTTAGACTTACAAAGAAAAATTGAAACAGAGGAGATTGGAACTAGAGAAAATGGTGCTAGATATTCAGACATTTAAAATCCAGCATCACTAACACTCAGGATTCAATAGAACTCCAAGGCAACAATTGGAGAACTACAGGACTCCCTAAAATGGCCAAATACATAAAAGATTTCACCATTTTCAAATCCTGAAGCCTCTCTCACAGAACTTGATTGGACTGGCAACAAAAGTGTAGGAAGGAATAATTGGAAGGCTTCTGATATTCAAGAAAGTGTGAACCTATCTGTTGTGACTATCATACAAGAATGTGCAAGTCGGACAATATTTCACACATCTCTCAATGTGAGGGATCATTCCTCCAATATTCTTTAAAAGAATGCATTAAAATCAAATTAAAACAGGTAGTTCAACACTCGAAAACAGTTTCTCACGACTAAGTGACAATTATTTGTGATCCTAATGTTGAGCTTTTGTGATCAAGATTTTTTCACCAAATAGCTGCAGCAAACTTTCCAAAAATCAAACTTCCAAGAATTACAGAAGTTTGACTTCCAAGCTTCAGAACTTAAAAACGGATGTCCAGAAGATATGGATAGGCAGTATAAATAAGAGAAAGAAAAACACTAAATTAGGGCTATCCTGAAAGTTCAAAATAGTGGGTGTTCAAGTTCAATGCAGTTGAAAATGTTTCGCACAAACATCTGGTTCCACCTAGATCAATAAGTTTTCTGACAACAGATATAGTCTTCCTCCACTTCAACAAACATTATTTTTTTGTCATCAACTGTAAAGATCTCCATGCCCTAAGGAGCATGAACTAGTATTGAGGCAGAGAGTTGCGAGGAATGGAGAGGACTAGACTACAGCTTGTTGCTTTCATATAACTGAAGAGGCCAATGTATCAGTTCTAGAGAATGCAAACTACTAAAGAAGAATAACAGATTTTTCAAACATGCATAATTTGGTATCTTGTATTGCAGCAAAGAAACAGATGTAAGGAAGGGCCATTAATACGTATGCACTTCAGATGATTGTGTGCATTACATTATCAGTGCTTTGACAGCCCGTATGTGTAAAAAACCTACTACAATTTTTTTCCTGAGAGAACACAACAACATTCAGAACTTACCAAGTGAAATGATGATGAATGAGATCAGTGTCCCTACAGCACCAAAAAGCATAATTGTCATGAAGTTCCGAAAGAACTGCTTCTTCTTTACTTGAAACCTGATTAGGAAAAAGACATAGTTTCTTTAGATAAGCATACATTCAAATTCAGACCTTCAGGTGCTCTAGATATACATAGTCACAACAATCAACTAATCAAACAGAAACCTTCAGATGTCTTGAATAAGACTATAACTGAAAGAAGGTTAGTGTTTAACTTTAGTGAATTTACTAATAGTTATATAATATAAACCTTTAAGCATCATGGGATTAAATGGTCTACAAAGTATAGAGACCTAAGAAAGATCAACAAAATTGTAGAAGTTCTTCTGTAAGGAAAAGTCATATAAAAAAACCTTGAAGCAAACTTGCTGACACAGAGGAGAATACCGAATTTGGTTTCCTCAAAATGGGTGTCTTGGATTTGCTACATAGTTTACAGTATTGCGGGAAGCCATTCAACACATAGGAAGCAGTTTGATATAATGTGTATCACTTCAAAACAATAATTTTTGCCAAAAATGAAATTGTTGAGTTTCAAAAAATATATATTAAGGATGATGGTTAATAAGAAGCCAATATAAGGAATGAATCTTCTAGTAGCAATGCTCAATCTTCAATGAGTTAGCACAGCATACAAAACCTTTGGGGCAGTGAAAGCAAACTCCAACTAAATTTGACCCCTAAGATTCACAACCACAGAAAAGGTACCTAAATTATCCATAGAACAGTCCAAACAACGAAACTAAAAGAGTTGAAGTCAGATAAACTGTGTTTCAAAGAAACGAGTGAAGTATTAAAGCAAGAATTGAACTTAGAAAAGAGCCACAAAGGGAAGTACCCTGCATTGAAAATGATTGGTGGAAGCACGTAGATAAAGAAAAGGTCTTCGCTAAAAACCAGAATATGAGAACTCTTCCCTCGAGTGGTAAGAAGAATCACACCTCCAGTGCACAGTCCCTGCAATTCGCACAGCCCTAAATTTGACTCATTTCCTAGTCAAAAGCACTAATTGAGGGAACTCACAATGACCAAGGCAGTGATAGACTCATTGATCCACCGGTGCTCCTCCAGCAGGTGGCCGATCACGATGCAGGCGCAGAGGAGCGCGACGAAGATATTGATCGACGCGACCGAGGTGTAGTCGGTGGCCGA
Organism: Musa acuminata AAA Group; assembly: GCF_036884655.1. Taxonomy (NCBI): domain Eukaryota; kingdom Viridiplantae; phylum Streptophyta; class Magnoliopsida; order Zingiberales; family Musaceae; genus Musa; species Musa acuminata. The sequence continues at coordinate 15,701,289 of NC_088354.1, forward strand.
AACCACTCCCGGATTCATCAGCATCCCACCCCAATCCACAGCCATGCCGCTGATTCTGCCAAACAAAGAGCACCACAAATCATCAACAAACGTCAGAGGCGACTCAACATCGACTCGGACGAGGCGATCAACAGCCCACTTTTGGCTCAGAAACTCGAATCTAGGGTGAAATTCTTGTGTGATTTTGCGAGGAAGAAGACCAAGAAGGGATCAGATTCGAGCTTTCCTTCGGTTCGAAGAACAGCTTGAGATGGCGTCGAATTTATCGGGCTAGTGGCCTCAAAGGTCTTATTCTCCATGTGTGGGGCCGGAGGGAGGGAAGCATTACAAATACGAAGGCGGTGAAACGTGTCACGATCAGATTCGTCCCCTATTTCTAAACGGGATTTCTTCTACGTCATTCATTAATAGTCAAAAGGTTGATCTAATAAACAGCAATAATATTCCGATACTAGTTCTTCGCTACCCAAATGTTCACCCATCCAGAATCACCGTAGGGCACACGCGATGTCCAGTAAAGAAGAGGGTATATCGGCGACCGGCCCCAAACTTCTTCCATGGTTTAGTACTTCAACGCGTCCAGTAAATATTTGCCTCAAGAGTACGTGCAAGCACGCCATACGAAATGGATATATATATATATATATATATCCTCAATTCAGCATGCCAAGAAAGATAATAAACTTTGGAGGAACAATTATTAGGGGTGGGCTTGCATCAACATATTTTTCTATTTTTTTCTCCCTTTCTTGAGTTTTATTCATGGCAATGTTGCTGGTCAAACAACAAGGCATGCATCAAACACTATTTTTTTTATTTCTTTCGATTTTTCTTAGTTTCTTCTTTGCCTCTTCTCTTCATCTGCTTTATTTCGCTATAAATTAAAAGGTTTTTCTTCAGCGTATGTGATTTTTTTTTTTTTTTTGCCTCAGTTGCTAATGGTTCATGAATTGGAAGATGAATTTAATCTTTTCCATTGTATTCGATTTAATCTCCTCGAGAAAAAATCGTTATAATATACAATTAAGTGCAGTTAATTTTGTTATATAGCAATAGTGGAGGCAGTCATTAACAAATGTTGTTGTTTGGAAATAATTTCTAAACAACGACAACAATATCTCTCTGTTATTTTACTGTGGTGAAAGTTTCAGGATTGTTTTTACACCCAAAAATCTATCTGATATATTCCTTTTAATCAGAGAAGGATCCGTCTCCAATGAGATGGCAAGAATCAAAGAAAAGACGGGTAGAAATGCACTATTGCACTAGCTATGTTGCCATGGTAATCTCATACTGCAGATCTAAAGCTTCAGAACATAAAGCTGTCTTCTCCATCAACACATTTACTCCTGGCAGATCTCACGACAACCCAAAGAGGAGTCTTCAGATGCGGATAATCCACGAACAACCTTGGTAAGATTGTCAAAGAGGTTGACGAGACCGTAGACAACGAGGAGCATGTAGATCAAGTAAATTGACGAGACTAATGAGGATCACGAGATTCACGTAAATCAAGTAAAAAATATAATTATTATATAAAATTTGAATATTAAAATTAAAATCAAATATTGTAGTTCTAAAATAAAAGATGTTCACCTTTTAAATATGATAATCAATAGGTTATCTTAGATGTCACCAAGGAACGCACTTTTATCACTCTTCTTCTATTCTCCTTTTATTTTCATACTATTATAATTAATGAAATAGGGATATATAATGAGGTGAAAGAAAAGATCTTTATAATCATATCCTTAAAAGGTCTTGTTCGCCGTAGCAAGCGTCTAGAAAAGATAATTAAGAGAGTTCCTTCCCTTTCATTAAGTTCATCTCCTAAGATATTTTATCATAATTGAAATTCTTTTCTATTGATCGATGATCAATAATCAAAATCTAATCATATTTATAATATATCTTATCTAATTAAAGAGGGTCACATAATTTAATATTCTCCTACTTGATTCATTAATTGATAAGATATAAAAAATCTAAAATCAAAATAAATAAAAAAATTTAAAAATAATTTTAACTAATTAGATTTTAAAATTCTAAGAATCATTTACATGCATGCAAATTTAAAAATAAGTCAATAAGTATAATAAATATAATAATATTATATTAATTCTAATCTGTAATGTAAGTCATAGTAATTATATATCATCAATATTATATATATTTTTATATGTACTATAATATTGTTATTCTTTTCTAATCTAGTATAAATGATCTTATAATTTATTTTGTTAAGTCAATTTTATTATTCATATTCAACTATTTTATATATATATATATATATATATATATATATATATATATATATATATATATATATATATATATATATATATATATATATATATATATATATATATGAACATGATAGTAGAAATAAATAACACTATCAATTATAGTATCTGCTTAAACCTAACCACAAAAATATATTTTTTTCAAATACTTTAGAGTATAAAGCCTAAATGAATAGATCAGCAATTAATATAGTGAAACTCAAGTTCTTAATTGACACTAATTATATCCTGATTCATTCTCTAACAACCAAATACTTTATATTATATTATTTTTTTTCAAGAAGAAAGTTACTATATTGTGTCACAAAATATTTTTAGTGACTTCATAATTAAGTTTGTTCACACTAAATCCTAAAACAAAATTCAACGGTCATAAAGCTTGATTAGTGACTTTAAAGCATTTCATAAAATCAGTTTCTACTATCGATAATATAATTTATATTATATTATTCTTATAAATTACCCCTTTAACTGATATAGATATAAATCGTAAAGTGGACTTCCTATTATTGAGATAATTTAAAGGATCAATATTTGAAAATACTATCACTTCAAGCTAAGCTAATTTTCTATATATGAGCATATAATTTTTTGTCATTTACATATATCTTGTTGTTTTCTTTGCCGCTTTCCAATATTTCATTCTTAGATAACTCTAATATATATCTAATATTCTAACTAGAAAACTAATATTTGGTTTAGTATAGACTTGAACATTTAATATATTTTAATTACACATATATAAAGAATATTTATTATTTATTATTTTATTAATTCTTTTATAAATTAATTTTAAAAAACATGGCTTTAATTGAATCGTACACCTTTGTTATTTATTGAACAAAGGTACATGTAAATCTTTAAGACTCAATTAATAAATTCTATACAGTCCTAATAGCCCTTAAAATCTATTTCTAAATATTTCAATATCAATAACAGAAATTATTTCATTAATATCAATTATCTTAAAATTTTTTGTAGGAAATATCTTGGTTTCATACAGTAAACCAAGATTACTATAGATAAGCAAAATATTATTAATATACAATAACTAATATAATAAGCTTGCTCCTACTGATCTTTATCTTTAGATATAAATACTAATCAATAGTATTTTTCTTAAATTTGAAGGAAGTAATTATATTATAAAACTTAATATACCATTATCCCAAATCTTATTTATAATCATAAATATATATATATTTAATTTACATGCTAAATTTCATGTTTCTTTCTTTTCTCTACAAATCATTTATATTAATCTATATAATTTCTTTATCTAGATTTTTATTTCAAAAAATTATTTTCACATTCATCTAATGTAACTTAAAATTATAATAAGTCACTAATATTATGATGATTCTTAATAAGTCCATTAGGTAAGCTAGAGAAAATATCTCGTATGAATAATGTTTTCCTTATGAGTAAAAATTTTAATCATAAGTATAACTTTATATTATTCAATATTATCCTTTGAGTCATGTTTAGTCTTAAAGACCTATATATAATAGATTTTTATGATTATTAGGTAATTCAACGAATTCTTAAATATCAATATGGTCTATTGATTTTAACTTTTCTTTTATTATATCATATCATTTTCAAAATCATTACTTTTCATACTTGTGAAAATAATAAGGAATTTGTTTGATATTGTAATTTAATTCTTGTAAATATATCAGATAATCATCAAAATAGTATGTCTCCTTTCTTTTTTAAGATTTTCTCAAAACTACTAATTATAATTATTCTACAAGTCATCAGCAACAATAATATCAACATTCTGTGGGAGCTTATTAACATTATTTTATTGGTCATCTTTATCAACTCATTTAGTGATTTGATGAACAACTTCTCAAATATAAAATGATAAAAAAATATTAACTTATATCTTCTTAATATCAAGATTATGTTAAGATTTTTTAGGAATCTTATTTAATCACATTCAACTATTCTCATACTATTATTAGGGCAATAAATTTGTACTCTTTTGAATTTTTCTAGATATATATAATAAAATACATAGAAATGGTCTTTGAATATAAATTATTTTTATGTGAATTAAAAACTCTTATCTTTATAGGACAATCCTAAATATATAAATGTCTCAAGTTAGATTTTCTACCAATCCATAACTCAAAATAAGTTGATGAAATTAGCTTATAGAAGAATAACTTATAATGCTCCTAATCATATATATAAGAGTATAATTTTACCCTTCAACAATCTTTTATATATATATATATATATGTGTGTGTGTGTGTGTGTATGTGTGAACATGAGACCTTAGGTGAATTAGATATACATAGTTAGATCTTAACATATTATTTATAAAGGTGATAAAATATCTCTTTCTAGGGAACATGAAGTGGTCAACAAATATCAATATAAATAATCTCATAAAGTTTTTTACTTATTGTGATTTTTTTTATATATTTAGTTTACTTTTTCTTAATGTAATCTATATAAGTATTAAAATCAATGAAGTCTAAATCTTTCAAAATATTATTCTTCACTAATCTTTTAATTTTTTTCTTAGAAATATGTCTCCAAACATGTGTCATAATATATAAGATTTTTTATCATTAAAACTATATTCAAATCCAACATCTAATTACAGGGTCACTATTGTCGTTATAAACTCAAGATTCAAATTAATTCTATATAAATTATTATATAAAATTTTAAGATTAACTTTTATTGAATAATAAAATATACTAAATTTATATTACTAAAAAAATAATATTTTAATAATTTTAGATATAATAACTAAATTTTTAAAATTGTAGGAATATAATATGCATCCACAAGATCCATCAAATAAATCATCTATATGCATAGACGATAAGTATTTACTTTTATCACTTTTAATTTAAGATGATATCCTACAATAATGATCCTTTCATGCCTTTTGGTTTTCAAGTTAAAATGAATCCCTATATATTATTAGTAATATAAATTGAAGTATTAGAATCAATTCATAGAAATAACACTTTAATGTGAACATTTTTTCATTATAGTATTTATAAAATTAATTAATTAATTTGATAAATTATGCTTCGAGCTTTTATTGTAAGCAGTACCCAAGATATTATAAGTCTTTCCTATTTTAATCTTATTTTTTTCTAAGCACATATACTTGATAGCTCATTTAAATTTACTTATTATTTATTTATGTTATAGCAAATTTTAAATTAGCCAAACTAAAAAAAAAGTTAAAAATAAATTATATGTGAATGACTCATCTATATTCATATATAATATTTTTAAAATTTGTAGCTTTATCAATCGAGGATATATCTTTGAATTCCTCGATTGATAAAGCTACAATAATTATATCATTAAGGTATTAATTAATGACTTATTAATAATTTTAAATCAACCTTTTAATATTCTAGTTTGCTAATTATATTTTATAATGAAGTATAAATATTATTAACAATAATTAAAACTAAGCCTTTAGACCTTTTTCATTTATTTGATTATTTGCCTCACATAACTCTCAATCGAGTCTATAATCCTTTTAACAAATAAGATCAATATCTATTTCTCAATGTAAATTATACATTCTCAAATCATTTATAATAATTTAATTAAAAAAATATAGGATTATTTATATGAACACAATGAAGGAAGTATTATTGTAATAAATAATATAATATTAATATTTTTAAGTTTTCTCAATAAATGTTGAACTATTGATATCATCTCTACTTCACTTTTAATTGAAATATTGATATATATGGTGTTCATATTGTTAGGATCGAAGTGGCATTAAGAGGGGGGGGTGAATTAGTACAGCGGATTAAAACTTTAAGTTTAATAACGAATTCGTAAATACGAGAAAATTTCGTTTCGATAGTAACTTGAGTGGATGAAAACTGAAAGCTAGCAGTAGTGTAAATAACAATTTCAGGAAAGTAAGAACTCACACATTCAAGGAACACACCAATTTAAAGTAGTTCGGTCAAAATGACCTATATCCACTTGCGAAGCCTTCTTCAAAGAGGCTCCCAACTTCCACTAGCAAATCACTTTGAAGGGGAAGGACAAATACCCCTCTTACAACCTTTTACAAGTAGTTCACACTCTTACAAATTTTCAATGAGAAAGAAGGAGGTGAACACTCAAGCAATTGAAAACAAGACTTGCTAAAGACTTTACTAAGGCTTTTATTTCAATCTATTACTTCTCAAAAGTTATAATCTCAGCTGAGAATTGAGGGGTATTTATAAGCCCCAAGAGGATTCAAATTTGGGCTCCAAATTTTGAATCCTCTTGGGTTCCCAATGCTGGTGGTGCCATCGCCTGTTAGTGGCGGTGCCATTGCTAGGATCAAGAGCACTAAGAGGGGGGGGGGGTGAATTAGTGCAGCGGAAATCTTTCTGCGATTAAAACCGAAAGATGCGTTCGTTTGATAAAAACGATTTCGATGTAAAAGCCGATTCTAAGATTACTTTAACTTAAGATTAAGCGAGATGACGTTAAAGTAATTCTACGAAGGCAGTTTGCAGTTTATGATAAAAATCAGAATGCAAGCGCAAACTGAAATGCGACGTTCGTACGATAAAACCTATTTACGTCTAAATGCCAATTTTGAGGATACTGAACTTTGAGATACGTTTTATAAATGCGCAGAAGGCAGTTTGCAGTTATGATTGAAATCAAAACGTAAACGTAAACTGAAATGTAATGATCGTACGAAAAAGTCGATTTACGTCTAAACGCATATTTGGAAAGCTCTGAACTTAGAAACTCGTTTGTAAAAGCGCAGAAGGCAGTAGCTATTTAGGAGGTTTGCAGTAAAGATAAAATGCTCAAAGTAAATGCAAACCGAGATTTAGAGTGGTTCGGTCAATCTTGACCTACTCCACTTTTGGCTTCCTCCACCGACGTCAACTAGAGGCCTTCCTTCAATAGGCGAAGGCCAACCACCCTTTTACAGTTTCACTCCTTTTGACGGGCTTAGGAGACAACCCTTACAGAAATTTTCTCTCCTCTCTTTACAACTCAGAACTTGGAAGAACAGAGGGAGAAGAACTTTTGGCCTTTACAATAATTTTGAGCTCTAAAAATCACTGAGAAATATCAAGATTTCGGGTAAGTTCTTACTCTCTCAGTGCTGAATGGGTGGGGTATTTATAGGTCCCAACCCAGTTCAAATTTGGAGCTCAAAACTGTCAATTTCCGGAATTCCGGGATCAGGCGGTTGCACCTCCTGACTGGGGCGGTTGCACCGCCTGGCAGAGCTCGAAGACTGAGCCTTTGGGCGGTGCCACCTCTGTCAGGGGCGGTTGCACCTCTCTGCCATAGCTCGAAGACCGAGCTCAGGCGGTTGCACCTCCTGACTGGGGCGGTTGCACCGCCTTGCAGAGCTCGAAACTTGAGCTCAAGCGGTGCCACCTCTTGTCAGGAGAGGTTGCACCGCCCAGTCTCGCTCGGAGACTGAGCCCAAGCGGTTGCACCTCCTGGCTGGGGCGGTTGCACCGCCCAGTCTCCCTGGGAGACTTAGCCCAGGCGGTGTTACCTCCTGGCCTGGGCGGTTGCACCTCTTGGCACTATTTCAGATCATTGGTTGGGCTCCAAACTTGGCCCAAACCAGTCCGAATTCGGGCCCAATTGGCCCCTAACCGGGTTATAAGATTAACACCTAATCCTAACCCTAATTAACGTGCTAACTACAAATTTAAAGACATTTCTTAAGCTATTACAAAGTCAGCAAGTCAAGACTTCTTCCGGCGAGCTTCCGATGAACTTCCGGCGGTCTTCCGATAAACTCTCGGAAACCATTCTGCGGACTCCCGGCAAGCTCCTAGACTTCACGATTTGATCTTGGCGAGTTTCGACGAGTTTCTTTGGCAAGCTTCTGGACTTCTCGGATTTGTTCCCGCAAAACCTCCGACGACCGTCCGAACTTCCGTCGAACTCTCGAACTCCCAACGTGATCATAGTCTTGACTCCAGCGCAACTCCAGCTACATGTCTTACTTTCATCGTAGTTAATCCTGCACATGTAAAACACAAACTTCGATCGAGACAATTAATCCTAAGCAATTAACCAAGTTGTCCGGCATGTCATTGGTCCCTCGACGCTTCGTCCGATTCTTCGGCGCATCGTCCTCTCCTGCAGCCTATTGCCCAATCGGCTAGTTGACTCCGCAACTCCGATATCCTTGGCACAATACCCGCTCTTCTTGGTACGATGCCCGAGTCCACGGCCCGAAGCCTTCTGTCGATACGTCGACCGATCTACCGGACCGACGTCCAATCTTCTGACATGTTCCTCCAGCACAACATGATTTTCCTGCTTTAATTGTCTCATCCTGATCGAAGTATCCTGCGTTACTCAAAACGTAGATTAAATCATAAACATATATCAAGTGGTTTCATCTTCAAAATACGAGATTCAACAATCTCCCCCTTTTTGATGATGACAACCACCTGATGACGGAGTTAACCTTAACTCCCGAAGTTTAAACAAACTCCCCCTATCAATATGCCATATTGATAGAAACTCTTAGATTCAAAAATCTAAGCAACATGTCATCATAATCGGAGTTAACCTTAACTCCCAGAGTTTAAACAAACTCCCCCTATCAATATGCCATATTGATAGAAATTCTTGGATTCAAAAATCCAAGCAACATGTCATCATAAACTTATGCATAACATATCATGTCATCAACATACTTCTCCCCCTTTGTCATCAACAAAAAGGAGAAGTACCACAATCAAGTGTTTGTGATATAAGTTTAACTCATTGCATGAAAAACATAATATCTATTGTTAGCATCATGCAAGTTTGCTATCATCAAATGGTAAGATATCAACATGTAAAATTGCGATTCAAGTTCTTGATATCTTAACATGATATGACATTCATAGCACCTATTCATATGAATGCTGCTTTTGATATCTCATCATAATATGGCATTCATAACATCTATTCATATTATTCAAATATGTCACTCATAGTATCAATTTATATATTTCTCCCCCTTTGTCATCAACAACAAGGAGAACGATATAAGCAAATTTTAAATATAAGTGCGATGCTATAAGTTGGTTCATGTCATTTTCCAACAGTGAGTGATAGGATACCAATTATGCAAACATCTCGAGGAAAACATGACATGGAGATAGCTTTTATTGCTTCTTCCTTTTTATTTGTTATCTTTTTACATGAAGGAGGAAAGCCATATGTGAAGTTTAAATCGATAAGATATTAAAGTACACTTCATTTTTGCAAGGATTAAGATATGTAAGTGAGTCAAATCCTTGTATGTAAAAATATCTTCCTTTTATAAGAGGGAATCATCAAATATGTTTCTCGAAAAATATTTTTCACATGATAAGTGCATTTGCTAGATGATTCCATATGTCAAAAATCAATGATGTGAATTAAACTTGATATGACATATGCTTGTTAAGTTCGGAAGAGGATAATGTATCAAGAAAATCCAATTGTTAGGATCAAGAAAATCCGAAAATGAAATTTGACTCTTTCATACATTTGGACAGGGTTTTACTAGAGATATTCAATTACAATCATGAAAGTAAAACATGCTTATTATCATGGAAATTTTTGTATTCAAGCACATAATTTCCAACATGTAATCATGGCAAGTAATTGTGTAAAATCATTATGGCAATCAAGTGATTTGATCATTCAATCAAAAAAGTCCGAAAAATAATTTTAACACGTTTAATCATTCGGAAATATTTTTGCCATAGTTTTTCAAATATAATCATGAAGATAAGGCATGCTCATCATCATGGTAGTATGATAGCAAGTTTACCATATACAAGCTAGCAAAAAATTTCTACATTTTAAGCCCCGCAAGCTAGCAATTTTGAGATGTTCAAGAAAGCAACTCTTGCTTCTTGAAATATAAGTTTTGCTAGATGTGCAAGTTAACTTTTTGCTTCTTGAGATCGGCAAGATAGCATTCCTTGGTGATGTTCAAGATAGCAATTTCTTCTCTTTTGAGAAGTGTAATTTTTGCTTTCTTCTTGAATTGTGTAAGCTAGCTATCTCCCCTTTTGTCATTGTCAAAAAGAAGGGAAAAACCCTTTACATCAATTTTTAAATCATGACAAAGGTTTGTATCAATCTCATTTGTGCATCATTATATTTTCAAATTAAAACATGCACATTTTCAAAACATATAAACTCATTATTATATGCATGATTCCAAATCATTATTCATATTATTTCAATCATTGTTTCACTCATCACTATAGCTTATCATGCATAATATGTAAAACCATCTAACATGATATAAACATTTATTTATTTAATTTTTTTAAGCATTCATGATACACATCATACATTATCATAATAAAAAGCATATGCATCATTCCAAATCATAAATATTTCAAATCATCACGGTATTAATTTATCACATTGCATCCTACCATGCATGATCGAAACTTCTCATTTGCATACATCAAAATAAATTCATGAATATCTCATGCATTCATATCATCACTTGAGGAATATTGAAAAGAAATAATTGGGTGATGAGATAAATATTTCATGAATACAAAGAATTGCATAAAAATTATATCATGAATACAAGGAATACAAGTCACAATCATTCAAGAGAAAAATCATCATTCATTTTCAATTCATTCAATTTGATAAATCAAGATCATGATTTTGATAAAACTCATTTCAAATTTAAATCATCAAAATCATTTTTATGGCTCACAAAATTTATAACATAAATAGATTCATGATTTCATTGATAATATATTTTCCCCCTTTTTAAGTGTTTCATTTTAAGTGGTCGATTTCATGTTAGCATGCCTTTTCATTTATGAAAACATGCATCAATTTTTTTTAAAGCCACTGTTATTATTATGAAAATCGATAATCCATAAATATCAAGAATCATCATACATAATTTCAAAAATATATACTCATTAATCATAACTTAAAATTAAACATGATTTCATATACTCAAAATCAAGAAATAACAATGGAAATCAACATGATACACATTATTACTTCTCAACCACATATAGCATGATTACATAAGGTATTTTTAATCAAAATCATTTTGTTTATCATAAACATGCAATTTTCATGATTATTTTCAAAATTACTAGAATGATAAGCATGATTCCTAATTGTTTGTATTTTCATTATAAAATTATTAAACATGTAATTTTCAAGAAAATTAAATAAAAAAGAAAAATACTTTATGAAAAGCATCATGTAATTTCAAAGTAAATTAAAGGCATTTTGATTACCTCAGCGTCGAAAGGCGTAAAGGCGTAGTTTGCCACCTCGCCTTTGTTGATTTTCTCCTCGTCTTCGGAGGAGCTCGATTCATCTCAATTTTTGTTCTTCTTCTTGCGTTCAAAGCAAGTAGTTCCGTTCTTTTTACTTTTTAATTTTTGTTTCATTTGTAGTTTAAGTTCACCATCACTTGAGCTTATGCTCGAGTGGTCTTCAAATGTTCTATGTCCCAAATCCTTCCTGTTCTTTGGAAGGTGGTTCTCAAGTTCTTCACGTGCATTGCACGTCATTTCATATGTGATCAATGAACCAATTAGTTCTTCAAGTGGAAAAATATTTAAATCTTTTGTTTCTTGTAAAGCCGTTACTTTTGAATCCCACTTCTTAGAAAGAGAACGAAAAATCTTGTTCACAAGTTCAGAATTCGAAAAACATTTGTCAAGAGCTCTTAAACCATTGACGACATCCGTAAAACGGGTGTACATGTCACCAATGGTTTCGCTTGGCTTCATTTGAAAAAGCTCGAAATCATGTAGTAAAATATTAACTTTCGAGTCTTTGACTCTACTAGTTCCCTCGTGAGTGATTTCAAGAGTGCGCCAAATATCGAAAGCCGTTTCGCACAAAGAAACCCGATTGAACTCATTTTTGTCCAAAGCGCAAAATAAGGCATTCAAAGTCTTTGCGTTTAAAGAAAAATACTTCTTCTCTAAATCCGACCATTCGATCATTGGAAGAGAAGACTTCGAAAAACCGTTTTCGACAAGATTCCAAAGTTCAACATCCATAGAAATAAGAAAGATCCTCATTCGGGTCTTCCAATAGGTGTAGTCCAATCCGTTAAACAACGGTGGACGAAAAATCGAAAAGCCCTCTTGAAAGCCATGAAGAGCCATTTCTCTCGGGTGTAAGTCTGAAATGAGAAATACCGGGCTCTGATACCAATTGATAGGATCAAGAGCACTAAGAGGGGGGGGTGAATTAGTGCAGCGGAAATCTTTCAGCGATTAAAACCGAAAGCTGCGTTCGTTTGATAAAAATGATTTCGATGTAAAAGCCGATTCTAAGATTACTTTAACTTAAGATTAAGCGAGATGACATTAAAGTAAATCTACGAAGGCAGTTTGCAGTTTATGATAAAAATCAGAATGCAAGCGCAAACTGAAATGCGACGTTCGTACGATAAAACCGGTTTACGTCTAAATGCCAATTTTGAGGATACTGAACTTTGAGATACATTTTATAAATGCGCAGAAGGCAGTTTGCAGTTATGATTAAAATCAAAACGTAAACGTAAACTGAAATGTAATGATCGTACGAAAAAGTCGATTTACGTCTAAACGCAGATTCGGAAAGCTCTGAACTTAGAAACTCGTGCGTAAAAGCGCAGAAGGCAGTAGCTATTTAGGAGGTTTGTAGTAAAGATAAAATGCTCAAAGTAAATGCAAACCGAGATTTAGAGTGGTTCGGTCAATCTTGACCTACTCCACTTTTGGCTTCCTCCACCGACGAGGTCACCGACGTCAACTAGAGGCCTTCCTTCAATAGGCGAAGGCCAACCACCCTTTTACAGTTTCACTCCTTTTGACGGGCTTAGGAGACAACCCTTACAGAAATTTTCTCTCCTCTCTTTACAACTCAGAACTTGGAAGAACAGAGAGAGAAGAACTTTTGGCCTTTACAACAATTTTGAGCTCTAAAAATCACTGAGAAATATCAAGATTTCGGGTAAGTTCTTGCTCTCTCAGTGCTGAATGGGTGGGGTATTTATAGGCCCCAACCCAGTTCAAATTTGGAGCTCAAAACTGTCAATTCCCGGAATTCCGGGATCAGGCGGTTGCACCTCCTAACTGGGGCGGTTGCACCGCCTGGTAGAGCTCGAAGACTGAGCCTCTGGGCGGTGCCACCTCTGTCAGGGGCGGTTGCACCTCTCTGCCATAGCTCGAAGACCGAGCTCAGGCGGTTGCACCTCCTGACTGGGGCGGTTGCACCGCCTTGCAGAGCTCGAAACTTGAGCTCAGGCGGTGCCACCTCTTGTCAGGAGAGGTTGCACCGCCCAGTCTCGCTCGGAGACTGAGCCCAGGCGGTTGCACCTCCTGGCTAGGGCGGTTGTACCGCCTAGTCTCCCTGGGAGACTTAGCCCAGGCGGTGCTACCTCCTGGCCTGGGCGGTTGCACCTCTTGGCACTATTTCTGATCATTGGTTGGGCTCCAAACTTGACCCAAACCAGTCCGAATTCGGGCCCAATTGGCCCCTAACCGGGTTATAAGATTAACACCTAATCCTAACCCTAATTAACGTGCTAACTACGAATTTAAAGACATTTCTTAAGCTATTACAAAGTCCGCAAGTCAAGACTTCTTCCGGCGAGCTTCCGGTGAACTTCCGGCGGTCTTCCGATAAACTCTCGGAAACCATTCTGCGGACTCCCGGCAAGCTCCTAGACTTCACGATTTGATCTTGGCGAGTTCCGACGAGCTTCTTTGGCAAGCTTTTGGACTTCTCGGATTTGTTCCCGCAAAACCTCCGACGACCGTCCGAACTTCCGTCGAACTCTCGAACTCCCAACGTGATCATAGTCTTGACTCCAGCGTAACTCCAGCTACATGTCTTACTTTCATCATAGTTAATCCTGCACATGTAAAACACAAACTTTGATCGAGACAATTAATCCTAAGCAATTAACCAAGTTGTCCGGCATGTCATTGGTCCCTCGACGCTTCGTCCGATTCTTCGGCACATCGTCCTCTCCTGCAGCCTATTGCCCAATCGGCTAGTTGACTCCGTAACTCCGATATCCTTGGCACAATACCCGCTCTTCTTGGTACGATGCTCGAGTCTACGGCCCGAATTCTTCTGTCGATACATCGACCGATCCACCGGACCGACGTCCAATCTTCTGACATGTTCCTCTAGCACAACATGATTTTCCTGCTTTAATTGTCTCATCCTGATCGAAGTATCCTGCGTTACTCAAAACGCAGATTAAATCATAAACATATATCAAGTGGTTTCATCATCAAAATACGAGATTCAACAGCCATCGCCTGTTAGTGGCGGTGCCACCTCCTGTTAGTGTCTGACACTGACAGTGTACTAGCGGTGCCCCCGCCTAGTCCGACGGTACCACCGCCTGATCCTCGGGTTCTGGGCGGTGCTACCGCCCAGTCCGATGGTTCCATCGCCTGGTCCTACGGGTCACTAGATGAGCTTCAAATTTGGCCCAAACTAGGTAATATCGGGCCCAATTGGCCCCTAACCAGGATATAGGATTATCCCTTAATCCTAACCCTAATTACATGCAAACTACACAACTGAAAATATAGTCCTAAGCAAGTTTTCAACAGGCAAACGTCGAGTCTCCTTCTAGCGAGCTTTCCGGCGATCTTCTGGCGGACTTTCGATACACCCTCGGATTTCTTCCGACGGACTCCCAGTAGGCTCTCGATCTTGTGGCGAGTTCAGCGAGTAGCCGAGTCTTCTCAGTGATCTCCGTGAACCTCCAACGATCTCTTCGGCGGACTTCCGAAAATTCTGACAAGTCCTTGATTTCTTCTCGGCTGGTTCCGGCAGCATCTCCGACGAATCTTCGGACTCTCAAACATCCATCGAACTTGACTCCGGTATCCTTCGTTATATTTTCAGGCTATTGTAGTTAATCCTACACACTTAACTCAATAATATGGATTAGATCAATTAACCTATCAATTGATTTCATCATCAAAATCCGAGATTCAACAATCTCCCCCTTTTTGATGATGACAATCAATTGATGACGGAGTTAAACATAACTCCCCTTATTTATATGTCATATTATGAGAAGATAAAACCACTTGAATTCAATCTCTTTGAATTCAAGCCTAAACCGATAAGTTCCATCCGTTGAACTTATTGTTATTCTCTATAAGCATGAGCAAATACGAAACTTCGTATTTCTTATAATTTCAAGCTATGAAAATCATTTTCAAGTCAAATGATAAAAGATAATTATCACTTCGATAAGAGATAAAAATTTTCAACATGAATTTCATGATATAAATATAAGGCATGATTTCATATGATCAACCAATCTAAGAACTTACGATATTCTCAAAGAGTTTTGCGATGCATATAAGACATTTACATTACACAAGCTTTTGCAATTCATATAAATCATGCTATCGATGCATATAAGATATTTGCATTACACAAGCTTTTGCAATTCATATAAGTCATGCTATCGAATTGGCACAAGTCATCACAAGTCATGTTTTGCTCATTCTTCTCCCCCTTTGTCATCAACAAAAAGGAGATGAGACTTTAAGCGTACAATTTGTGATCATAGAATAATTAGAAAAGGAATTCAGCATTAATATTGATCATCCAAAATTCATCTCATTAAAAAAAAATCACATTTATCTAGAATTCATCTCATTAAAAAAAAAATCAGCATTTATCCAGAATTCATCTCATAAAAAAAGCATGGCTTTCATATAAAAGAAAGAAGATGACAAAACTTTAACTTAGCATTAAGAGTAATCATACAAGGATCGCATGTCAAGGTAACAAAATAAGAAGGCATATCAACTAATCCTTAGGAGAAAATCCATAGTTCTTATTTCGAAATTTGGAAACCTAAGAGCTACTTCTTTGGATCTAAAAACATTTTGGTCATATGAATCTCCTTAAACCCTTTTCCCTTTTATTCTTGTTGATCTCTTAGGAGCCATTATCTAGACAAGATGATAGATCAAGAATATGAAATTATGAAGAGTAGGCAAAATAATGAGAAGATGAAGGAAAGATTTCAGATTTTATCTTATGAAGAATTCCTTGAAAGATGGAGAGCTTGAACCAACAAGAATCCATCTCCTAGGCTTCTAAAGTTTAGAATGAGGGTTAGAGAAGTTTTGAAGGAGTTGTGGGAGATTTAGAGAGAGTTCTCACGGGTTGGGGGCGGTTCCACTGCTGGCCCTAACCCCTTTTCTTATAAAGGAGATCTCGGGCGGTGCCATCGCCAATCCGAGCAGTGCCACCACTTGGCGACCAAGCGCTTAGGTGGTGCTACCGTCAGTTCTGGCGGTGCCACCGCTAGCATGCCAAGAAAGAGAAAGAAAAAATTTCTTTCCTCCCCCTTTTTATTTTTCAGAGGTGTTTGACTCAAGATAGGATAGGATCTTGGATTGCACTTTAATATGTTATTTGGAATCAAAAGAGAAGGAAGAAATCAAATCCACGAAAGAATGGAAAGAGGATGAAAATATTTTTGGAAAATACATTCAAACAAGCTTATTCTCAAGGACAATTTAACATGCCTAGTTCCCTTCTAATGAATTCAAATTGGTCTTCATTTAAGGCTTTTGTAAAAATGTCTACTAATTGATGCTTTGTGTAAATAAACTCTAGAACAACATTATTGTTAAGGACATGATCGCGTATGAAATGATGCCTAACGTCGATATACTTAGTTCTAGAGTATTGAATTAGATTTTTGGTAAGACATATGACACTTGTATTATCACATTTTATGGGAATGTTTTTAAAGTAAATTTCATAGTCTTCTAATATATTCTTCATCCAAACAACTTGTGCATAGCATGCACTTACATCAATATATTCGGCTTCCACCGTAGTTAGTGCAACTGAGTTTTGTTTCTTAGAAGTCCAAGAAACAAGTGCATGTCCTAAAAATTAGCATGTTCCAGATGTACTTTTTCTATCTATCCTGCATCCACCAAAATCGGCATCTGCATAAGCTATTAAATCGAATTTATCGGATTTCGAATACCACAATCCTAAATTGGGAGTTCCTTTAAGATATCTAAATATTCTTTTAACCCTCTTAAGATGAGATAATTTAGGATTAGATTGAAACATAGCGCAAAGTCCTACACTTAACATGATATCCGGTCTAGTCGCGGTGAGATAAAGTAGACTACCTATCATTCCCCTATATGTTTTTTGATCGAAATTCTCATCATTTTCATCCGTATCTAACTTCGTCGAAGTACTCATAGGAGTGTTTATCGCTTTTGAACCATCCATGTTAAATCATTTTAATAATTCTAATGTATATTTAGATTGATTAAGAAATATACCATCACTAAGTTGTTTAATTTATAATCCTAAAAGGAAGGTTAATTCACCCATTAGACTCATTTCAAATTCATGACTCATACACTTAGCAAATGATTCACATAGTGATTCATCCGAAGAACCAAAAATAATATCGTCAACATAAATTTGCATAATAAGAAAATTATTTACAAAGTGTTTGATAAACAATGTAGTATCAACCTTGCCTTTGGTAAAATTATTTAAAATAAGAAAGGAACTAAGCCTTTCATACTAAGCTCTAGGAGCTTGTTTCAAGCCATAGAGAGCCTTAGTCAATTTGAATACATGATTAGGCTGAAGAGAATTTTCGAATCCGGGAGGTTATTCGACATATACTTCTTCGGAAATAAAACCATTCAAAAAGGCACTTTTGACATCCATTTGAAATAGCTTAAAATTATTACTACTAGCATAGGCAAGAAGCATCCTAATGACTTCTAATCTTGCCACAGGAGCGAAGGTTTCTTCATAGTCGATACCTTCTTATTGGTTGAAACCTTTGGCCACTAATCTAGCCTTGTTTCTAACCACGATATCGCATTCGTCTTGCTTATTTCTAAAGACCCATTTAGTACCAATGACTAAATGGTCACTAGGTCTAGGAACAAGCTTTTATACCTCATTCCTCTCAAATTAGTCCAATTCCTCTTGCATTGCAATGGCCCAAGAATCATCTTTCAAGGCCTCATCAATGCATTTAGGTTCGATTTAAGAAAGGAAGGTGGTGTTAGCACAAAAATTCTTGAAGGAAGAACGAGTTTGAACCCCTTTTGATGTATCTCCTAGAATTAGCTCCTTTGGATGAGCATCCACATACTTCTATTCGTTAGGTAAGGAAGAAGATGCATCCAAGTTACTATTTTGAGGAGGGGGTTCATTTAAATTCAAATTTTCAAAACCAATATCATCATCAAAATCATTTTTATTTAACTCAAAAATTTTATTGAAAACTACATGAATAGACTCTTCTATAACTAAGGTTCTTTTGTTAAAAACACGAAAATCCTTAGAAATGGAAGAGTAACCAAGAAAGGTATCTTCATCGGATTTGACATCAAATTTTCCTAAAGCATCCTTCGTTCAAAATAAAGCATTTATAACCGAAAACTTTAAAATAAGAAACATTTGGTTTTTTGTTATTCTATAATTCATAGGGAGTTTTTGATAGAGACGGTCTTATTAGAACCCTATTCATGATGTAGCAAGCCATATTCACGGCTTCAGCCCAAAAATACTTGGGTAGACTATGTTCATTCAACATAGTTCTTGCCATTTTTTGTAGGTTTCTATTTTTTCTTTCAACTACTCCATTTTGTTGAGGATTTCTTGGAGTGGAGAAGTTGTGGTTATATCAATTAACTTCACAAAAACTTTGGAAGTCACGGTTTTGAAATTCGCCACCGTGATCACTCCGAATTGATGAAATCATGAAGCCTTTTTTGTTTTGAGTGAGTTTACAAAATTTAGAGAAACATTTGAAACAATCACTTTTGTGAGCTAAGAAATAGGTCCAAGTGTATCTAGTATAGTCATCTACAATTACAAAAACATATTTGCTTCCTTCTAGACTTGACGTGTCAATTGATCCAAATAAGTCCAAATGGTTCAATTGTAATGGTCTAATAGTACTAATTTGATTTTTTGGTTTGAAACTAGTTTTTATTTGTTTACCTAGTTGACACGTATCATATACTTTGTCCTTAACAAACTTCATATTGGGAATCCCTCGTACTAATTCTCTAGACGAGATCTTAGATATTAGTTTCATACTTGCATGGCCTAATCTCCTATGCTAAAGCCAAGCATCATCATTTAAAGCGGAGAAGCACATTCCATTACTTAGTTCATCAAGGTTGATGGTGTAGATATTATTTTATTTTAAAGCAATCATTGACAAGTTATTGTTTGGTTTTTCAATAATACACGCATTATATTCAAATCTAACGATGTAACCTTTATCGCATAATTGACTAATACTTAAGAGATTATGTTTTAATCCATCAACTAGTAATACATCATTAATTGAAAAACATGATCTGTTACCTATGGTTCCTTTGTCAATGATTTTGTCTTTGTTATTGTCTCCGAAGGTGACGTACCCTTCTTCTTTGCTAGTGAGCATAGAGAAATGAGATGGATCTCCAGTCATGTATCTTGAGCATCCACTATCAAGATACCATCTCTTGCTCCTAGCTTGTGGGTTTGTCTACAAAAGAGGATGGTTTTTAGGTACCCATTTGATTTTGGGTGTCTTAAAAATTGATCTACCAATTTTGTTATTCATCATTGAAGTATTTATGGTTCCTTTAGGAACCCATATCAACTTATGTGGACTAATTTTCCTAAATAGACATTTGTATGCAACATATCCAGATTTACAACAAAAGTTGCATTTTAAACAAGGTGAAACATGTAATGTGAGTCCTTTAATGAAAGTGGTAGGATTTTGGTGAGATCCTCTCACAAAACCAATTCCACTTCTATTTGCGACGTGACCCTTATTTGCAAGGATCATGTCCAATCCCTTGCTACCGACCTTAAACTTGTTTAAGGTCTCTTTAAGTAGCAAATTCTCATTTTTTATTGCTTCTAAGTATTCACACTTAGAGCATGGAGGAGTTTGAAGACTATCAAGCTTATTTTGTAGTAAGACATGCTCTTTCTTTAAAAGATTAAACTTCTTACTAATAGTTCTACACTCATCAAATAATTCGTGAAAAGTGATAGAAAGTTCATCGAAAGATAAATCTTCATTAATTAAATCACATACCTCTTCTCCTAAAGCCATTAGAGCAAAGTTTGCCTCCTCTTTGTTGCTAGCTTCTTCACTTTCTGAATCACTTGAATCGTCCTAAGTCACTTTCAAAGCTTTCTTCTTCTTCAGTTGCTTCTTCTTGGCTTGGGGGCATTTATTTTTGAAGTGCCCCGGCTTCTTGCATTCGTAGCATATTACTTGATCCTTTTTATGTTCAAGTTTATTTTTGGTGTTATTTTTAAATTTGTTCTTTCTTATAATTTTTTAAAATTTTTGAGTTAAAAGTGCAATGTCATCGTCACTATCCTCATCACTTGATGTTCCTTTCAAGTGGTCTTCTTGTGATGTAAGCGCTATATCCTTCCTATTCTTTGGAAGGGGGTTCTCGAGCTCTTCATGAGCATAGCATGTCATTTCGTAGGTCATTAGAGACCCAATAAGTTCTTCAAGAGGAAATGTTTTAAGGTCCTTGGCCTCTTGAATGGCCGTAACTTTTGGATCCCAACTTTTTGGAAGGGATCTTAAGATTTTAGCTACTAGTTCAAAGTTAGAAAAATCTTTACCAAGAGCTTTGAGTCCATTGATGACATCCGTGAAACGGGTGTACATGTCTCCGATGGACTCACTTGGTTTCATTCGAAAAAGTTCGTAAGAGTGCACAAGAATGTTGATTTTGGACTCTTTCACTTAGCTAGTGCCTTCATGAGTGACCTCAAGAGTTCTCCAAATATCAAAAGCCGAATCACAAATTGAAACGCGATTAAATTCATTTGTCTAATGCACAAAACAAGGCATTCATAGCCTTTGCGTTTAAAGCAAAAACCTTCTTCTCCGATTCATCCCATTCGCTCATCGGAAGAGAAGATTTTTTAAATCCATTTTTGACGATAGTCCAAAGCTTGAAATCCATAAAAATGAGGAAGATCCTCATACGAGTCTTCCAATACGTGTAATCCGACTCATTAAACATAGGTGGACGTGTAATAGAATGACCCTCATGCATGCCAGAGTAAGCCATCTCTCTTGGGTATTAAACCAAATATGAGAGTGAGCCTAGCTCTAATATCAATTGTTAGGATCGGAGTGGCACTAAGAGGGGGGTTGAATTAGTGCAGTGGATTAAAACTTATAAGTTTAATAACGAATTCGTAAATATGAGGAAATTTCGTTTCGATAGTAACTTGAGTAGATGAAAACCGAAAGCTAGCAGTAGTGTAAATAACAATTTTAGGAAAGTAAGAACTCACACATTCAAGGAATACACCAATTTAAAGTTGTTCGACCAAAATGACCTATATCCACTTGCAAAACCTTCTTCGAAGAGGCTTCCAACTTCCACTAGTAAATCACTTTGAAGGGGAAGGACAAATACCCCTCTTACAACCTTTTACAAGTGGTTCACACTCTTACGAATTTTTAACGAGAAAGGAGGTGAACACTCAAGCAATTGAAAACAAGACTTGTTAAAGACTTTACTAAGGCTTTTATCTTAATCTATTGCTTCTCAAAAGTTGTAATCTCAACTAAGAATTGAGAGGTATCTATAGGCCCCAAGAGGATTCAAATTTGGGCTCCAAATTTTGAATTCTCTTGGGTTCCCGATATTGGCGGTGCCACTGCTTGTCAGTGTCTAACACTGACAGTGTACTAGCGGTGCCACCGGCCAGTCCGACAGTGCCACCGCCAGACCTCTCAGGTGCTGGGCGATGCCACCACCCGATCCTCGGGTTCTAGGCGGTGCCATCGCCTAGTCTGACGATTCCACCGCCCTGTCCTACGGGTCATTAAATGGGCTTCAAATCTGGCCCAAACTAGGTAATATCGGGCCTAATTGGCCCCTAACCAGGATATAGGATTATCCCTTAATTTTAACCCTAATTATATATAAACTATGCAACTGAAAATATAGTCCTAAGCAAGTTTTCAACCGGCAAACATCGAGTCTCCTTCCGGCCAGCTTTCCGACGATCTTCCGGCGGACTTCCGATATACCCTCGGATTTCTTCCGACGGACTCCCAGCAAGCTCCCGATCTTGTGGCGAGTTCAACGAGTAGCCGAGCCTTCTCGATGATCTCCGCGAACCTTCGACGATCTCTTCGGCGGACTTCTGAAAATTCTGACAAGTCCCTGATTTCTTCTCGGTTGGTTCCGGCAGCATCTTCGACGAATCTTCGGACTCTCAAACACCCATCGAACTTGACTCCGGTATCCTTGCTTTATATTTTCAGGCTATCGTAGTTAATCCTACACACTTAACTCAATATTATGGATTAGATCAATTAACCCATTAATTGATTTTATCATCAAAATCTGAGATTCAACACATACAAAATTTTATTATTATGGAGGATTGATATCATATATATGGGATAGAGTTACTATTTTTGGGTATATAACTCTAAACTACAAGGATATTCAAAATAGTATTATCATATCTCATCACATAATTATTCGAAGTAAATTCTCATATGAGATTATCTAAATCTTTTAATTATGTATGTTTGAATATTATTTTTCTTAATACCATTTAAGACTAATTTCTTAATGTAATTTTATAAATTTATAAGTCTACACTACTTTGGCAATTATAAATTTAGAATATCTTATAAATGATAAAATTTTTATTGTAGTATAAGCCTATTATCCTAAGCCACTTACCCAGCTATTATTAGATAAAACTTAAGGATATAATTTACAAATAATATTTATCAATTTTTAATCTAATTTATATAAAAAATACTTTAATAATAATTATTAAATATTAATCAATATGAAATAAAATATAAATCCTATTTTTATGTAAAAATAAATATTATTTTGTAATTTCACGTATGAACAATTATATAAATAATCAAAACTAATAATTATAATTCAATTATCACAAGTAAAAATTTTATCAATCTGTCATATGAGAAAACTATAATAGAAATCTATAATTTTTATTTTTTAATTCAATATAGAATTTTAAATTAGACCAGTCAATTTTATTTAGTTAGGTAGGCCCAAAATTGGGTTAAACATCAACCCAATTAGATCAATCAAAATTAAAGTTAATTAAAATAAAAAACTAATTAAAATTTAACTTTTTCTAAATTCGTTCAAAATTGAGGATCAAATCTAAATTTAGTTAAGTAGTTAAAATATAGTCAGAGATCAAAATGTTTGATTAAAGTGGATCAAATTTATTAGTTTTATAATTGAGGATATGAGTCAAAAATATCTTATTTTAAAAGTTATTGAAAATATTAAATTTATAAAGGGTAAAACTATCAAGGGATATTGATTAGAATGAAAATAATTAGAAGGTTAAAACAATCTCTTAGTTGATGAATAATCCTATTTTTCCTTTCTTCTTAGTTGTTAGAATGCCTATGCAAGGCACTATGACCGTCGTCGTGGCATGAGACCATCAGCCACTTGTGACCGTCGTGGCACGTGGTCGTCCGCCACCTACATGCTGCTTGTGGCCATCCCGATGCGGTGTGAATTATCATTGTAACATCTCTACCACGCACGACCACCTCATCGTGACACACCATCGTCGTCCACTGTTCGTCACAACCTGCACTGCCACTGTTGCCACTTCACCTCCAATGCCATAAAGCGACAGCCTCAAGCGTCCTATCAACGTCAGCATCCTCTCCGCAACTAGCAACTACCTAGCGTTGCCTCCACCTGAGCAACTACTAGTGACGCTACTTGCGATGCTGCGTTGCGATGTCTGATGTTGTGCTGTCACCTACAGCTCGTAGCTCTTAATGGAGCTATTGTCATGACACCTTCGGTGACCGCTATCAGCTACTAAACCCCTATGTAACTACACACAACTCTACCAGCTACAAGCCTACTATAGGGCTCATTTTGTTGCCCTCAATACGATTGTTGCACTTTCACTTCACTGCAATGAATAGCCACTACACAGCAGTTGTCCTTGACAAGGTAGATGGCTACAGTAGGCCACCGCCCTACATTGCACCATCACCAATAGTAGACTGTCGATAGTAATCCTTAAGGATCCTTAAGGTTAATCATATGAAAACAAATGGATCATATGAGGCAAGCATCACAAGATCAAAATAGAAACAAATTTTGCAAATGAAAGGTGATAACAACAACAAATTTCATACAAAATAAATCTAATGTATAAATAGATAAAAAATAGATCTAGTTTCTCTAATAATCTATAATAACTTAGATTTCAATTACATGACTCTAATGCCAATTGTGAGAAATAAAATTAGTATATAAAAATTTAATGTCATGATTGAAATCAAGTATTGTATATCTAAGATAGAAGGTGCATATGAAAGAAGCTAGGTTGTCTTTCTTCTCTTTTCTTATTTTTAGGACCATAATAGAATATAAACTTATTTGGAGGTAAAAGAAGAGATCAACATTCCGTAAGCGGATCAATCAGTGAATTCATTCCTCAATGAGCACTTGTATTGTATTCCTAGTGTCCCCACACGAGCAGCTATGAGACTAACTGCATCCATCATATAGATGGGTATACAACACACTAGTCTGTCCAGTTATCTCGATGTCCCTCTCGAGTAACCTATGACCGGGATTATTTTAGATCTGTGTTTAAAGGCGAATTGGTCTCATTATCGTGATCTCATCACGATCTGATTCCCATTGCATAGATCCAAGGACATCACAATATATATATATATATATATATATATATATATATATATATATATATATATATATATATATATATATATATATAAAGTGATAAATACCAAAATATAATAAGTAAAAAGATTGTGTGTCAAGTCACATGTGCCATCACTCATATGATTTGCTTACAAGGCATATATGACTAGTATTATTTTATCAAAATATGTCCTTTCTTCAAGAGTCTTTGTGGATATACTCCTAGAAAGCGACATCCATATCTCATCGGTTTGAGACATCTCTTGGAATTTTTCATGTCAAACCTTTTGACAATAGTTTCTATGTACTTGGACTATCTCTATAGATCTACATCCCCAATATGTAGAATTCTTCTCCTAAGTCCTTTATGGAGAAGTATCTAGATAGACAAGCCTTTACTATGGAGAGTATTTTTATATCATTCCCAATGATTAGAATGTCATCCACATATAATACTAAGAAGGTGATAGTGCTCCTACTTACCTTCCTATACACACAAAGCTCATCTTCGTTCTTAACAAAGTTATAAGATCTGATCGCCTCATCAAATCTTATATTCCAACTTCGGGAGGCTTGCTTCAGTCTATAGATGGACCTAAGTAATATGCATACCTTATTTAGACTTTCTTTGGGCACGAATCCCTTAGGTTATATCATATACATCTCCTCCTCAAGGTTATTATTGAGGAATGCAGTTTCCACATCCATCTTCCAAATCTCATAATCATAGTGTGCTACAATAGCCAATATAATTTGAATAGATTTTAGTATGGCTACGAGTGAGAAGGTTTCGTCTCAGTCAACACTTTGCCTTTGATGATACCCCTTAGCCACTAGCCTTGCGTTATAGGTCTCCACCTTTCCATCTATTCTGATTTTTTTCTTGAAGATCCACTTGCAAACAATAGGTATAATGCCCTCGGGTGCATCAATTAGGTTCCAAATCTTGTTGGAGTACATTGAATCCATCCAGAATCCATGGTCTCTTGCCACTTCCCAGAGTCTATACTCGTAATAGTCTCCTTGTAGGTTTGAGAATCAATATCCTCAATATCCTCTCCTCTAATATGTCCTACATATCTCTCAGGAGGATATGATACTCTACTGGATCAAAGAAATCCCTAGCTAGGGTCATTCGGATTGAGAGAAAGAGTTCTCCGAGAGAATCCAATTAGACTAAGACTCGAGTAGAAATCATATGGGTCTGATAGCACCATGCCCCATATACGGTCTTTGAGATATTAGATAGATAAGGGACTATAGGTATATGGTAATTGAGGACAGATAGGTCCAATGGATTGGATTCCCTTATATCGTCTAGGGACTACGGCATAGTGGCCTAATACGTCTACAGTCGATGAGTCGAGTGAATTATTATGGAGATAATAATTCATTGAGCCAAAAAGAGTTCTGATAGGTATGACTCACGGCTAGCTTGATATTGGGCCTAGAGGGTCACATGCATATAGTAGGCACTGCGACGAGTAGAGGTTCGGATATGATATATCTACCGGAGCCTTTATCTTATTGGATATCCAATAAGCCCATGAATTATTGGATCCTATGGATGAAATCCAATAAGAGCCAATGAGAGATTATTGGATAGAGATCCACTAATCTAAAAGGCTTGGGTAGTTGGATTGAGATCAAATACCCAATATTGTAGGATCCATTAGGGTTAAGTTAATAGGGGACCTCTATAAATAAAAGGGAACCAAAAGTTCATAAGCTAGAGCCTCTCTAGGTTGCCATCTCTTATTCTCCTCTCCCATTCTCCTCCTTAAATAGTAGGCTTGGAGATTTGAGGAGCATCGTTACAGCCCTACTGTGTAGATCATCGCTAGAGAGAAGGATGCTTGACCTCCTTCATCCACTTCTACAGATCTACATTCGTCCACTCCTATAGATCTACATGGATTCAGGAATATACAATCTCCCTAGGTAAAACACTATCTCACACGTGAATTTAAGTTTTACGAGTTTTTATGCACCATCTTCACATGATGACGAATACATGTTTGAGAAATTTGGGGATTTTATTTTTATGTTCTTCCGTTGCACATGTGATGTCGCCCCCTATATTTCCCTATAGTGGTATCAGAGCCAGGTTGTTCATGCAAAAGATTAGTTTTGAACTATGTGTGTTATACTTTGGAGAAGCTTTTAGCGTCAAAATCGTTGACGCAAAAGCGAGAAAGGGTAGCAACAGTTGCTACCCTCACTACCATCTGTGTGTAGGCGCTTGCGGGCGGCGACCGACAGCCTGCGAGGGTCGGCAACCCATTAGCACTGCCAGCGAGCCTCCATTTTATTTCTTGTTTATTGCTGGTCCTGCGTACCTATGATTAAGTTGTAATCACACGAGGAGATGCAGTAGGAGTGTGGAAGTGATAGCGGGACCCACGAGGTCGAGACGGACGATCGCGATGCATGGAGATACATCAAGATGCCGACGGAACTAATGAGGATGAGATGGACGTTCATAGGGCATGGAGATGCAACGCTACACACATAGATCTTGATGTGAGTGATTAGGCCCATTGGCTCGTGCCTAATCACATTAGGCTATGGTCCATGATCATCTGGTGTGATCTCATGTGATATGTGATTGCTTATACACCTACTATATATATATATTTGTATATGATGTAGATATATATTAAATATGTATATATGTGACATATTATATTATGAGACCAAATCAAAATCTCCTCTCTCGACAATATTAAGTCCGTAAACGTGAGGCAATTAGATTGACCCATGTGGCCTTCCATTGTTATAGATAGGGATCGATTCTTGATGTAGGTTAAGTTGGTCGAGTCCCTCGAGACTCACCTATATCGTGATTCGCAATCTTGCCAATGACATATTGATGTCACCGGTGACCTAAGGACATGGTATGCTTGGTCGAGTCCCTCGAGGGTATATCATCAAATCAAACTCATCTTGTAACGATGGTGTTGACTTAATCGAACATCATGGTCGGTCGAGTCCCTCGAGACCATGGTTGTTCGGAGGCCGAATATGATGAGAATCACAAGGAGTTGTGATCGGCAAGAGTTGCCTACCTTTTGGGCTTAGTGTGATTGGTCAAATCCCTCGAGATTACACTAATATGCTGATTGGATATTGATCCCCACTAGAAGTCTACCGGAGACTTCTGTTTCACGTGCTAAGAGTGTCGCGTGACTCGTCGAAAAAATAGTTTGAGCATATTAAGATAGAAGTCTATATCTTATTTATTTATTTTTTCTGTAAAATCTGTATGTTATTTATTTCTGCTGCATCTTTATTTTCAGAAAATATCGCTTTCAAATCCCTTATTTGGCATACTTGATGTCAATCACCTCACTGGTCCGAATTATACGGGTTGGCTTTGTAACTTGAAAATTGTTCTTACAGCAAAGAAAATCGTGTATGTCCTTGATATAGTGATGCCTATGTACGAGGAAAGGGCAAGCGATGATGAGATCGCTCACTACGTAAAGTACATAGATGACTCTACTCTTACTCAGTGTTACATGTTGGGCTCCATGACTCCTAAGTTACAAAGACGACATGAAAAGATGAATGCCAGATCTATTCTCCTACATGTCCATAAAAAGTTTGAGGAACATGGAAGAACTCAAAGATATAAGATATCCAAGAGCCTTTTTCGCGCTAAGATGACTGAGGGGACACTAGTTCAAAACAATGTCCTAAAGATGATTGAGTGGATAGAGAAACTCACATGTCTAGGAATGGTCCTAGAGGATAATATGTGTGTGAATCTTGTGCTTCAGTCCCTGTCAGATTCTTTTTCATAGTTCATAATGAATTTTAATATAAACAAGCTTGAGGTGACTCTCCCTAAGCTCCTCAATATGTTGAGGGAGGCAGAGAGCACTATCAAGAAAGAGAAGTCAATTTTCTATACAAGTGAGATCAGAAAAAAAAAATGAAAGCAAAAAAATCCCTTAAGAAGGGCAAGGGCAAGGGCAGACCAGGTAAAGCAAAGGTTGCTAAGAAAGACCCAGCAAAGAATAAAGGCCAGTGCTTCTACTGCGGCAAAGATGAGCATTAGAAGAGGAATTGCAAAGAGTACCTTGCAGAGAGGGCGAAATAGAAGCTTGGAGAAGCTTTAGGTACATTCATGATCAGTCTCCATTTATCAAACATTTATGATAATACATGTGTATTGGATATCGGTAGTACTTATCATATTTGTAATTTATTGCAGGTTCTGATAAGACTTAAAAAATTGGGGAGAGGCGAGATTGACCTCCAAATTGGCAATGGAGCAAAAGTTGCTATAGTAGATATTGGCGATGTCACCATACATATGCTTGGTGGAGCTATTATTACATTGGATGTATGCTATTTTGTTTCTTCTATTATTAGAAATATTATTTTTATTTCATGTTTGATAGTTAGTGGATATAAATTAGTTTTTTAAGATAATGATTGTTCAATACTATTAGATGATGAGATCATCACGAGAGGAACATTGTATAATAGTTTGTTTATGCTAGACACTACTCCACATATCATGAATTAAAGTGTGTCCAAGAGGAAACGAGATGAGGTGAACAGTGCACACCTATGGCATTGTAGGCTAGGTCACATCCATGAGAGAAGGATTCAAAAGTTGCTAAAGAATGGATATCTAGATCCATTCGACTATAAGTCATATGCAACTTTCAAGCCTTGCCTTCATGGAAAACTGACCAACTCTTCTTTTAGTGGAACTAGAGAGAGAGCCACTGAGCTGTAGGAACTCATACATAGTGATGTATGTGGACCCATGTCAACTCATGCCATAAGTGGTTACCCATACTTTATTACTTTTACTAATGATTTCTCAAGATATGGACATGTGTACTTGATGAAGTACAAGTTTGAGGCCTTTGAGAAATTCAGAGAGTATAAGAATGAAGTAGAGAACCAGATTACAAAAAGTATTAAGACTCTTCGATTAGATCGAGAAGGTGAGTACTTAAGTATAGAGTTCACCCAATTCCTTAAAGATTATGTGATTCTATCCCAATGGACACCTCCTTATACACCTCAGCTCAATGGTGTATTTGAAAGGAGGAATCGTATACTGTTAGGCATGGTGCAGTCCATGATGAGTTTTACCGACCTACCCATCTTATTCTAGGGATATGCCCTAGAGACCGTAACTTACCTTCTGAACAGAGTTTCAACTTAGTCGATAGTGTCTACACCATATGAGATATGAAAAGGGAAGAAGCTTGATCTTAAGGTTATTAAGATTTAGGACTACCCTGCCCTTGTTAAAAGACACAACCCTGATAAGTTGAAATCAAGGACGGAGCGATGCAAGTTTGTGGGATACCCTAAGGATGTTGGGAAATCTTGGGGTGACATCACATGCGCAGCGGAAGAACAAGAAAACAAAATCCCCAATTTCTCAAAAAGATGTTCATCGTCGTGCGAAGATTGGTGCGCAAAAATTTACGAAACAAACTACGTATAGAATAGATTGTGTTACCTAGGGAGATCATATATCCCTATTTCCTTGCAGATCTCTATGAGAGGGTGAAAGAGGTCAAGCGTCCTCCTCTCTAGCGGTGATCCACACAGTAGGGCTACGACGACGCTCCTCAAAACTCCAGACTTGCTCTGAGGTGGAGAGGGGGAGGAGAATAGGAGAGGCAAGCAAAGGCTCTAGCCTATGAACCACTAAATCCCTCATATTTATAGAGGTTCCCTATCAAATCCTAATGGATCCTCCCCTATTGGGTATTAGATCTACATCCAATTACCCAAGCCTTTTAGATTAGTGGATCTCTATCCAATAATCTCTCATGGGTTCTTATTGGATCTCGTCCATGGGATTCAATAATTCAGGGGCTTATTGGATATCCAATAAGATAGGGGCTCCGGCAGATATCTCATATTCGAACCTCTACTCATCGCAATACCTACCATATGTGTGTGACCCTCTAGGCCCAATATCGAGCTGCCCGTGAGTCATACCTGTCAGAACTCCTTCTAACTTAGTGAATTATTATCTCTATAATAATTCACTCGACTCATCGACTACGGATGTACTAGGCCACTACGCCGTAGTCTCCAGACGATACAGGGGAATCCAATCCATTGGACTTGTCTGTCCTTAGTTTACCTATAGTCCCTCATTCATCTAATATCCCAGAGACCGTATATCGGGCATGATGCTATCAGACCCATACGGTTTCTTCTCGAGTCTCGCTCTCATCGGATTCTCTTGGAGAACTCTTTCTCTCTCAATCTGAATGACTCTGACTAGGGATTTGTCTGAATAAGAAAACAAGGGATATTCCTCTCATGATGCCGAGATTGGATGATCCTCTATCGACACTCAATAGCCCTCGTAAGGTCGACTGCCACTCCCAATGACCAATTGTACTAGATCTGGGACATCTAAACCTATAAGTCTAGTATCAAAGAGTGGAGCACTCATACAGGATATCCTTAGTGTCTTAAGTCTAAGGACTAGATACACCACTAGGACTACGAAATCGTTGTCTGACAATAAGGCATAATCAACCATCCAACATTCCATAAGCGGATCAATCAGTGAACTCATTCTCCAATTAGCACCTATATTGTATCCCTAGTGTCCCCACACGAGTAGCTATGAGACCAGCTGCATCCATCATATGGATGGGGATACAGCACACCAGTTTGTCCGGTTATCACGATGTCCCTCTCGAGTAACCCATGACCGGGATTATTTAGGATCTGTGTTTAAAGGTGAATTGATCTCATTATCGTGATCTCATCACGATCCGATTCCCATTGCACAGATCCAAGGACATCACAATATATACATGCATATATGCAATAGTTAATATAAAGTGATAAATGCTAAAATATAATAAGCAAAAAGATTCTATGTTAAGTCACATGTGCCATCACTCACGTGATTGGCTTGTTAGGCACCTATGACTAGCAATCTCCCATTGGACCAAAAGCCAATCACCTATGTGTCTGATCCCCATTAGACCCCTGTGACTCTCAAAGATAATTTGAGACAACGGTTTTGTTAGTGGATCTGTAATATTATCCTCAGATGGAACTCTTTTCACTACTACATCTCCTCAAGTCATGATCTCTCTAATAAGTTGGAACCTCCTTAGAATACTTCTGATGAGACCCGGGTTCCCTTATTTGAGTAATCTCCCAGTAGTTGTTGAAATATAAGAAATCAGCTCTTCACTACTTAGCCCGACTCCTAGATCTGTGATGAACTTCTTCATCCAGACTCCCTCCTTTGTTGCATCTGCTGCAACAATGTACTCCGCCTCTGTGGTCGAGTCAGTAGTAGTATCTTGCTTGGAACTCTTCCAGCACACTGCTCCTCCATTCAAGTTGTACACATACCCCGAATTCGACTTGCTATCATCGATATCAGACTAAAAACTTAAGTCCGTGTAGCCTTCGACCCTAAGGCTACTACCTCTATATACTAGTAAAAGATCCTTAGTCCTTCTCAAGTACTTAACGATACACTATGCTGCTTTCCAGTGCTCCAAGCCTAGATCTGCTTGATACCTGCTCATGACACTCAGAGCATGCGCTATATCAGGCCTAGTACATAGTATGACATACATGATAGACCCTTTGGGGACATACTCCTAGAAAGCGATATCCCATGTCTCATCAGTATGAGACATCTCTTGAAATTTTCTATGCCAAACCTTTTGATAATGATGTCTATGTACCTAGACTGGGATAAGCCAATTATCCTCTTGGATCTGTCTCTATAGATCTGAATCCCCAAGATATAAGATGCTTCCCCTAAGTCCTTCATGGAGAAGTATCTAGATAACCAAGCTTTTACTGTGGATAGCATTCCTACGTCATTCCCAATGATCAGGATGTCATCCACATATAACACCAAAAAGGTGATAGCGCTCCCACTTACCTTCCTATACACACAAGGCTCATCTTCGTTCTTAATGAAGTCATAAGATCCGATTGCCTCATTAAATCTTATGTTCCAACTTCGGGAAGCTTGCTTTAGTCCATAAATGAATCAAGCAACCTGCACACCTTATCTGGGCAATTCTTGGACACAAATCCCTCAGGTTGTATCATATACACCTTCTCCTCGAGGTTCCCATTGAGGAATGCAGTTTTCACATCCATCTGCCAGATCTCATAATCATAGTGTGCTATAATAGCCAATAGAATTCAGATAGATTTTAGCATTGCTATGGGTGAGAAGGTTTCGTCATAGTCAACACCTTGCCTTTGACGATACCCCTTAGCCACTAGCCTTACTTTATAGGTCTCTCTACTTTTCCATCTACTCCGATCTTTTTCTTAAAGATCCACTTGCAACCGATAGGTACAATACCTTCGGATGCATCAACTAGGTTTCAAACTTTGTTGGAGTACATAGAATCCATCTCAGAATTTATGGCTTCTTGCCACTTCCCGGAGTCTATACTCATAATAGCCTCCTCGTAGGTTTGAGGATCAATATCCTTAACATTCTCTCCTCTAATATGTCCCACATATCTCTCAGGAGGATGAGATACTTTACCAGACCTACATAAAGTTGAAACTTATGTGTTAGGTACCTGAATAGACTCGGGCTGTAGAGTGGTGCTTGAGCTTGGTTCTCCAACCTCGCTTAACTCTATCATACTCTCACTATCTCCGCCAAGAATGTGTTCCTTCTCAAGGAACACTGTTCTCTTGACTACAAAGACCTTTTGGTCCTCGAGATGATAGAAATAATACCCACAAGTTTCCTTGGGGTATCCCACAAACTTGCATCGCTCTATCCTCGATTCTAACTTATCGGGGTTGTGTCTTTTAATGTGGGCAGGGTAGCTCCAAATCTTAACAACCTTAAGTTTGGGCTTCTTCTCTTTCCATATCTCATATGATGTAGATACTACCGACTTAGTTGGAACTCTATTCAGAAGGTAAGCTGCGGTCTCTAGGGCATATCCCCAGAATGAGATTGGTAGGTCAACGAAACTCATCATGAATCGTACCATGTCTAATAGCGTACGATTTCTCCTTTCAGAGACACCATTGAGCTGAGGTGTATAAGGTGTCTATTGGGATAATATCCCATAGTCCTTGAGAAACTTAGTAAACTCTATACTTAAGTACTCACCCCCTCGATCTGATCGAAGAGTCTTGATACTCTTTCTAGTCTGGTTCTCTACTTCATTCTTATACTCTCTGAATTTTTCAAAGGCCTCGGACTTGTACTTCATTAAGTACATATATCTATACCTTGAGAAATCATCAGTAAAGGTAATGAAGTAGGAGTAACCACCAATGGCATGAGTTGACATGGGTCCACATACATTATTATGTATGAGTTCCAATAGCTTAGTGGCTCTCTCTCTAGTTCTAGTAAATGAAGAGTTGGTCAGTTTTCCACGAAGGCAAGGCTCGCAAGTTGCATATGACTCAAAGTCGAATGGATCTAAATATCTATAATTTAGCAACTTTTGAATCCTTCCCTCATGGATATGACCTAGCCTACAATGCCATAGGTATGCACTGTTCACCTCATCTCGTTTACTCTTAGACACACTTACATTCATGATATGTGGAGTAGTGTCTAGCATAAATAAACTATTATGCAATGTTTCTTTCGTGATGATCTTATCATCTAATAATATCGATTAACCATTGTTCTCAAAAACTAATTTATATCCACTGACTATAAATGGAGATAATATTTTTTATAATAGAAGGAACAAAATAACATGCATCTAATGCAATAAAAGCTCCACCAGACAAATGTAGGGCGACCTCGCCAACAACTACTACAGCAACTTTTGCTCTATTGCTCATCTTGAGGTCCATCTCGCTTCTTGCCTCTCTCTAGTCTCCTAGGCCTTGTCAGAACCTATAACGAATTGCATATATGATAAGCACTATCGGTATCTAATACCCATGTGTTATTATAAGAGTCTGATAAATAGAGACTAATCATGAATGTACCAAAAGCTTCTCCAAGCTTTTGTTTCGCCCTCTCTGCAAGGTACTCTTTGCAGTTCCTCTTCTAGTGCCCATCTTTGCCACAGTGGAAGCACTGGTCTTTGTCTTTTGTTGGGTCTTTCTTAGCAACCTTTGCTTTACCTAGTCTGCTCTTGCCCTTCTTAAGGGACTTTTCTGCTTTTCTTTTCTTTCTAGTCTCACTAGTGTAGAGAACTGGCTTCTCTTTCTTAATAGTACTCTTTGCGTCCCTCAACATATTAAGGAGCACTGGGAGAGTCACCTCAAGTTTGTTCATATTAAAATTCATTATGAACTGTGAAAAGGAATCTGGTAGGGACTGAAGCACAATGTCCACATATAATTATCCTCTAGGACCATTCCTAGTCCTGTGAGTTTCTCTATCCACTCAATCATCTTTAAGACATGGTTCTAAACTAGTGCCCCCTTATTCATCCTAGCATGGAAGAGGCTCTTGGATATCTCATATCGCTGAGTCCTTCCCTATTTCTCAAACAATTTACAAACATGTAGAAGAATAGATCTGGCATCCATCTTTTCATATTGTCTCTGTAACTCAGGAGTCATAAAGCCCAACATGTAGCACTGAGCAAGAGTGGAGTCATCAATATACTTCACATAATGAGCGATCTCATCCTCGCTTGCCCCCTTCCTCGGGCGTAGGCATCACTGTATCAAGGACGTACGCGATTTTCTCTACCGTGAGAACAATTCTCAAGTTACGGAGCCAATCCATATAATTTGGACCAATGAGGCAGTTGACATCAAGTATGCCACCGTAAGGAATTTGAAACCGATATTTTCTGAAAATAAAGATGCAGTAGAAATGAATGACATGCAGATTTTGTAAGAAATAAACAATCAAGATATGGGCTTCTATCTTAATATACTCCCATTAATTTACTAGCAAGTCACGCGACACCCTCAGCATGTGAAATGGAAGTCTCCGACAGACTTCTAGTGGGGATCAGGATCGAATCAGCGTCTTAGTGTAACCTCGAGGGACTCGACTAATCACACTAAGCCCAAAAGATAGGCAACTCTTGCCGATCACAACTCCTTGTGATTCTTGTCCTGTTCGACCTCTGAATCACCATGGTCTCGAGGGACACAACTAACCATGATGTTCGGTTAAGTCAACACTATCGTTACAAGATGAGTCTAATTCAATGATATACCCTTGAGGGACTCGACTAAGCATACAATGTCCTCAGGTCACCGATGATATCTCTATGTCATAAGCAAGATAGCGAATCGCGATGAGCCTCGAGGGACTCGACTAACTCAACCTACACTGGGAATCTGTTTTTACCTATAACGATGGAAGGCCATGTGGGTCAATCTAATTGCCTCATGTTTACCGACTTAATATTATCGAGAGAGATGTTTCTATGATTTAGTCTCCTAATATGACATATCACACATATACATATTTAATATATATCTACATCATATGTAAATATATATACATATCTATTATGTGTATAAGCAATCATACCAGATGATCATTGACCACATCCTAATGTGATCAGGCCCGAGCCAATAAGCCCAATCACTCACATCAAGATCTATATGTGCAACGGTGCATCTCCATGCCCTATAATCGTTCATCTCGTCCTCGTCAGTTCCGTCAACATCTCGATGCATCTTCATGCATCGCGATCGTCCGTCTCGTGGGTCCCAATAATAATAATCACAAGTACACACATCATACAGTCCATGATCATCCGTCCGCACATTGAACATCACATGTATAAATCATTATCATCTAGGACTACTAGATAATGATAAAAAATAATAATCAACTAAACCTTTTAATTAATTAATATTTTCTGAAATCAGGGACATGTAGATAAATTCTTAATTCCTAGGGGTATTTTTATAATTTGGTCAAAAGATAGAAACTGAAATTTCTCAAATTTCGAGGGGCAAAACTATCTTTTTTGCCTAAAACCCTAAACCCCTCTCCATCTTCCCTACTATTGCTACCGCCACCACCCTACCGGCGGTGGCATGTGCAAAGAGGCTGTGGCGCCGCCCCTGCAGGTGGTCGCCCCTGTGGGTAGCATTGCCCCTGCGGGCGGTTCTGCCCATGAGGCAACGCCCGCATGCGGTGCTGCCTCGCCCAACGACCGCCCCTGCGGGGTTTTTGCCTACAGGAGCAGCGGCCACAGTCGTCGCTGCCCTGCAAGGCATCACCCCGTGGGAGCAACAAGAGCAACAGCCGCAAGCACCGCTGCCCTGTGGTGCCTCAGATCGTGGGCGCCGCGACCGTAGGTGCCACTACCCCGCGGCACCTTTGCTTGTGGGTCCAACACCGACAGGCGTCGCCCATGCGTGCCACCGCTGTAGGCGGCCTACTTGCACGAAGATGGCAGTAAGCAGGTAGCTATCCTTGAGCGCAGCAAGGGCAGCAATATTTGCTGCCCTTCCTCGTCTATTGCGTCAACAATTTAACGTTAAAATTCTTCCTAAACACAACACACACAGTTCAAAAGCAATCATTCGCACGAACAACCTGGCTCTGATACTATTGTTGGGAAATCTTGGGGCGACATCACATGTGCAGCGGAAGAACAACAAAACAAAATCCCCAATTTCTCAAAAAGATGTTCATCGTCGTGCGAAGATTGGTGCACAAAAATTTATGAAACAAACTACATATAGAATAGATTGTGTTACCTAGGGAGATCATATATCCCTATTTCCTTGTAGATCTCTATGAGAGGGTGAAAGAGGTCAAGCGTCCTCCTCTCTAGCGGTGATCCATACAGTAGTGCTGCGACGACGCTCCTCAAAACTCCAGGCTTGCTCTGAGGTGGAGAGGGGGAGGAGAATAGGAGAGGCAAGCAAAGGCTCTAGCCTATGAACCACTGAATCCCTCATATTTATAGAGGTTCCCTATCAAACCCTAATGGATCCTCCCTTATTGGGTATTAGATCTACATCCAATTACCCAAGCCTTTTAGATTAGTGGATCTCTATCCAATAATCTCTCATGGGTTCTTATTGGATCTCGTCCATGGGATTCAATAATTCAGGGGCTTATTGGATATCCAATAAGATAGGGGCTCCGGCGGATATCTCATATTCGAACCTCTACTCATCGCAATACCTACTATATGTGTGTGACCCTCTAGGCCCAATATCGAGCTGCCCGTGAGTCATACCTGTTAGAACTCCTTCTAACTTAGTGAATTATTATCTCTATAATAATTCACTCGACTCATCGACTATGGATGTACTAGGCCACTACGCCGTAGTCCCCAGACGATACAGGAGAATCCAATCCATTGGACCTGTCTGTCCTTAGTTACCATTTACCTATAGTCCCTCATTCATCTAATATCCTAGAGATCGTATATCAGGCATGGTGCTATCAGACCCATACGGTTTCTTCTCGAGTCTCGCTCTCATCGGATTCTCTTGGAGAACTCTTTCTCTCTTAATCCGAATGACCCTAGCCAGAGATTTGTCTGAGCAAGAACACAAGGGATATTCCTCTCATGATGCTGAGAGTGGATGATCTTCTATCGACACTCAATAGCCCTCGTAAGGTCAACTACCACTCCCAATGACCAGTTGTACTAGATTTGGGACATCCAAACCTATAAGTCTAGCATCAAAGAGTGGAGGACTCAACCAGGACATTCTTGGTGTCTCAAGTCTAAGGACCATATATACCGCCAGGACTACGGAATCATTGTCTGACAATAAGGCATCATCAACCATCCAGCATTCCGTAAGCGGATCAATCAGTGAACTCATTCTCCAATGAGCAACTGTACTGTATCCCTAGTGTCCCTACACGAGCAGCTATAAGACCCGTTGCATCCATCATATGGACGGGTATACAGCATACCAATCTGTCCGGTTATCACGATGTCCCTCTCGAGTAACCTATGACTGAGATTATTTAGAATATGTGTTTAAAGGTAAATTGATCTCATTATCGTGATCTCATCACGATCCGATTCCCATTGCACAGATCCAAGGACATCACAATATATATATATATATATATATATATATATATATATATATATATATATATATATATAATAGTTAATATAAAGTGATAAATGCTAAAATATAATAAGTAAAAAGATTATGTATTAAGTCACACGTGTCATCACTCACGTGATTGGCTTGTTGGGCACCTATGACTAGCAAAGGAAACTTATGGGTATTATTTCTTTTATCCCAAAGACTAAAAGGTCTTTGTATAAGAGAACAGTGTTCCTTGAAAAGGAATACATTCTTGACAGAGACAATGGGAGCTTGATAAAGTTGAGCGAGGTTGGAGAACATAGCTCAAGCACCACTCCGCAACCCGAGTTTGTTCAGGTACATAGCACATAAGTTCTGACTTTATGTAGGTCCGGTAGAGTATCCCATCCTCCTGAGAGATATGTGGGAGATATTAGAGGAAAGGATATTAAGGATATTGATTCTCAGACCTACGAGGAGGCTATTATGAGCATAGACTCCGGGAAGTGGCAAGAAGCCATGAATTCTGAAATAGATTCCATGTACTCCAACAAGGTTTGAAACCTAGTTGAAGCATCCAAGGGTTTTGTACCCATCAGTTGCTAGTGCATCTTCAAGAAGAAGATCAGAGTAGATAAAAATGTAGAGACCTATAAAGCAAGGCTAGTGGCTAAAGGGTATCGTCAAAGACAAGGTTTGACTATGACGAAACCTTCTCATGTGTAGCCATGCTAAAATCCATCCGAATTCTACTAGCTATTGTAGCACGCTATGATATGAGATCTGGTATATGGACATGAAAATTGTGTTCCTCAATTGCAACCTCCATGAGGAAGTGTATATGATATAGCCTGAGAGACTTGTGTCCAAGAACTACCTAGATAAGCTATGTAGGTTTCTTAGGTCCATTTATGGACTGAAACATAAGATTTGATAAGGCAATCAGATCTTATGACTTCGTTAAGAATAAAAATGAGCCTTATGTGAACAGGAAGGTAAGTGGGAGCACTATCACCTTCTTGGTATTATATGTGGATGACAATCTGATCATTGGGAATGATATAAGAATGCTATCCACAGTAAATGCTTAGTTATCTAGATACTTCTCCATGAAAGACTTAGGGGAAGTATCATATATCTTGGGGATTCAAATCTATAGAGATAAATCCAAGAGAATACTTGGCTTATCTTAGTCCAGGTACATAGAGACTATTGTTAAAAGGTTTGGCATGAAAAATTTCAAGAGATGTCTCATACCGATGAGATATGGGATATCGCTTTCTATGAGTATATCCCCAAAGACTCCTGAAGAAAGGATGAATATGGATACGATACCCTATGCCTCAGTGATAGGGTCTATCATGTATGTCATGCTATATACCAGGCTTGATATAGCACATGCTTTGAGTATCACGAGTAGATATCAGGCGGATCCAAGCCTGGTGCATTGGAAAGCAGTAAAGTGTATCCTTAAGTACTTGAGAAGGACTAAGGATCTTTTACTGGTATATGGATGTAGTAGCCTCAGGGTTGAAGGCTACACAAACTTGAGTTTCCAGTCCAATATCGATGATAGCAAGTTAAATTTGGGGTATGTGTACACCCTGAATGGAGGAGCAGTATACTGAAAGAGTTTCAAGCAAGATATTACTCCTGACTCGATCACAGAAGTGGAGTAGATTGCTACAATAAAGGCAGCAAATGAGGAGTTTAGATGAAGAAGTTCATCGTAGATTTGGGAGTTGTATCGTACAATAAGGAGCTAATTCCTTTATATAGTAATAACAACAAGGCGTTTGCTCAAGCAAAGGAATCCAAGTCTCATCAGAAGTGTTTTGAGGAGGTTTCAACTTATTAGAGAGATCATGACCCAAGGAGATGTAGTTGTGGAAAGAGTTATATTTGAAGATAACATTGCAGATCCATTGACAAAGTTGTTGTCTCAGATTGTTTTTTAGCGTCACAAGAGTTTGATGGAGATCAGACACATAAGTGATTGGCTTTAGGTCAAGTGAGAGATTGCTAGTCATAGGTGCCCTGTAAGCCAATCATGTGAGTGATGGCATGTGTGACTTAACACACAGTCTTTTTACTTCTTATTATTATTTGGTATTTTATCACTTTATATTACTTATTACATGAAAATATTGTGAGTCCAAGGATATGTGCAATGAGAATCGAATCGTGATGAGATCACGATAATGAGACCGATTCGTCTTTAAACACAGATCCTAAATAATCCCGGTCATAGGTTACACGAGAGGGACATCGAGATAACTAGACAGACTGGTGTATTGTATACCCATCTTTATGATGGATGCAGCTGGTCTCATGCTTGCTCGTGTGGAGACACTAGGAATATAGTGCAGGTGCTCATTGGAGAATGAGTCCACTGATTAATCTGGTCACTAAATGCTGGATGGTTAATGATACCTCATTGTAAGACAGCGATTTTGTTGTCCTAATGGTGTACTTGTTCCTTAGACTTAGGACATCAAGGATGTCCTGTATGAGTGCTCCACTCTTTGATACCAGATTTATAGATTTGAATGTTCTAGATCTAGCACAACAGGTCATCGAGAGTGGCAGCCAATCTTACGAGGGCTATTGAGTGTCAATAGAGGATCATCCGCTCTTAGTGTCATGAGAAGAATATCTCATGTGTTCTTGCTCAGACAAATCCCTAGCCAGGGTCATTTGGATTGAGAGAGAAAGAATTCTCCAGGAGAATCCGATTAGAGCGAGACTCGAGTAGAAACCGTAAGGGTATGATAACACCATGCCCGGTATATGGTCTCCGAGATATTAAATGGATGAGGGACTATATATACATGGTAACCAAGGTTAGACAAGTCCAATGGATTGGATTCCCTTGTATTGTTTGAGGACTATGGCGTAGTGGCCTAATACGTCCGCAGTCGATGAGTCGAGTGAATTATTATGGAGATAATAATTCACTAAGCCAAAAGGAGTTTTGACAT
Organism: Musa acuminata AAA Group; assembly: GCF_036884655.1. Taxonomy (NCBI): domain Eukaryota; kingdom Viridiplantae; phylum Streptophyta; class Magnoliopsida; order Zingiberales; family Musaceae; genus Musa; species Musa acuminata. Next base: position 15,743,304 of record NC_088354.1, read on the forward strand.
TTATGACTCACGGCAAACTCGATATTGGGCCTAAAGGGTCACACACATATGGTAGGCACTACGACGAGTAGAGGTTCGGATATGAAATATCCACTAAAGCCTCTATCTTATTGGATATCCAATAAGCCCATGAATTATTAGATTTTATGGATGAGATCCAATAAGAGCCAATGAAACATTATTGGATATAGATCCACTAATCTAAGAGGCCTGAGTAGTTGGATTGAGATCCAATACCCAATAGAGCAAGATCCATTAGGGTTAAGTTGATAGGGGACCTCTATAAATAGGAGGGAACCAAAGGTTCATAGGCTAGAACCTTTTTGGGTTATCATCTCCTATTCTCCTCTCCCCTTCTCCTCATCGGATAGTAGGCTTAGAGATTTCAAGAGCGTCGTTGCAGCCCTACTGTATTTAAGTTTAACCTCTAGAAAGGAGGGCGCTTAACCTCTTGCATTCACTCCTACAGATCTACAGGGATTCGGGGATATACGATCTCCCTAGGTAATACACTATCTCACACATGGATTTAAGTTTCGTGAGTTTTTAAGCATCAATCTTCGCATGACAACGAATACATCTTTGAAAAATTTGGAGATTTTGTTTATGTTCTTCTGCTACGCATATGATGTCGCCCCCTAGATTTCCTTACATATCTTGCCTCTTGCCAATCTCTTAGGTCTTGCCAAAACCTACTACGAATTATAAATATGATAAGCACTACCAATATCCAATACCTATGTGTTATCATAAGAGTATGATAAATGGAGACTAATCATGAATGTTCCTGAAGCTTTTCTAAGCTTTTGTTTCGCCTTCTCTGCAAAGTACTCTTTGTAGTTCCTCTTCTAGTGCCCATCTTTATAGTAGTGGAAGCACTGACCTTTGTCCTTAGCCACGTCCTTTTTAGTAACTTTTGCTTTACCCAGTCTGCCCTTGCCCTTCTTTAGAGACTTTTCTATCTTCTTTTTCTTTCTAGTCTCACCAGTATAGATAATTGGCTTCTTTTTATTTAATGCTCTTTGCCTCTCTCAACATATTAAGAAGCTCAGGGAGAGTCACCTCAAGCTTGTTCATATTAAAATTTATTATGAATTGTGAAAATAAATCTGGTAAGGATTGAAGCACAAGATCCACACACAGGTTATCCTTTAAGACTATTCCTAGACTTGTGAGTTTCTCTATCTACTCAATCATCTTTAGGACATGGTTCTGAATTGATATCCCCTCAGTCATCATAGCGGGGAAGAGATTCTTGGATATCTCATATCGCTGAGTCCTTCTCTATTCTTTAAATAGTTTGCGGATATATAGAAGAATGGTTTTGGCATCCATCTTTTCATGCTTTCTTTGTAACTTAGGAGTCATGGAGTCCAACATGTAACACTGAGCAAGAGTAGAGTTATTTATGTATTTCATGTAGAGAGCGATCTCATACTCGCTTACCCCTTCCTCGGGCGTGATTTTCTCCGATATGAGAACAATTCTCAAGTTGCGGAGCCAATCCCTATAATTCAGACCAGTGAGTCAACTAACATCAAGTATGCTACATAAGAGATTTGAAAGTGACATTTTCTGAAAATAAAGATGCAGTAGAAATAAATAATATGCAGATTTTTTAAGAAAATAAACAAATAAGATATGGACTTTTATCTTAATCTACTCCCACTATTTTCTCATGAAACACATAAATCCCTCTAGTATGTGAATCAAAGACCCCTAGTGGATCTTTAGTGGGGATTGGGAGCTAATTGGCGTCTTAACGTAATCTCGAGGGACTCGACCATTCACACTAAGCCCGTAAAGGTAGGCAACTCTTGTCGATCACAACTCTTTGTGATTCATGTCCTATTCGGCCTTCGAACCACCATGATCTCGAGCGACTCGACCAACCATGATGTTCGGTTAAGTCAGTACTAACATTACAAAATGAGTCTGATTTGATGATATACCCTTGAGGGACTCGACCAAACATACAATGTCCGTATATCATCGGTGATATCTCTATCGTAGGCAAGATAGCAAATCGCGAAACAAGTGAGCCTTGAGGGACTCGACCAACTCAACCTATGTCGAGAATCGGTCCCTACCTATAACGATGGAAGGCCACGTGGGTCAATCTAATTATCTCATGTTTACCGACTTAATATTATTGAGAGAGGAGATTTTGATTTGGTCTCCTAATATAACATATCACATATATACATATTTAATATATATATCTAAATCGTATGCAAATATATATGCATATTTAGTTGGTGTATAAGCAATCATACATCATATGAGCAATTACACCAGATGATCATAGACCACAGCCTAATATGATCAGGCCCGAGCTAGTGGGCCTAATCACTCATATCAAGATATATGTGTGTAATGATGCATCTCTATGCCCTATAATTGTCCATCTCGTCCTCGTCGATTTCGTCGGCATCTCGATGCATCTTTATGCATTGTGATCGTCCATCTCAGCCTCGTGGGTCCTGCTATCACTTCCACACTCCCTTTGTACCTCCTCATGTGATTATAACTTAATCATAGGTACGTAGGCCCTGTTTTAGATATTTGTCTGAGCAAGAACATATGGGATATTCCTTCTCTCTCAATCTCCCGAAGAATTCTTTCTCTCTCAATCCGAATGACCCTGTTTTAGATATTTGTCTGAGCAAGAACATATGGGATATTCCTCTCATGACACAAAGAGTGGATGATCCTCTATCGACACTCAATAGTTCTCGTAAGATTAGCTGCCACTCCCGATGAACGACTATGCTAGATCTAGAACTTTCAGGCCTATAAACCAAGTATCAAAGAGTGGAGTACTCATACAGGATATCCTTAGTGTCTTAAGTCTAAGGATCATGTACATCACTAGGACAACGGAATCATTGTGTGACAATGAGATATTATTAATCATCCAGTATTCCATGTACAGAACAATCAGTAAACTCATTCTTTAATGAGCACCTACATTATAGCTCTAGTGCCCCCACACGAGCAGCTATGAGACCAGCTGCCTCCATCATATGGATGGGTATACAGCACACCAGTCTGTCTGATTATTTCGATGTCCCTTTCGAGTAATCTATGACCAGGATTATTTAGGGTCTGTGTTTAAAGATGAATCGGTCTCATTATCGTGATTTCATCATCATCCGATTCTCATTGGATAGATTCATGGACATCACAATATATATATGCATATATGCAACAAGCAATATAAAGTAATAAAATATTAAAATATAATAAGCAAAAAGAATGTGTATCATGTTATATGTGCTATCACTCACATAATTGGCTTGCAGGGCACCTATGGCTATTATATGCTCGCTTAGACAAAATCTCTAGCCATGGTCATTCGGATTGAGAGAGGAGTTCTCTTAGAGAATCCGATTAGAGCGAGACTCGGACAGGATTTCGTGTGGGCCTGATGTTACCATGCCCAATAAATGGTCTTTGGGATATTAGATGAATGGGGGACTATAGATATACAATAATTGAGGATATATAGGTCCGATGGATTAGATCCCCTATACCGTTTGTGGATTATGGCATAGTGGCCTAGTACATCCATAGTAGATGAGTCTAGTGAATTATTATGGAGATAACAATTCATTATATTAGAAGGAGTTCTGATAGAATCGACTCATGTCCAACTCGGTATTAGGTCTAGAAGGTCATACAAATATGGTGGATGTTGTGACGAGTAGAGGTGCGGATATGAGATACCCATGGAGCCCTTAGTTTGAATCTTATAGATAAGATCCAATTGGATAATTGAATAGAGATCTAATGATGATAGGATCCATTAAGGGTTAAGCTGCTTACACCTTTATAAATAGGAGGAACCTCATAGTTATAGGCTAAAACCTTTGGTGGTCGCCCCTCCTATTCTCCTCAACCTCCTCTCCTCCTCCTTGGCTCTAGTAGCCTTGCGATGTGTGTGGAGAGGGAGGTTCCATAGCGATATGAGGAGCATCATTATGATGTCTACTATGTGGATCACCGCTAGAGAGGAGTACACGAGTTCTCCTTCATCCACTCTATTGGATTTGGAAATTTCAGGGATATACAATCTCCCTAAGTAACACTTCTCATATGGTACGTGCGATTTTATAGTTTTGTCATACACCAATCGTCGCTCAATGATCAAGTACTTGATTTTGAAAAATATGATTTTATTTTTTATTTTCGCTACGCATGAGATGCTGACCCATGATTTCCTAACAAGGAATACGATGCTCTGCTCCATAATACCATATGGACCCTTATACCATCTTAACCCATATAAAATGTTATCGGGTATAAGTGGATCTTTTAAATTAAGTGGAACTCAGATGAATCCATTGCCAAATACAAAACACGTCTAGTGGCTAAAGAGTTTCACCAACAACCATGTGTTGATTTCATAGAGATCTTCAGTCCAGTTGTTAAGTTAATGATAATTCAACTCATCATAAAATTGGCTATCACTTAAGGCTAGTATATACGATAACGAGATATCAACAATACCTTCTTTCAAGGGACCTTAATTGAAGATGGCTTTATGCAATAACCCATTGCCTTCATCCATTCTCAATATCCTGATCATGTTTGTAAACTATAAAAAGCTATTTATAAATTTCATTAACCTCTAAGAGTTTAGTAGACTAAACTTGGCTTATTTTTTATGTTAACTAGCTTTATCAACTCAAGTTTGATACCTCTTTATTCCTACAATAACAAAAGTGATGTATTATATATCTACTAATTTATATGGATGCATTATTATCACAGGCAATGATTTTATAGGGATCAAGCAATTCTTTAAGCAATTGACAAATCAATTCTTAATTAAAGACCTAGAAACCTTAAACTACTTTCTATAAATGGAAGCAATGTTCATATCTTCTAAATTTTTTATCTGAAAATTTTATTATCAAACATAAACATGCAAAATGCCAAAGAAGTCACCACCTCACTCTCTACAATTGAGTCACTTAAATTATATGATGATAGCTCTGTTGAATCTCGGATTTTGATGATGAAACCAATTGATAAGTGTTTATGATTTAATCTATATTTTGAGCGACGCAAGATACTTCGATCAGGGAGAGACAATTAAAGCAGGAAGAATTATGTTGGGCCAGAGGAAAACGTGTCAGAAGATTGGACGTCGAGCTGGAGGATTGGTCGACGTATCGACAGAAGGCTTCGGGCCATGGATTCAGGCATCGGGCCAAGAAGAGTGGATATTGCACCAAGGATATCGGAGTTACGAGGTCAATTGGCCGATTGGGCAATAGGCCACAAGAGAGGATGATGCGCCGAAGAATCGGACGAAGCGTCGATAGACCAATAACATGCTAGACAACATGATTCATGCTTAGTAATAATTGTCTAGATCGAAGTATGTTTTTGTGTGTGCAGGATTAACTACGATAGCAAGGCATAAAGCAAAATGAAGTCCCAGAGTCAAGAATACGATTTCGTTGGGAGTTCGAGAGTTCGTCGAAAGTCCGGACATTCGTCGGAAGTTCTGTAGGAACCAACCGAAAAGTCCAGGAGCTTGCCAAAGAAGCTCTTCAGAACTCACCAAGAAGATCGTTGTGAAGTCCAGGAGCTTGCTGGGAGTCCGCCGGAACATTTCCGAGAGATCGTCGGAAGTTCGCCGAAAGATCACTAGAAGAAACCGGACTTATCTTGCTTAGATTATGTCTTAGGAATCATAGTTAGCATATAATTGGAGTTGGGATTGGGAGGTAATCCCATCAAGTTGGGCTGGTTTGGGCCAGATTCAAGGCCCAACCAGGGTGTTGAAACCCTGGATGGCGTTGGCACCGCAAGTCCAATGGCGGCACTGCCTGGGGAACAGCACCCCAGGAAATCTGGGCGGTGGTACCGCCCAGGTTGGGTGGTGGTATCGCTAGCAACAATGCTGCCAGCGGTGGTACCGCCCAGTAGCAGATCTTGCAACGGTAGTATCGCCCAAGAACGGCGATGGTACCGGCAATACCCAGGAAACCTAGGATGAGACCTTTTTAGGCTCCAAGTTTGAATCAACTTGAAGCCTATAAATATCCCTCTCATCCCTGGTTAATAAACACAAGCACAGAGAGTTTAAAAGTGAGAAAACACTTTAGAAATCACTTGAGAAATCCCTCATCTAGATCTAACTTTATAATTTTATTTAGAGAGGAGTGTGTGTGCTTGTAAAGGTTGACTCCTATACCTGTGAAAAGGAGAAGAGGGGTGAAAGAAGGAGGTTGATCTTCGCCTATTAAAGGAAGATCAATAGTGGATGCCGGTGGCCTCGACGAAAGAGGAATCAACAAAGTGAATGTAGGTCATGACAACCGAACCACTCTAAAATTTAGTTTACATTTCATCTTAAGCAATTTACTTTACTGCAAACCATTTTACTTGCTTACTGCCTTCAATACATTTAGGAACATGCTTTCAAGTTGAGCAAGTTTCTAAAATCATTTTTATCGTACGAGAATTTTTTGGAACCGACGTATTTTACTGCTGCACTAATTCAATCCCCCCCCCCCCCCCCCCTCTTAGTGTCAACTCATTCCTAATAGTTGGTATTAGAGCCTCGTAATTTCTCATTTGGTTTAACACCCAAGAGAAATGACTCTTTTCGACTTTCAAGATGGTCACTCTCTCATTCGTCCTCCCTTGTTCAATAGGATGGACTACATATATTGAAAAACTCGAATGAGAGTTTTCTTGCTTTCTTTGGATTTGAACTTATGGAATATTATCATAAGCGATTTTCAAAGGTCTTCTTTTCTAATGAACCATTGGAATGATCTGGAGAAGAAGATTTTTTCTTTAAATGCTAGAGCTATGAACGCTCTATTTTGCGCCTTAGACAAAAATAAATTTAATCGCATTTCTATGTGCGAAATGGCTTTTGATATTCAGCACATTCTCGAAATCACACACGAAGGCACTAATAGAGTAAAAGATTCTAAAATAAATCTTTTAATGCACGATTTTGAACTATTTTGAATGAGGCCAAGTGAAACCATTGGAGAAATGTACACCCATTTTACGGATATCGTCAATGGTTTAAAAGCTCTTGGCAAATGCTTTTCTAATTTTGATCTCATTAACAAGATTTTACGATCACTTTCTAAAAATTAGGATTAAAAAATAATGGCTATTCAAGAATAAAAAATTTGGATACCATTTTTATCGAAGAACTTATCGGGTCTCTAATGACCTATGAAATGACGTGTAATGCACGTGAAGAACTTAAGAACTACCTTCCAAAGAATATGAAGGATTTCGGACTAAAAATAATTGAAGACCACTCGAGCATAAGCTCAAGTGATGGTGAACTTGAACTCATCACTATGAAATTTAAAAAATTCATGAAACAAAAATTAAAGAACAAAAAGAACACAACTACTTGCTATGAACGCAAGAAGAGGGAAGAATCGACCTCCTCCGAAGATGAGGAGAAAATCAACAAAGGCGAAGTGACAAACTATACCTTAACGACTTTCTACAACGAGATAAACAACTCAAACGAAACTCCCTTAGTTTACTTTAAAATTACTTAATGTTCTTCGTGAGTTGTTTTTAATTTAATTTTAAAAAAATATTTATATACATTTTTTAAAAAAATTACATGTTTAATAATGTAATGAAAATGTAAAAATTGGGATCATGCTAGTAATTTTGAAAATGATAATGAAAATTATATATTTTATGTTAAAGGAATAAAATGTTAGATTTAAATCTAATAATAATCATATGTATGTTTTTCAAGAAGAAATTATGTGTATTTCCGATGTTGACTGAAATCATGCTTGGTGTTTTAATGATACAATAATGCAATAAAATGTTAAATATAAATCTAATGCTTGTACACTTAACAAGATTAATCATATTGTTTCTTAACTTTAATTAAAGATGCTCTATAATTAATGAAATCAAGTTTCATTTGAAGTAATGATTTGATATTATACTCAATGAGTTTATGTTTCGAATTTATGCATGATGATTCTTAAGATTTATGGATTATCGATTTTTACGTTAATGAATGTGGCCTTTTTAGTTTTAAACTATGATGTATGTTTTCATACAAAAAACTTAATCATGCTTATATGAAATCAATCACATAAAATAAAATACATAAAAAGAAAAATATATTATCATTAGAATTAAAATGATGAATCAAATCTATTGTTTAAAGAAACCTTATGTTTAATGTGTTATAATTTTTTGGTCTTGATTTTATTATGAAATCTACTTTTCGATCTTAAACAACAATGCATGTTTTAACTGAATTAAAGAATAGAAGATAAGAACAATTATTGAAGAAGCTTTATTGAAAAAGTAAGGAAGATGAAAATGCTTTACATGTTCCCTCTCCTATTTATACAAATTAGGAGAAAGGATTTTCCTCAACAGAATAGAGGATTTTCCTCAACAGAATAGAGGATTTTTCTCAACAGAATAAAGAGATTTCCTCATATAGTTGAGAAAATCTTATCTTCTATCATTAACTTGGGCATTGCTTCTGTGAAATAAATCAAATAGAAAAGGGGGAAGGAAATATTTTTCTTAAAGAATTTCTCAATCTCTACTTTATCGATCTTTTAAAAATGGGGATATCAATGTATGTTTGTTATTTTTTTGAATCTCTTGAAATTGATTTTGAGTTGACGATTTGAATTTAAATGTGCTTTATCTTAATTTTTCAAGATTTATAACTTAAGATTTCTTATGTATCATTTGATCTCTTATGTTTCTTTTTGCTATTTATAAAAAGAAGAGATTTATTAAAATAAATAATATCTTATGACACTCATAAAAAATTGAGACATTATGTATCAATCGAGTTCTCACAAGAATCTATTTACATTGTCTTCATTAAATTTTCTTGAAAAGATTTTGATGATTTTGATTATTTGAATTTGAATGAGTTTTTACCTATATCGTGATTTTAATTCCTTGGAATTACTTGAGATATTTTTTTAATCAAGATCTCTTCTTTGTACTCCTACGATTTTTCTTGGTATTTTACTAAAGAAGAGATTTTCTATGTGAATCATAATATTTTATATGCATGAATTGAGGTCTTGTTCTCCTATAAGATTAAATGAATTTTATCTATATTATGATCTCCTGAGAGTTATTTTTGTTAATTATTTAAGAGGAGATTTGTTAAAATGGATCATGGTTTCTCTTGATTTCTTAAATTTTAGATTTAATCTTTCATTTTTTATGATTGAAATAATGATTGAAACATTGATGATATGAATGCATAAAATACTCATGATATTGTTTTGATATTCTAAAATGATATAAATTTGCTAGTTTATGAGTATCATGTATGATATGATGATTGATTTATTTTTAGTATCATGCATAGAGTAAGGATGATATGTAAAGTTTTAAAATTGTGCATGTTGTAAATTGAAACTATAATGATGCATAAACATATTGAAATAATGATTGAAACATTAATGTAATTATGAATGATGATTTGATATTATGCATGTAATATTTCAACTTATGATAATGATGCATGCAATGATAAAATATTCATGATGAAAAATTGTTTTGACATTCATAACTTGATTTTTCATCTTTGATTATTCATCCTTTATCATGATTTGAAAATTATTGTAAAAGGAAAAAAAGATACAAAATTGTATTCTTCCCTTCTTTTTGACAATGACAAAGGGGGAGATAGCTAGTTTGCTTGCACATCTAAAGAGAAGATACATATGTACTTCATGTAGCTTGCTTCATGTAAAACATTGTATCTTGCTATCTTGTTATCTTGCATTATTTTTCAAAAACTTGCTAGCCTTCGTACTTCAAAGAGAAGTAACACTTGTCAAATTGTTAACTTGATTGTTGTAAAATAATGTAAAATTTTGTTAGCTTGCATTTTGCAAAGGAAGCAAAAATGACACTTCTTAAAAGAGAAGAAAGAGCTTGCTATCTTGAACATCACTATCTTACTAATCTCAAGAAGCAAAACTTGCAACTTGCACATTGCAATAGGAAGCAAGAATCGCTAGCTTACACACTTCAACAAGAAAGCTATATTACATTTGCTTTCGAAATTTCTGCTAGTTTGTATGTTGTAAACTTGCTATCTTACTACCTTGCATATCTAAAACTTGATAGCTTGTATGATGTAACACTTGCTAAAATTTCTAGCTTACAAGTTGCATGATGATAAAACTTAATATTATGTTTTTCATGCAATAATTTGGACTTATATCTCAAACACTTGATAGTTGAAACTTCTCCTTTTTGTTGATGACAAAGGGAGAGAAGTATAATCATGTTATGCATGATGATGTGTTACAAATATTCATGATAAAATTTGTAATGACTTGAATTTAGCTTGAATTTAAGGTTCTATCAATATGGTATATTGATAGAGGGAGTTTGTTTAAACTCCGGGAGTTAAAGGTTAACTCCGTCATCAATTGGTTGTCATCATCAAAAAGGGGGAGATTGTTGAATATCAAATTTTGATGATAAAACCAATTGATAAGTGTTTATGATTTAATCTACATTTTGAGTGACGTAGAATGCTTCGATCAGGGAGAGACAATTAAAGTAGGAACAATCATATTGGGCCGAAGGAAAACTTGTCAAAAGATTGGACGTCGGGCCGAAGGATCGGTCGATGTATTGATAGAAGGCTTCGGGCCATGGGTTTGGGCATCGGGCCAAGAAGAACGGATATTACACTAAGGATATCAAAGTTGCGAGGTTAACTGGCTGATTGGGTAATAGGCCATAAGAGAGGACGATGCGCCGAAGAATCGAATGAAGCATTGATGGACCAATGATATGCCGGACAACACAATTCATGCTTGGTAATAATTGTCTAGATTAAAGTGTGCTTTTGTGTGTGCATGATTAACTACGATAGCAAGGCATAAAGCAAAATGAAGTCTCGGAGTCAAGAACGCAATTTCGTTGGGAGTTCGAGAGTTCATCGGAAGTTCTATCGGAACCAACCGAGAAGTCCAAGAGCTTGCCAAAGAAGCTCATCAAAACTCACCAAGAAGATCGTCGTGAAGTCTAGGAGCTTGTTGGGAGTCCACCGGAACATTGCCGAGAGATCATCGGAAGTTCGCCGGAAGATCGCCGGAAGAAACCAGACTTATCTTGCTTAGATTATGTCTTAGGAATTATAGTTAGCACATAATTAGAGTTAGGATTGGGAGTAATCCCATCAACTCTGTTAAGGGCCAACTGGGCCCGAAGTTGGGCTAGTTTGGGCTAGATTCAAGGCCCAACCAGGGTGCTGAAACCCTGGCCGACGGTGGCACCGCCAGGGCCAATGGTGGCACCGGCTGGGGAACAGCATCCCAGGAAATCTGGGTGGTGGTACCCCTAGTATCAGATCCTACGATGGTAGTACCGCCCAGGAACGACGGTGGTACCGCCAATACCTAGGAAACCTAGGATGAGACATTTTTAGGCTCCAAGTTTGAATCAACTTAAAGCCTATAAATACCCCTCTCATCCCTGGTTAACAAACACAAGAACAAAGAGTTTGAAAGTGAGAAAACGCTATAGAATCACTTGAGAAATCCCTCCTCTACATCTAACTTTAGAATTTTGTTTAGAGAGGAGTGTGTGTGCTTGTAAAGGTTAACTCCTAAACCTGTGAAAAGGAGAAGAGGGGTGTAAGAAGGAGGTTGATCTTTGCCTATTAAAGGAAGATCGATAGTGGATGCCGATAGCCTCGATAGAAGAGGAATCGGCGAAGTGGATGTAGGTCATGATGACCGAACCACTCTAAAATCTAGTTTGTATTTCGTCTTGAGCAATTTCCTTTACTACAAACTATTTTACTTGCTTACTGTCTTCAATACATTTACGAACACGCTTTCAAGTTGTGCAAGTTTCCAAAATCGTTTTTATCATAGGAGAATTTTTCGGAACCGACGTATTTTACCACTGCACTAATTTACCCCCCCTCCTCTTAGTATCGACTCATTCCTAACAAGCTCTACTATGGATCCTACATAGTACCGATAAGTATTTGGTTCCTTACAGTATTTATCTCTCACATGTCTAAACATTTCTTTTATAATCAATAAATTATCACAATTCATGCATCAACCCTTATTGGTCTACACTAAAATGTGTTATGCAATATCTTAAAAGGACTCTCAATCATGAACTTCTCCTTTTGTAAATACTTATCATTATATTTTCAAACCTTTGCTAATGTTAATTGGACAAGCCTACTATTCTCTTTGGAGCAAATCTAATTGGTTTGAGTTCCAAGAAATAAAACACAATTGTAAGATCCACCACTAAGATTGAATACTAAGCTATCTCTACCACTGTTACAAAATTCAATTGGATCACCAATCTACTATATGAACTTAATATCACCTCTCAATCCACTCCTATAATATATTATGATAATGTCGATGTCACCACCTATTTATGCATCAATTCCGCTCATGCATTAAACACGTTATTATCGACTTTCATTTTATTACTACATGTTTCTTAATTCTATCCTTCTAACCAACTAGTAGACTCTGTCACAAAGCCTCTAGCCCATAAGATATTTTAATTGTTTCGATCCAAAATTAACATCCATCACATAATCTTAATCTTATGGGAACATAATAAAATATCATGATATATGTAAATATGAAATGACAACTTTACATGTTTTAATCCTCAATTAACCTATAACTTAAATACATAATTTGAGTCTCATAATATATATATATATATATATATAATAATAATAATAATAATAATAATAATAATAATAATAAATTCTTCATAATATACGTCATATATACGTATCGACAAACCTTGTACTGCAAGCAGAGCCCACACCAACAAGCTACTCATTTTATGCGAAGCTTGGACCAGACGACGGCTCTCCATTAAGATTTGGTCGTCAGTTCAGACCACGAACGACGTGTCCCTGCATTATCCCTTCCCTGTGCTTATTTATGCTGCCACAGCGAGCCCCATCTCCCTTGGAGTGCATTGACCATGGCGCCCACAGAGATGAGCGCCTCCGCCAACGGCTCCCGCAAGATTGCCGCGGAGTCCCGCCACGTCCTGCCGCCGCCGCCCGGTCTCTTGGGAGTCGATTTCTGTCTGAGGCTCCTCCTGTTTGCATATGCCGTCTCTGCACTTGCAGTCACCTGTTTGTAAAGTATCATCACCATGATGGCTGTCTTCTTTGCCATCTCTCCATCAACAAGGAGTCTGTTCCTTCTCAGCCTCTTCGACGCGGTGATTTAAGCTTCATAGCTGCCTTTATATTTATCTATTACGTAACGACGAACTAATCATCACCTTATGTGTTGGCAGCTGATGGCGGGAGTGATGGCTTCAGCCACCGGCGCCGCCGGCTTCGTCGCCTACATAGGTCTCAAGGGGAATTCACATGTCAACTGGAGCAAAGTCTACAACGTCTACGGCAAGTTTTGCAGGCACATCGGCAGCTCGATCACCATCTCCCTCGTCGCGTCTTGCTCGTCGTGCCCTCAGCGTACTCCCTCCACCGCCGTTGTCACTGATCATTTAATGCACACGGCACATTCAACACACTCTTGTCGCGTTTGTACTGCTGCCAATATGCTGCGTGCAGTCACCTATTGCTGCCGTTCATCTCGTGTGATTGTTGTCGATGATCAACGGATGTGATGTCTCGATCGGATTGGACCAGTTGTTCTAACTCGGCTCTGTTGAAGTTGGCCCCATCAATCAATCTGATCAATGCCACGATGCCCACTTACTATTCATCCAGGTGAGAGAGAGGTTCCTTCCATCAGACATGGTTCGCCCGGCTCCGTGGCTCTATATTGACTCGTCGCCCACCACTTGCGCGGAATAACGTACCGCTTGGCATCTGCTCACCTCCGCTGCCCCTCTTCTCTCTTATTATTGCTCGTCTATTATTTTACCGCCTTCTCATCTCCAAAATCCGCACCTCTCTTTCTGTGTCTCCGCATACGACGAAAGCAGCGAGTAAATGCGAGGGTTCGACGAGCCCCGACCCCAAATCTAGTGCTTGTCCGTCGACGGAGCTCCGATCCGCCAGCTGCCAATCCCTTCCTGAGCTCCCCTCCTGACGAGGTGATGAGCTGAGCCATGGGCTGCGTCCTCGCCAAAGAGGCATCCCTTAGCCCCACGCTCTCCTCCTCTGGCCGCAGACGGCGGGAGAAGAAGCACACCGTCGCCGACGGAAGCAAATCCCAGGCCGCCCTCCCTGGGATCGAGATCGCATGGCAGGAGGACGCGGAGTGTCCGGATGGGAAACGTCACTCGCGGCGCAGGCGGCAAGGACCCGACCCCAGACTGAGCAGCTCCCCTGGCCACGTCCACGGCGAGCTGGTGGCTGCCGGCTGGCCCTCCTGGCTCTCCAATGTCGCCGGGGAGGCCATCAAAGGCTGGACGCCCCGGCGTGCTGACACATTTGAGAAGATCGACAAGGCGAGCTTCCTCCTTTACTGCAGCAAATTGTACCTGTTGCCACTTCCATTGGGGTTTCGTAGCTAAAACCGGTGTCCATTTCTTTTCGTGATTTAGATTGGGCAAGGGACCTACAGTAATGTGTACAGGGCGAGGGACATGTTGACGGGCAAAGTTGTGGCAATGAAGAAGGTCAGGTTTGATACCATGGAGCCAGAGAGTGTCAAATTTATGGCGAGGGAAATCCTTATTCTGCGGCGGTTAGATCATCCTAATGTGGTGAAACTGGAAGGTCTTGTCACGTCCAGGATGTCCTGTAGTTTGTATTTGGTGTTCGAGTATATGGAGCATGACCTTGCTGGTCTTGCTGCGAATCCCAAAATCAAGTTCACTGAGCCTCAGGTTAGATTTTAGTGATATCCAGTTAATCCACCTCTTAAAGCTATCATCTTTCTTGATATGTCTACCTGACATTGCACTTGAGCAGGTGAAGTGTTATATGCATCAGCTGTTGTCAGGATTAGAGCACTGTCACAGTAATGGTGTGCTGCACCGTGACATCAAGGGCTCGAATCTTCTAATTGACAATGAAGGGTTACTTAAGATTGCGGACTTCGGCTTGGCTACATTCTTTGATCCTAACCATAAGCATCAAATGACCAGCCGAGTGGTCACTCTTTGGTACAGGGCGCCAGAGCTTCTGTTGGGAGCCATTGATTATGGTGTGGGTATAGATCTTTGGAGTGCGGGCTGCATTTTAGCTGAGTTGTTAGCTGGCAAACCTATTATGCCTGGGAGGACCGAGGTAATCTTTTGATTTGACACTGTATCAGTATCCAGAACTTCCACATGATACATCCTGAAAACTTGTAATAAAAGAGAAAACCCTTTATTGGACATATAACTGCCATTGTGCATATTGATGCTGATCACAGAAGGATGATAATACTAGAAAAGACTTTGTGAAATGTACTCTGATAAGATCCATTCATTCCTTCTGTTACATCTGGTGCAATTTGCTTTTTAGAAATTTACTAAACCAAGATGTGATATTTGGCAGAGGTATATGATAGGCAAATTAAGTCATTTAGAATGCTGCACATAAGAAAGGCAACAGTTCTAGGTGTTATAGAATGCTTAATGCAATTAGAAGGTGAGATTCTGACGACAATGCAAGTCTAGAATTAGTTTCATATATTACAGATACCAAATTGATAAGGAAAGCTGGAAGATTTGATATCAGTTGTTAGTGGCTCATTGGTAGCTGGAACTCTAAACATATAGTTAGTAATAAAAAGGAGATGCAAACATTTTATCAGGTTGATGAAGCAAGATGCACTGAAGTGTGAAATAGATTGGTTTAGGCTTGATGTCATGTTTTCGTTGGCAAATCATGGAATATGTGTGCTGGTGGTTTAACATGTACTTCTTGGATTAGTTGACATACAAGGCAATTAAAGACAAGGAATAATTAGATCTTGCTTTACTCAAACTAGTAATTCCTGCCAACCAATTCTTCCAGAAAAATGTTAGGATCTTAATATAGACATATCTGCCCACCGATCCCTCGAAATCATTATGGGTAGTTATTTTCATAATTCCAACTCAAGGTGTACATGCATAGAGGAGATCCACTATAAAGTATATTAGCTAGTAGATGACATGCCCGAAAATTATTGGAGTCTAACTCGTCATAGATATATTACCATGACTATGCTGGTCTCACATAATTGCAAAACATTAATATTGTTTCTTGAAGGTATCTATTTATCACTGCTGCTATCTGAATGGCTTCATTTATCAGGTTGAGCAGCTGCATAAGATTTTTAAGCTTTGTGGCTCCCCTTCAGAGGACTATTGGAAGAAGTCAAAGTTGCCGCATGCCACAATTTTCAAACCCCAACAACCATACAAACGTTGCATAAAGGAGACATTTAAGGATTTTCCACCATCATCATTACCATTAGTTGAAACTCTTCTGGCAATTGATCCAGCTGAACGTTTAACTTCCACTGCTGCACTAAATTGTGAAGTGAGTGTCATAGAATGTTTTTTCTATCCTCCAGAAAATGGTTTTGTTAGTAGTGGTGATGGTAGGATCATTTATACTGTCATGAATTATATTGCATATCTTATAACACCATATTGTTAGTTGCACCAAAAAGAGTTACTTTCATGCCACCGTACAATTGAAAGTTGTTGGAAATGTAACTATCTTATTGCAGTCATGGAACTTCAGTGTCTTGGTTTTTATGAATGTTGTAGAAGGAACTTTTCTTTTATGAATGTCGACTTGATTTCATCCTATAATCCCAGGGTGTGATGTCTATTTCAGCTTTTGGTTCCTTGGACCAAATGCCTTTCACGCTCATGCAAAAATTATTTATGAAAAACTGCTGTACTGAAAAGCCAACTTCTCTATGCATCTTGTTACACGATAAAATTACTTCTGTTCACTGCTTTATGTCATGGAAAAGCTAAGACACTTGATTGCTTGACAACTAGGAAAACTATAGAAAAGACAGAATATCTCATGCAGTGTTTAAGCTCTCCAGTTTGGAGAAATCATATCAAGAAATCTCTTTATACATCAACATTTTTTCTGAACTTGATATGCAAACCCTTTTTATTGGCTTAGTAGGGAACCAATAGAAGGTTTGAAATGAGAATGAATAGATGAAAAGATCTGAGCTTTGTGAGCAGAATGCACGTATGGCTTTTAAGAACGAAAATGTGTACCTTCTAAGATATATGAAATTCAGTTTTATTAAAGATATTAGTTATTTTAAATATGTTATTTTTGTTTCTATTTCTTTTTTTAATTTCTTTTAGACTTATTTTGGCATGACAATTACTTAAGGTAATTGAGATTAGATGAAGGGAGGTATGATTTTGTCCTCTGAATATAGGATGAAAGCTTCGGTCTTCCCAAGCATTGTCTCACTTTTCTGCTTTAGTGCTTGTTGCCAAGGATTGAAATATCATATCGTACCAGTGTTTTGAGGTTTGCTCGGTACGATATGATACTGTGTACCGAGCGGTATGCTAGGGTGTACCGAGCGGTACACCTAATTTAGGCGTAAAATCCTCCGAAAATACCTGAAAAAAAAAGAAGTTAGGATAGGATTTTTAAGTTAGAAATAAATATAGTAATAGTATAAGTTTAGCAAAATCAATGTAAATTAGGTAAGAATAGTATCATTATATCTTTGTCGGACTTTGAGGAATAATCTTGTGCAAGGTTCATATTTCAGTCTATTACGGATTGTCCTTCTATAAATATTGAAATATCTACCGAAAAATCATTTAAATTGTTAGATTATTTCGTTACAATATAAACTCTAAAATTTAAATGAATTAAATAATCACATATGTAGATATACTTGATTGTTGATTCTATCACCAAAACAAACGACGGGCCTCCACGAGTTGTCACGAACGGTCGTCGCGCACCCGCAACAACTTCTTTCAACGAACCGTTCGTCTCTCTCATCTACATGTACAACTACTTGGCAGCCTGTTTTGCCTTGGTTTTGAGTCATTTTGCTTGTAAAAATATAAGTTCAAACAAGTTGCAGCGCTACAAAGCGACCGCTCACCGAACCAAGCAAAACAGCCCCAAAACAGCCCAAAATAGCTCCGTTTTCGTGTGTCGTGGGCTATTTTCTGCAGCCCGCCTCCGCTCACCAAAACGTCAGCCATCTCAGCCCCTTTGAACCCCCTGGGTGGCACAGGGCTGGATGGGGCTTCGGTATAGTGTTGGGCGTTGAACAACCTTTCGCAAGTTCGCACGTTACCTTGATGGGAACTTGTTGTCGTGCCCGGCACCCGGTGAGCAGCTGTTTGTGGACTTGCAGCTGTTCGTTCAACCCTCTAAAGTCCTTGTTTTCCCCCTCTCCCTCTTTTCTCTTGTGCACGCAAGGTGCTCGCTGAATTGCTTGTAAAGCTTCCCCTTTTCGCGAGACGTCGGGACTTGTCCGTCGCTCGTTCTTTCGAACTAATCAACTTTCTCTTTTACAGGTCCTTCGGGACCTGCGAGAGGTTGCAAGTGGGCTGATCTTTGCAGAGCAATATCGCAAGGGCGAAGCGCGACTTAGGCAACGCAAATTAAGTTTGCGTCTTTGCTGCAAGGGTACCTCGCGACTTAGGCAACGCAAGCTAAGTTCGCGTCTTGGCTGCAAGGGTGCATCACGCCTTAGGCAATTCCAGCTTCTTGTGCAGAGGACCGCACATGGTGAGGGAATGCCCACAAAAACAGGCACTCAATGCTTTGACGACTTCCATCCACCTTGCGTGCCACTGGACAACTTCCAAGTGATTCTTGGAATGGAGTTCATGCACGCGGCGAAGTTGGTGCCAATGCCATTCTTGAACTCCCTGTGTATGATGGGAGGTGACGACCCCTGCGTGATTCCTGTCTCTCGGAGAGGAACCAAGGAGCCCCAACACATATCGGCATTACAACTGAAGAAAGGGGTGCGAAAAGGTGAATTAACATTCGTGGCTACTATGAAGCTAGAGCCACTCGACGAGAAGACCATTCAAGAACCTGTTGTGGTGGCGAACGTCCTGAAAGAGTTCAATGACGTTATGCCACCCGAGTTACCGAAGACTCTTCCACCACGTAGAGGCGTGGATCACAACATCGAGCTGGAGCCAGGAGTGAAACCTCCAGCGAGACCACCCTACCACATGTCCCCGTTAGAGTTGGCAGAACTCAGAAAGCAGTTAGGTGAACTGCTAAGCGGTGGTCTCATCCGCAGCTCTAAAGCACCTTTTGGAGCTCCAGTTCTCTTCCAGAAGAAACAAGATGGGAGCCTCCGACTATGTGTCGATTACCGAGCTCTTAACAAAGTGACAGTGAAGAACAAGTATCCCATCCCGCTCATCGCAGACTTATTCGACCAGTTGGGCAAAGCCAAGTATTTCTCGAAACTCGACCTTCGGTCGAGGTATTGGCAGGTGCGCATTGCTGAAGGCGACGAAGCGAAGACTACCTGTGTGACCAGGTATGGAGCGTTTGAGTTCTTGGTGATGCCTTTCGGCTTTAACCAACGCTCCGTCCATGTTCTGCACTCTCATGAACCAACTAATCAAGGAGTATTTGGACAAGTTCGTGGTCGTCTACTTAGACGATATCGTTGTATACAGCCAAACGCTCGAGGAGCATGTTCGGCACCTTCGGACAATATTCAAGGTTCTCAGGGAGAACACTTTGTTCGTAAAAAGGGAGAAATGCTACTTCGCCCAAACGAAGATCTTATTCTTGGGGCATCGAATCGATGATGGTTCCATTCGCATGGACAAATCAAAAGTGCAAGCGGTTGCGGAATGACGAACTCCAAAGAAGGTGCCAGAGTTGAGATCCTTCCTTGGTTTCGTCAACTACTATCGACGCTTCATAGCGGGGTACTCGAAGCGTGCAACTCCACTGACGGAGTTACTGAAGGAGCAGCCTGAAGGCTGCTGTTATGGAAGAACCAGTGCTCAAATTGCTAGACTATGGGGAGCCTTTTGAAGTCCATATAGATGCTTCGGACTTCGCTATTGGGGGAGTACTCATGCAGGAAGGTCATCCGGTAGCCTACGAGAGCCGCAAGCTCAACGAGACCGAGCGGCGGTATCCGATGCACGAGAAGGTGACAGCAGTGATCCACTGTCTACGAGTTTGGCGACACTACCTTCTCGGATCGCGATTTATGCTGAGGACAGACAACATCGTTCTGAGCTATTTCCAAACATAGAAGAAACTTTCCCCAAAACAAGCACGGTGGCAGGACTTCTTGGTTGAATTTGATATGGCAATGGAGTATAAGCTTGGGAAGGCAAATGTCGTGACCGATGCATTGAGTCGGAAAATGGAGCGCGTGAATGCCGTACAATTGGAGGGCGGAGGCCAAGCAAGTCAATTGCACTCCAACTTCCTTTCCAGGATCAGGGATGGACTGTATGGTGATCCCCAGGCAGTTCTCCTGATGCAGCTCATCAAAGAAGGCAAGGCACGACGATTTTGGGTCCAGGAGGGACTCGTGTACACAAAAGGGAATCGAGTTTATGTTCCTCGAGTGGACAATTTGAGGCGTGAACTCTTAAGAGAGTGTCACGATTCCCTTTGGGCTGGACACCCAGGTATTCATCGAACGTTGGCTCTCGTGGAGAGGGCCTTCTACTGGCCGAAGATGGGGACTGATGTGGAGGAATATGTTCGAACATGCCTCACTTGCCAACAAGACAAGGTGGAGCAGCGGAAGCCGGTGGGACTTTTGGAGCCGTTGCCCGTACCAGAAAGGCCATGGGAAAGCATTTCCTTAGACTTCATATCGAGCTTGCCACTAGTAGGGAGACTCGGATCGATACTCGTGGTAGTCGATCGATTTTCAAAGTATGCAACTTTCATTGTTGCTCCCCTACATTGTTCAGTAGAGGAGGCGGCCAAGTTGATGATGAAGGATGTGGTGAAGTATTGGGGATCCAAGTTATACTTCTCCACAAGTCTCCACCCCCAGACGGATGGCCAAACTGAGAGGATAAACTCGCTCCTAGAGCAATATCTCCGGCACTACGTGAGTGCCAACCATCGAGATTGGGTGAAGCTATTGGACATTGCTCAATTCTCCTACAACTTGCAGCGGAGCTCTGCGTCCAACAAGAGCCCCTTCGAGATCATTACCGGACAACAACCGTCAATTCCTCACACCATGGTAATTGGGTATACTGGGAGTAGTCCGTCAGCCTACCACTTTGCAAAGGAGTGGTACCGAAATGTAGATATTACGCGGGCTTACTTGGAGAAGGCGGCAAAAAGGATGAAGAAGTGGGCATACTTGGGAAGGTGACCGCAAGAGTTCAAGGTTGGCGATTTGGTGTTGGTAAAGCTCCAACCAGCATCACTCCAATTCTTTAGGAACAAAGTCCATAAAGGATTGGTGCGCAAGTATGAAGGACCCTTCCCAATTATCAGCAGGGTAGGCAACGTCTCTTACAAGTTGCAACTGCCGGCGTGATTCAAAATTCACAACATTCTTCACGCCAGCAACCTAAAAGCCTACCACTCGGATCCGCAAGATGCTTCCTGAAGTGTTCCAACTCGGCTACCTCTCATCACAGCCTCCTACGAGAAGCGAGTTGAAACCATTTTGGCGGACCGCAAGATAAAGCTACCCAATGGAGCTGAGCAAACAGAGTACTTGGTGAAGTGGCGAAAGCTTCCCCGAATTGAAGCCAGTTGGGAGCCTGAAGACGCCCTACGACATGAAGAAGCGATCATCAACAACTACAAACAAGCATCGACGTGGGTGTCGACAGTTTAAGTGGGAGAGAATGTCACGAACGGTCGTCGCGCACCTGCAACAACTCCGTTCAACGAACCGTTCATCGCTCTCAAGTCTCATCTACATGTACAGCTACTTGGCAGCCTGTTTTGCCTTGGTTTTGAGTCATTTTGCTTGTAAAAATGTAAGTTCGAACAAGTTGCAGCGCTACAAAGCGATCGCTCACCGAACCGAGCAAAACAGCCCAAAAACAGCCCAAAACAGCTCCGTTTTCGTGTGCCGCGGGCTGTTTTCTGCAGCCCGCCTCCGCTCACCAAAACGTCGGTCATCTCAGCCCCTTTGAAACCCCCGGATGGCACAGGGCTGGATGGGGTTTCGGTATAGTGTCGGGCGTTGAACAACCTTTCGCAAGTTCGCACGTTACCTTGACGGGAACTTGTTGTCGCGCCCGGCACCCGGTGAGCAGCTGTTTGTGAACTTGCAGTTGTTCGCTCAACCCTCTAAAGTCCTTGTTTTCCCCCTCTCCCTCTTTTCTCTTGTGCACGCATGGTGCTTGCTGAATTGCTTGTAAAGCTTCCCCTTTTCGCGAGACGTCGGGACTTGTCCGTCGCTCGTTCTTTCGAACTAATCAACTTTCTCTTTTACAGGTCCTTCGGGACCTGCGAGAGGTTGCAAGTGGGCTGATCTTTGCGGAACAATATCGCAAGGGCGAAGCGCGACTTAGGCAACGCAAGCTAAGTTCGCGTCTTTGCCGCAAGAGTGCCTCGTGACTTAGGCAACGCAAGCTAAGTTCGCGTCTTGGCCGCAAGGGTGCATCACGCCTTAGGCAATTCCAGCTAAGGCCATGATAGGGTGGCGGATTGGGGTCCTCAATCCTATACATCTGCATATCAATATAATATGTTTGTTGGACCTAATCATAAAATTGATCCCAGGACATAGTGTATTGATACACCGTATGTCATTGGTGCATCAATGTGGTGATGATCGTAGGCTGATCATCATAAATCACATTTGTCCGAGGCAGCTCATGAGGCATATATTGGTGAATGTCAGAGCTTCTACTTTCGCTATTGATCTACTGCTCTGTATTATACTGTTGCTCGGAGAAGTATGACCAACTATCACCGTGGTGTTGTTGGCCATATGATTCTCCATAATACGACGACTGTGAATACGACGAGCTTCGTTTTGTGTCTACATCATGTAGGCTTTGTCGCCTGCTCAAATTCATCCACTACCTTCCCCTTCCGCGCATAAACTTGACCAGTACCTTGTCGAGTTCCATGATTTGAATCTTGGGTGACATGTATAAAATATTACTTCTCGGTCCATGCATCACCCTCAAGTTGTGTAGGCGAGACCAACGACTGCCCGGCATCACCGCCATCATCCGTCGAGGCATTGTTATCTGTGTTGCTGTCATGTCTCTGGACCGAGCTAGTTGTTGAATGTGATTGTGAAGGTGTCTCGTTGCCTGATTCGATCCTACGATGCGACTGATGCTACTGCCTTCCCTTTTTCCTTTGCACGCTGGGTGGACGACTGTGACCGTTGGGTGTCTGTGGTTCCTCGAGCAATTTGACTCGATGTTGTTTGACTCTTGTCACGTTATGATCGAGGGGGATTTTCCACTTGTTGAGGTTGTGCTTCTTATTCTTCATTGCCTCAGTGATAAAACGCGAAGGACGTTAAGGATCTTCCACCTCATCAAGTAGAGGATCCTCTTGGTTCTCTGCTACTTCAACCCAATCTAACATCAGCTTTGAATCTTCATTGTAGAATTGGAGGTCGATGGGATCAATATTTGGTTTCTCTGGCTCCTTTATCCAGCTCAGCACATCGCAACCTTAGCCGCATGTTATAATGGATATATATCAGTTTCTCTAACTGTCTATACGAGAGTTTGTTACAAACCTTTGTGTGAATCAATGCAAACGTTAACTAATTACATTCGTAACCACTAGATGTTGTCGTCTGTGAAAGTACACGAACGGCAACCTTCCTTAAATTGTAGTCACCACTCGACTGCAAAAAGATATAAATAAGATTTTATTAGCATAATAAATAATTAACATCAAATATAATTGATAGTCAATATGTGTAACTTTTTCTCACCAGGATCCATAGTGTAACGACACGATATAGCTACAACGTCAGAGAATGAATCAATTGTTTCTCAAAATAATCGACCCTCAATAAGAGCATCGGCTGCATCAGTAGTGTTTGGCAAGAGCTGATATATAACATTTCGTAGTGTCGTTAGTAAATCATTTTGCATTCCGAGAGCATATTGATATTGAATTGTCGGGCTTAAATAATACGTTGCAAAACATAATTTTGTTAGTATGATTTTTTATTGTATAAAAAATAATAAATTAAATTATTCTGAATATGAATTTACTTGCATTATGGATATCTTGATCTATATGAACTTCGGTCTGATGATCAATGATCCGTACGTATTGGTCGGCCTTAAAATCATCTTTGAATGCTTTCCTGATCTCTTCTCTTGTTGAAATTAGCATATATTTAAGGTACACCATCTGTGGATGCTTGTCCATATCGACCTTACGGAGAACAATATAAAGTGGTTCCACACCTTTTATGATTTATGCCGCGGTCTCCGAAAATCTAGAGGAAAGAATGAACTTTTCTATCTTCTTTCCATCACTCAATCTAGAATCTCTGGAATCAGACCACTCTTGTGAGGTGACAATTGTTTTCAAGCCATGCCTTTTTTGTTGTAATGACTTCAATGCAATAAAATTGATAGCAAATCGAGTGACTCCAGGTCGGAGTATCTCACCGTTTACACACTTTTGCATTAAAGTGTGGACCCAATAATGATTATATATAAACTTTGTAATTGATTGTGCTCGAGCTACACAATTCTTAACTGTGTCCAGCTCACCAATATCTTTCAGCATTAGATCTATATAATGAGCTGCACATGGAGTCCAAAACATTTTTTTTTCCATCAATTGCAAACCGGCCTTCTTGAAATTCGCTCCATTGTCGATTATTATTTGGACAATATACTGTGGTCTGATCTCCTCTACTATAGTGTCCATCAAGCTCTCAATATAGTTTGCATCTTGGATCTTTTCATAAGTATTAACTGACTTATGAAACACCACTCTTCTATTGCAATAAACAAGAAAGTTGATGATACTCATTCTTGTTGGTCCTGTCCAACTGTCACACATCAGTATCACCCCATATTCATCCTGTTGTCTCTTGAAGGATTTGATACAATCATTCAGTTCTGCCATCTCCTCATTTAAGTACACGCCATAAATCTCCTTCGGTGTTGGAGGTTGGATCCCCGTTCCAGACTTTTGAATATAAGAGACCAAGCTCTGATAATATGGACCTTGTGCTGTGTTGGCTGGAATCCTGTGGAAATGCCTTCCCAATATCCCGCTTCTTTTCTTTTGTGTATGCATCGTCAATCCATGTTTGTTTTGCTGTTTGTGAGGGATAGACTTACGGAGTAATATCAACAATATCTGGTGCATACCTCCTGCCAAGACCTTTCATAAAATCACGAAGTCCACCATACCTCATGCTACTAGTTCGGCCTAACTGAGGAGGAGCAGTTGGTTGCCTCATGTTGGTCGACCTTTGGATTTTACTACTACTATCATACTCCAATTGTGAGTCAGGTCGTCGATGTCTCATTACTTCATTGACCATATATTGATGCTCTAATGATGCACGAACCCTAGCTGTGAGATCCGAGCTGACTTCATTGTCGTAACCCTCATACTGATCATAAATTGGTTCCTGCGTAGCCCTATAATATTCTTCGTCAACTCTTGCCTTCTTTTTTAATGTATCTTTCTTTGCTTGTTGTAGCTTGTTTTGAAATAATTTACGGATCTCCGTCGTAACCTTTTTGCATTTTGTAACATCAGGATACCCGTCGGCCAAATGCATCTTCACCCGAGTTATTCCTCCACCCTTGCCAATGTAGTCACAATAAATACATTGCCAATAATGACGGTTCTCATCTATCTTTCGAGCATGAACCCATGCATCATCACGTGGCTATTCCTTTGGTGTCATGATCCTACCAAATTTAAATCAAATGAGCTATAAAGTTTAAACATATTGAATTGACCAAACATGTCAAACACCCTAATGGGTATTAAAGACATTGAATTGACATAAAATCGATTAAATTTCAATTAAATCATCATTAAAATGATCAATCGTAACGTTCAATAACTTTAATAAAACTTAATTAAACTTATTTTACTATCATAAATATCTTTCAATATTTAATATACATGAAATATAAATATTTGACCTATTAAGTGTCTAATTTTGAATTAGTTAACATTAAACACATAAATCATAATATTAAATATCTTAATTACACTCCAATTAAAGAAAGAGAATACATACCTCTTGATTACAAACTTCTTCCTCTTAATCTTCCCAAATTAGTCTCGATTCAATTCATAAATCGTTGTTTTGTAGAGTTTAGGAGAGCGCAAATGTGAGACAAAAAGAGTTTGAGATAGTTTAAGAGAGTATGAGAGTGAAATTGAGTGAAATAGGAGGGAAGAATAGTTTAAAAACCTATGAGAAAAGGCTCCAACGGTTAATTTGACCGTTGGAGCAATGTATGGTCGAAATTTCGATCGTTACCGCTCGATATAACTCCGATACAAGGCGATGTTAAGCGTTCCACCCGGTAGCAGGCGGTCTGCGTACCAGTATCCTATCGGACCAATACGTACCGCTTGTATCGGGCAGTATTATTCAAAACTGTAAACTTTACTTGCTACTACATTCTTAGTAAGCCTAATAAGGCTGGTTTAAGATTATCAAAAGAATTTCAGTGTGTAGCATTGACCATCTAGAGACGTATTGGCTAGTAACAAGGGGTTAGTTTATGCAACCAATGATCACTACTGTCCATATCAAGATGTAGCTTAGATATGCAAGCCATCAGGACAGTAGAAACATCATAATTTTACTGGTTTGGCATCAAAATATAGAAGCTAGGGCTAAATTAGTCTTGCACAAAAAAGGGTTCCACCTACTGATTTGGGTTGGAATTAATGCGAACTTACAAGAGATTTGCATTTGTTGTTGGTACCATGCTTCATTCTTTATAGCAGTTCATACACACATCTCTTGTTCTCAGTTTCTCTACTTGGTAGATGATCAAGTTCATAACACGCTTTGCTTTTTATAGTTCTTCAGTACTCCACCATATGCATGTGAGCCATCGAGCATGCCAAAATATCCTCCAAGCAAGGAGATGGATGCTAAATTGAGGAACGAAGAAGCGAGAAGGTTCTATCATTTTCCTATTGAATTCTCAAATGAATTTTTCATAGAGCTTCAGACACTTTCAATCAAATCATTTCAATAATTTTCTTGTGTGGTCTTGCTGTTTTTTTCCAACAACAAACAGGGTCTAGTTTCTGTTGCTTCAGAAAATGATCTGATTTTCTAAATGTCTGGACACTATTGTTAGCCTTTAGTTTATATGGTTATATATCTGATTGTTCAATGTGGCTGATGTATTATGAAAGTACCACAATGACACTCATGTTCAGTGATCGAATGTTCTTAATGGACTAAGTAAATTGGTGGTTCTTTTTTCTATTTAGTTCTCTTTTTTCTTCACCTAGTCTGCAGAACTAATTGCTAGTGGTATCGTTCTTTACCTTTTACATCAAGTTTTCTTTGTGAAATTAAATCCTTTTATTCATTCCTTGTCTCCTCAGGCAATTCTTGGAGAATTTGTTTATCTACATTGTCTTTTGCAATATACATGAACTGTGAAGTGATGTACGAATTATTCATCTTAACTATATTTCTGAAATTCACTCTATTATTCTGTGATATTAACTTATGCAGGTTGAAGGCTGCTGGTAGGAAGGCCAATAGCAATGTTACAAAGAGAACACACACATTTAATCGAGCGATTAGGGCAGTTCCACCCCTGGAGGCCAATGCTGAGCTCCAAGTTAACCTTGATGTATGTTCAAGAAAAAACTGTTACTTTTTACTGAAGATTATTTGAAAGTAATGAAATTAATCGGGGACTATCCTGGCACTTTATGTAACTATTGTTTGGCCAAGTCAAAATTTCACTTATACAGTGATTTAAATAGGTGCTCAAGCGCTCGCCTAGGCGCTCGAGCGAGGCGAGGCAAGGCCCGAGCGCCTCATGGGTGAGCCCAAGTGCCGGGTGCCTCGGGCGAGCATCCGATTAAAATAAGGCTACCGAACCAGACTTTTAAATCTGGTTCGGTTCAATAGTAGTTAGTTGGTTCAATCGAACCGCGCAACCCTGAGCCAACACAAGTGCTGCTTCTGCCTCCACCGCCAACGCTTTCTGTTGTTGCCTCCACCACCGAAGCTTTCTGCCACTACCTCTGCCGTAGACACTGTAGACCGAGCCTTCCTCTATCGCCGACAGACAAGTCCAACGGCCTAGCAAGAGCCCGTAGCTTCTTTTTGTCATGTCTCCATGTACAGTTCCTTCCATTATCAAGGGAGAGGACCGCATGTTCCTTCGCCACCGACAGATACCCTTTGGAGCTTCCGCCACTGTGAGCTTCCACCACTGTTGCTGCTGTCATTCGCAGCGCTATCTTGGTTGTCTTAAAATAATCCTTCATCGCTGCTACTGCCAGCGTTTTACCACTGCTGCTACCACTTTTCACTGTTGGTTTCCACTGTCAGTGACCCTTTTATCCTCCTTTGTTACTATTAATAGTTTTTTTCTCCCTCTCTAACTACCGTTAACAGTAAGTAATATACTGTTAATAGTAGATTCTTAATTTAATGTCATATTTTTATTTAAATAATCATATTTATTAATTATATTAAATGGTTTTTGTATTTTAATATTTTGGAGCGTCTCGTTTCTCTCGAGCAAGCACCTCGAGCATTTTGGGACCTTGGCGCCTTTTGGCGCCTAGCGCTTTTTAAGTTACTACACTTATAGGACTACATTTGATGTGGACTACTATCCATTTCTATAGTTGAAGACCACATATCTATTGGTAACCGTGGACCCACTACACCTTTGAGGCATAGTTTAGAGTCTTTAGACAATTGAAAGTAACCTACTGGATTTAAACAACTAGTGCCCTGCAATCAAGGCGGAAACTAAGGTAATCTTCACAGTTTGGGGTTACATGATACCATGGAAACAACCTTAATCAGTCTAAGAGCTGACTTAAAACTAAACTATCATAGCTTTGTTAAACAGATTAGCTTCTTTGTTAGGCCAAAGCAGCATTGATGTTGCTAGATAACTGTCTAGATGATTTCCCATTTAGACTTAATATCTTAAGAGTGTTGTGTTCATTCCTTTGGGGCCCATAACTAAATTTTTATTGTCTCCTGTATGCTCTGCTTGCTGTGTTATGCATTTTTCTTCTGGAAAATTGTGTGGCTTTTGTGTTTGTAAACTATACTGAAGGTATAGGCTACATGAATTGTATATAATGAGCTTCTTTCATTTCAAGTAGATGAATTCATGGTCTTGATGATTCTTTAAATGGATAATCTAAATGGCCTCTGCGTTTGTAAACTGTACTGAAGGAATTGACACACAACTCTATATAATGAGCTTCTTCTGTTTCCGGAAGTTGAATTCATGGTCTTGTCATTTCTTTAAATGGAAAATCTAAGTGGCTTCTGTCTGTGTGAACTATATTGAGGGAATAGGCAACACAAACTTTATACAGTGAGCTTCTTGCATTTCAAGTAGATGAATTTTAGATCTTATTGGATTTCTTTTTCTCTGCCAAGTATTTCCTCCCAAGGACCATCAATAACAGGCTTAAATTTGTAGTGTTTTTTAACCTTCTCTCAAATTGTTTTGGTGAAAGATAGTCTATGTATAGAAGCTACAGATGACTTCCCTAAGTGGCTGTTAGTTATCTCTAATATATTGATGAATCTGTAACTTCTGTTGCCAATACAATTTTGTGAGCTACTCAGTTAACATGCGTTTTTTGCTACTAACAGAGAAGGCATCTGATCACACATGCTAATGCAAAGAGTAAGAGTGAGAAGTTCCCACCACCACACCAGGATGGAGCACTTGGCTACCCATTAGAGTCCTCATATCATATGGATCCTGCATTTGACCCCCCTGAAACTTCATTCAGTACAGTGTTTCCCCACCAGAAAGGGGGAGTGACAACATGGTCTGGACCATTGGTTGATCCTGTTGCTGTGGGCGACTCAGGACGAAAGAAACAATCTGCGATCAAGTCTTGGATGCCTGCTAAAAGAAAGCAGCCTGTTGGTGCCAATGCTACCAATGAAACTCACAAAGGTACGGGCATTTCTCTAGTCCGATAACATGCAGGCCATACGACCAGGCACTTGTTTATTAGTTGAGCATTGTCAAATGCTGGTGTAGTAAGTTAGAAACCCTATTAGTTGGTTATGGAGCTAAAATATAGCTCCCTGTATCCCCTTTGTTCATTGTTTTCTGGTATATCTGCTAAATTTTTGGATGGTTGGCGTTGAGATAGAGGACTAAAAAGAATTGTCATCATATATATTCTTTTCTTGTTTCTTGTCCTTAAATTCTCGTATCAAATACTGGATTTTGGCTTAGGTAATTTAAGTCAAATAAGTGTATGGGGTCCTGGAATCCCCACATCCCTTTAGTTATTCCATTATGTGCCGGCTTCTTTCCATGCCCTACCATCACAATGTGATTTTAGATTTCTGTGTACTGCTAATTTGAAAAGTGTGTAGTGAAAATGAAAAAAAACTCCTTATGTGCTTTTTATATGTCCATTTTGCATGATTTTTTTTTATCGTAAATAAAATTTCTATTACACATGTCAATGTATTAGTCTGGCATTCTGTCAGATACTAGTATTGCAAATATCAAACTGTTCATGGAACATGCTGAGACTTGGGGAGTAGCACCTCAGTGACTAGTTCTGCTGATTATCTCGAGGGATGTGGTTTGACTACATTATCTTGTTCTCTAATTATGGAAAAAACTAGGCTTATGTTCTCCATCTGTTGCTTTATAAGAGTGTCAGGATAACCTAGTTAGGAGCTGCAAATGGAGTAAAAGAAACCTTCAAAAATGTGATGCTTACTGTTTGTTTATCTGCTGAATTGCAAAATTCTGCCATCTGATTGTTTCATGTGCTCATGGCTGGGTTTGTTTGCTGAGAATATGAACAAATTGTCTTCATCCATAAATATTTCCCTTTCCTTTTCCGAGTTTATACAATTTATTTCAAGAAGTTTGTAACAAATATATGAATTCTCAAGTAATTATCGAGCAAGTTCACAAGTAATTATTGGGCAAAAGGGCGAACGTAGCAAGTTCCAACTTTAGTTTGTAAAGATTAAATGTTTACAAAGTAATAGTTATTGCAATTATTGGGCAAAGATAGAGAGTTCGAATTAGCTTTGCTAAGATATTTTTTTTTAAGTATTTCAATTAGTTTTTTTTTTTATAAAAAAATACCTGAGGAAGAATCTTATCCTTGCAAGCTTATCGGTGGCATTAATTGCCTTTCTATCAGTAGCGTGGGCCAATGGCCGACAAAAAAGTGGTACTCGTGACATCACAATTCGACCCCCAAAAAAAATAGTTCGCCTCTCTTACAACTTGTCATTTTCCTAATATCCATAATTTTGCTTGCCAATTTCATCATACGTATCGTAAGCCATGCAACTTCGTTGTAGTTGTCGTGTACCAACCTTTTGTATAATACATCACCCGTGTGACGTATGTGACGTAGTGGATCAACCTCCTCGTAATCTTCTTGTCCTCCGATTAAAACACAAACGGAAATAAGTACGTGACAAAAGAAGAGGAATAACACATGATTTTATAAGCTTCGAACAATCATGCAACAAATATCTCATATAATCACCCACAAAATTCTCATGTACATGTATTTATTATTTGATTTTATGATCCTAATTAATTAGTTAAGATATATTAAAATTTTAATTAAATTCTAAATAAGATTATTGAGTAATAAAAATAAAATCTAAGATATCTTAGAAAATGATAATGATGGGAGAGACCTTCTACTTACTATCTCAAACCCTTTGTTGCCATCGTTTATAAAAGGATAGAACTTTTTATGAACGAAACATCGGAAATAAATATTATAAATCTATGCACAATCTCTTTTAGTCTCTGTTCGATTGTCCATAGTAATCCTGTGAAGGACAAAAAAAGAGGAGAATGCAAGTCTAGTTCTTATTATAGATTGATATCACTATAGCTTTCGGATGTACATTTGTATATTATATAAAGATTTTTTAAATAGTATTGAAACGTATACAATCTTAATCTTGATCTATCATTATTTGATTTTGATTATGATATTAATTTTTTTATATAATTGTAGCATAATTATAGTTTTGACCAAAATTTGACTTTAATCAATGCTTATCTATCGGTTATTGACCATTGACCATTTTAATTTAGTCAAATTTTAATTTTGATAGAGCCCTAATTTTTTGTCGATCCTCGATTTTTGATTGGATTTGATTCTGAATGTATTTTGATTACTTGACTAGATTTAGTTTCGATCAATCCCATTTTGATCGAATTTGAAAAAAAAATTAATTTTTGATCAAAATATGACTTTGATCAAATTTATTTTTGACTAATTTAATTGGGATGATATTTAGCCCAATTATAGGCCTGCCTAATTAAATAGGGTTGAGTGATCTAACTTAACGTTCCATGCAAAATTAAAAATATAAATTATAATTTTTCTATAGTTTTCTCATACGCATATTCATAAAATTTTACTTGTGATAATTATATTCTAATAATTATTTTAAATATTTATTTAGTTATTCACATGTATATGTTTAAAATTATGAAATAATATTTATTTTTCACTGCATGATTTATCTTTTATCATAATTATAGTCATTATATAAGTTTAATTTTATACTGATTAATATTTAATAAATATTATAATTATTATTTTATTATTAATAAACTATTTTTATATAAATTAAATTAAAGAATATTTGGTGAATATTATTGTAACTTATATCCCTAAATTTTATCTAACTAATAGCTACTAAAGTGACCGAGTATAATAGGTTTATGGGATGTGAATTATAATAAATATTTTATTATTTATAAGATAATTTAAATTATATTTTATATTATTATATTAGTTTTTATGATCGTTAAAGTGGTTTGGATTATTAATTTATAAAATTATATTAAAAATTAGCCTTAAATAATATTCATAATAATACATATAATTAGTAGATTTAGATAATCCTAGAGGAATATCTACTTCAAATAATTAGATGATAGGATAACACGATAATATTTTGGATATCCTTGTAGTTTTGGGTTGTATACCAAATATAGTAATTTTATTCTACAATAATGTTATTAGTCCTCCATAATTGTAAAATCTTGTGTGAGCACAAGATATATCAATATTTTATCCAAAGATGAAATAGAGTTGATATCAATAATTTAAAATTTATTAAAAAATAAAAATATTGATATTTATTATTTTTATTATTATATTAATACTTCTTTCATTATATTTTTATAAATATTTTTATATTTTTTGAATTAAATTATTATAAATGGCTTGAGCATGTGTAATTTATATTGGAAGTTAGATATTGGCCATATTTGTTGGAAAGAATTATAGGCTTAACTATTGAAAGTTCCATGAGATAAATAATTCAAAAATTAAAAGTCTTAATTTTAATAATTATTAATAATATTTATATTTTATTTCATAATATAACTAATGCATAGAAATATTAAAAGGTTGATTTTAAATTATTGATAAGTCATTAACTACCACCTTAATTAAAGAACTAACTAAAGTCCAATATTACAGTATTTGATGAATTTTATGATATATCATCATTATGACTCACAAAGTTACGATATTAGATATAAATGTAGATGAGTCTTTCATTTGTAATTTATTATTAATTCTCTTCCTTTTTTTTTTGCTTATTTAAAATTTACTATGACACAAGTAAATGATAAGTGAAATTTAAATAAGCTAATTAGTATATATATATATATATATATATATATATATAGGAAGAATTGAGATTAAAGTATGAAATACTCATAACTTAAATGAGTTGACTAGTATATATGTTGTAGATAACTCCATATTCTATATTTTAGTGAATAGAAATATTTTATCATATTTATAAATAATTTATTTAGATATGATAATGTATCTAATTTATGTAAGGTCTCAAATTATCGACACCTTTAGGCGTACATAAATAGAGTTGAGAGATAATTAGATTCAAAAGTTAAAATTATCAAATCCGATAGGAGTGATAAATTTTATGATATATATGATGAGTTCAATTATAATTATGGTTCTTTTGTAGATTAAAAAAATGGGATATTCAGTATATCTTACCATATGTATAATAACATAATAAGATTATTAAAAGGTGAAATCGGATTATTATGAATATATAATTATGAGCATAATGAGTTATTCTTGCTAGTCATAAGTGTTCTATAAGTCAATCACGTGAGTGATGACACGTGTGACTTGACATGCAGTCTTTTTGCTTATTATATTTTAACATTTTATCACTTTATATTGATTGTTACATATACATATGTATATATTGTGATGTTTTTATATCTGTGCAATGGAAATCAAATCGTGATGAGATCATGATAATGAGATCGATTCACTTTTAAACATAGATCCTAAATAATCTCAATCATATGTCACTCGAGAGGGACATCGAGATAACTGGACAGGCTGGTGTGTTGTATACCCGTTCATATGATGGATGTAGTTGGTCTCATAGCTGCTTGTGTGGGGATACTAGGGATACAACATAGGTGCTCATTGGAGAATGAGTCCACCGATTGATCCGCTTACGGAATGTTGGATGGTTGATGATGCCTTATTGTCAGATAGTAATTCTATAGTCCCAATGGTGCATCCGACCCTTAGACTTGAGACACCAAGGATGTCATGTAATTCTTTAATACCGGACTTATAGGCCTAGAGGTTTCAGATCTAACACAACCGATCATCGGGAGTGGTAGCCAACCTTACGAGGACTATTGAGTGTCGATAGAGGATCATCCACTCTTAGTGCCATGAAAATGTTAGGATCAGGGGTCGGCACTAAGAGGGGGGGTGAATTAGTGTAGCGGTAAAAACTACGTCGGTTTAAAAAACTTCGTATGATAAAAACTGTTTCCGACGAAAAACCGATTTCGGAAACGTAACTTGAAAGCGTACGTAATGAATTAAAGGTGGTAAGAACTTAAAGAGGTTTACAGTAAGGTAATAGCAAGAATAAAATGTAAACTAGAGAACACAACAGTTTTAGAGTGGTTCGATCAACGTGACCTACATCCACTTTCGGCTTCCTCCTCCGATGAGGTCATTGACGTCCACTGGAGGCCTTCCTTCAATAGGCAAAGGCCAATCACCTTTTACACCCCTCTTCTCCTTTTACCGAGTTAAGGAGATCACCCTTACAAGCACTCACTCTCCTCTCTAAACAAAAATCTAAGTTTAAGCTAGAGGAGGGAATACACTTATGATCGCAGTAGCGTTTTCTCTCTTTTAATCTCTTTGTGCTTGTGTACTTTAACCAGGGATGAGAGGGGTATTTATAGGCTTCAAGTTGATTCAAACTTGGAGCCTAAAACTTTCCCATCCCGGGTTCCCCGGGCACGGGTGGTACCACCGCTTGCGTTGGGCGGTACCATTGCCTAGTGTCAATCTAACGCTGACATTGCCCTGGGCGGTACCACCACCCAGGTCTGGCGATACCACCGTCTGACATAGTCTCGAAGACTGTGCCACGACGGTAAGACTTCTTGGGGCATTGTTTGGGCTTCTTATTGGGCCCAACATAGTTCTTACATGGGCCTAGTTGGCCCCTAATTGGGTTGGCCCAAATCCAAGCCTAATTATATGCTAACTACGAAATCGTAAGACATTTGCTAAGCTAAACAAGTCCCTATGTCTATTCTTCCGACGAGCTTCCGACGATCTTCCGGCGAACTTCTAATGATCTCTCGGCAATGTTCCGGTGGACTCCCGGCAAGCTCCTGGACTTCACGATGATCTTCTTGGCAAGTTCCGACGAGCTTCTCTGGCAAGCTTTGAGACTTCTCGGCTGGTTCCGTTAGAACTTCCGACGAATGTCCAGACTTCCAACGAATGTCCGGACTTCCAACGAACTCTCGAACTCCCAACGTGATCTCAATCTTGACTCTGGGACTTCATTTTGCTTCATGCCTTGCTATCATAGTTAATCCTGCATATGTAAAAACATACTTCGATATAGACAATTACTACTAAGCATTAATTAAGTTGTCTGGCATATCATTGGTCCCTCGACGCTTCATTCGATTCTTCGGCGCATCATCTTCTCTTGTAGCTTATTGCCCAATCAGCCAGTTGACTCTGCAACTCCGATATCCTTGGCACAATATCCGCTCTTCTTGGCCCGATACCCGAATCCACGACCCGAAGCCTTCTGTCGATACGTCGACCGATCCACCGGCCCGACATCTAATCTTCTGACATGTTCCTCCGGCCCAACATGATTTTTCTTGCTTTAATTGTCTCATCCTGATCGAAGCATCCTGTATCACTCAAAACATAGATTAAAACATAAATACATATCGATTGGTTTCATCATCAAAATCTAAAATTCAACAATCTCCCCCTTTTTTATGATGACAACCAATCGACGGAGTTAACCTCGACTCCCAAAGTTTAAATAAACTCCCCCTATCAATATGTCATATTGATAGAGACTTTTGGATTCAAAAATCCAAGCAACATGTCATGATCAAATCATGCATAACATCAATATACTTATACCATACTTCTCCCCCTTTGTCATCAACAAAAAGGAAAAGTTCCAACTATCAAGGGTTTGAGATATCTAAGTTCAATACATTACATGAAAAACATAATATCCATTTTTATCATCATGCAAGCTAGCAAAAATTTAGAGTTTTACAAGTTTGTAAATTTTGCTAGATGTGTAAGTTTATCATTTTTGCTTCTTGAGATAGGCAAGATAACACTTTTTTGTAGTGTTCAAGATAGCAAGTTCTACATCATGCAAGCTAGCAAATTAGAGATGTTCAAGAAAGTAAAACTTGCTTTGTGAAATATACAAGTTTTACAATATACAAAGCTAGCAAATTTAAAGATATGCAAGTTGACATATTTGCTTTTCTTTGCGATGTGAAGATAGCATATTTTCTTGGTGATGTTCAAGATAGCAATTTCTTCTCTTTCGAGAAGTGCAATTTTTGCTTTCTTCTTGAATTGTGCGAGCTAGCAAATTTGCTTTCTAGCACGTTTTGCTCCCCGTTTGTCATTGTCAAAAAGAAGGAAAGACCCTTTACATCAATTTTTAAATTATGACAAAGGTAAATATCAATCTTATTTATGTATTATTATATTTTTAAATTAAAACATGCATAATGATACATTTTATTTTTCATGCATGATACAAATAAATCAATCATCACTATGGGCATATCATACATGATATTCAAGCATTTATGATACATCATTTTGGCAACATGATCATAGCTTTTCAAATGATAGTATCTAAATGTCAAAGTTCATTACATCCTATCATGCATGATCATTAATTTCTCATTTGTATTTCATGGATAATTTCATTTCATCATATTCAAAATATCATCAAGAAAAAAAAATTAATTGAGTGATGAATACAAGGAGTTATACAAAGACAAAAAAAATCATGTCATGGAAGATGAGATCATGTGGATACCAAAAGACATGATTAATTTTGACACATCTCCTATTTACATAAAATACCAAGAAGAATCGTAGGAGAATGATTAATGAAAAATCTCGATTCATAATAAATCATAATTTTAAATATCAAGGAATCAATATCATGATTTAATAAAAATTTATTCAAATTTAAATCATTAAAATCATTTTCAAAGTATAAGAGATTCATAAAGATGATACAAATGGATTCATCAAAACCCTTTTTGGAAAAATAAAATTTTCTAGGAGAAACCTTTTCTCTTTTAAGTTATTTCAATTCATGTGATTTATTTCATTTATGCCAAATAAAAATGTGCATCAACGTTTAAGATCGAAAAATAAATTTCATCATAAAAACCATTCATCTTGCTTATAGCAAAAAAAAAGCTACTTTTATTACCATGAAAATCGATAATCCATAAATCATAAAAATCATCATGCATCATTTCGAAAGAAAAACTTATTAAGCATGATCATTATGCATTACTTTAAATCAAACATGATTTCATTTATTTTTGAAATATTCATCATGATAGGACATACAAGCCAAAGAAATTATTAAACATAAAGCATATTAATCAATCATGATTTCATTGAGCATAAGATATTTTCAACCAAAATCATTTTATTATTTGTTGTAGCCATGCATTTTTCTTTTTAGGTGAATCTATCTTTTCATGCTTAGTTTTTCATACAAAAACCATACTGTTGAATCTCGGATTTTGATGATGAAGTCAATTGTCATTTGTTATCTAATCTATATGTTGAGATAAGTGTGTAGGATTAACTACGATGAAAGTAAGATATGCAGCAGGAGTTGCGCCGGAGTCAAGACAATGATCACGTTGGGAGTTCGAGAGTTCGACGAAAGTTCGGACAGTCATCGGAGGTTCTACGGGAACAAATCCGAGAAGTCCATGAGCTTGCCAATGAAGCTCGTCGGAACTCGCCAAGTGGATCGTCGCAAGTCCAGGAGTTTGCCGGAAGTCCGCAGGAGCATCACCGAGGGTTCATCGGATGATCGACGGAAGTTCACCGGAAGAAGCGATTGACGCACCGGAGCAAGTTGCAGTAAATGTCTTAGGAAATATCGTAGTTAGCACAATGATTAAGTTGGAAATGGGAGGTGATCCCATTAACTTAATCTTGGGGCAATTGGGCTCCTAAAAAACTCAAATTGGGACGAATGGATCAACCCATTCGGACCCTGATTTCTGCCAGGCGGTTGAACCGCCCAAGCCAGGCGGTGGCACCGCCTAGGCTCAGTCTCCGAGCGAGACTGGGCGGTGCAACCGCCCCAGCCAAGAGGTGGCACCGCCTGGGCTCGGTCTCCGAGCTCTGGCTGAGCGATGCAACTGCCTCAGTCAGGCGGTGGCACCGCCTGAGCTCGGTCTTCGAGCTCTGGCAGGAGGTGCAACCGCCCCTGACAAGAGGTGGCACCGCCTAGAGGCTCAGTCTTCGAGCTCTGTCAGGCAGTGCAACCGCTAGATCCCGGAATTCGGGGAATTGATAGTTTTAAGCTCCAAATTCAAACTAGGTTGGGGCCTATAAATACCCCACCCTTTCAGCACTGAAAGGGCACTCAAAACACACCGAAATCCTGATCTTATTCTGTGATTCTTAGAGCTCAAAATTATTGTAAAGGCTAAAAGTTCTTCTCCCTCTTTTCTTTCAAGTTCTGATCTTTAAAGAGAGGAGAGAAAATTCTGTAAGGGTTGTCTCCTAAGCCCGTCAAAAGGAGTGAAACTATAAAAGGGTGGTTGGCCTTCGCCTATCGAAGGAAGGCCTCTAGTGGACGTCGGTGACCTCGTCAGTGGAGGAAGCCAAAAGTGGAGTAGGTCAAGATTGACCGAACCACTCTAAATCTCGGTTTGCATTTACTTTGAGCATCTTATCCTTACTGCAAATCTCCTCAAAAGCTTACTGCTTTCTGCGCATATACGATCAGGTTTCAAGCTTTGCACTTTCCAAATCGGTGTTTAGACGTAAATCAGTTTTATCGTACGATCATCATAGCGTTTACGTTTTGATTTCAATCATAACTGCAAACTGCCTTTATATCCTTGCTTTAACTACATCTCGCTTAATCAAGTGATTTACGAATCAGCATTTAGACGTAAATCAGTTTTTTCGTACGAATATCATATTTCAGTTTGTACCTACTATCTGATTTGAACCATAACTGCAAATTGCATTTATATCTTTGCTGCATCTCGCTTAATCAAAAGTTAAAGTGATTTATGAATCAGGCTTTCTTACCGAAATCACTTTTATCGAACGAACGCAGTTTTTTTTAATCGTAGAAGGTTTTCCGCTGCACTAATTCACCCCCCCCTCTTAGTGCTCTTGACCCTAACAATTGGTATCAGAGCGGGGTTAACTCTCAAACGGATTAAAACCCAAGAGAGATGGCATACGTCGGAAACCAAGAGGGCCATTCTATTACACGTCCACCCATATTCAATGGGACGGACTACACCTATTGGAAGACCCGAATGAGGATCTTTCTTATTTCTATGGATTTTGAACTTTGGAATCTTGTCGAAAATGGATTTTCGAAGTCTTCTCTTCCAATGATCGATTGGAATGAATTAGAGAAGAAGGTTTTCGCTCTTAATGCAAAGGCTATGAATGCCTTATTTTGTGCGCTTGATAAAAACGAGTTCAACTGTGTTTCGGTTTGTGAAACCGCATTTGATATTTGGCACATACTTGAAGTGACTCACGAAGGCACAAGTAGAGTGAAAGAGTCAAAAATCAATCTTTTGTTACATTCTTTCGAACTTTTCTGGATGAAACCGAGTGAGACTATTGGCGACATGTTTACCCGTTTCACGGATGTTGTCAACGGTCTAAAAGGACTCGAAAAAAGTTTTTCGGATTTTGAGCTCGTAAATAAGATTCTAAGATCCCTTCCTAAGAATTGGGATCCTAAAGTCACTGCTATTCAAGAGGCGAAAGATCTTAACAACTTCCCTCTTGAAGAACTAATCGGGTCATTAATGACCTACGAGATGACTTGCAAAGCTCATGAAGAGCAAGAAGACATCCTTCCAAAGAACAGGAAGGATATGGCACTTAGAACTTCAGAAGACCACTTGAGAGAAAACTCAAGTGATGAGGACTGTGACGATGACTTGGCACTTCTAACAAGAAAATTTAAAAAATTCATTAAAAGAAACAAGTTTAAGAATGACATAAAAAATAAACTTGAACCCAAGAAGGACCAAGTTATTTGCTACGAGTGCAAAAAGTCGGGACACTACAAAAGTGATTGTCCCCAAGTCAAAAAGAGAACATCAAAGAAGAAGGCGCTCAAAGCAACGTGGAATGACTCGAGCGCATCCGAAGAAGAGGAGTCCAACACCGAGCAAGTTGCTCATTATGCCTTAATGGCCATCGGAGAGGAGGTAACAAATTTAATAGATGCAGATTTATCATTTGATGAATTATTAAATGCCTTCCATGACTTATTTGATGAATGCAAGATTATTAGTAGAAAATACAAATTGCTAAAAAAGGAGCATGATAGTCTTACTTGTAATTTCGATAAGTTAAAAGCTGAATATCATGATAGTTTAGGTTCATGCATAAAATGTCATGATCTAGAAACTCTCCAAAAGGAAAACTTGCTACTTAAGGACACCTTGAAGAAATTCGAGGTTGGTAGCAAGTCCTTGAACATGATCCTTGCAAACAAGGGTCACGTTCCCAAAAGAAGTGGAATTGGATTTGTGAGAAGTCCTCACCAAAATCCAACCACCTTCATAAAAGGCCCCATCTTACATGTTCGACACCAAAGCAAATGCAACTTTTGTTGCAAACTTGGACACAAAACGCATTATTGTCCATTCAAGAAAATTAGTCCGAACAAATTAATTTGGGTTCCTAAAGGAACCATGATAAATTCTATGCAACATGATAAACAATGTAGATCTATTTTTTAGGCACCCAAAAGCAAATGGGTACCTAAAGATCATCCTTTCTTGTAGAAACATATACCATCGCAAGCTAGGAGCAAGAGATGGTACCTTGATAGTGGATGCTCAAGGCATATGACCGGAGATCCATCTCAATTCTCTAAGCTCACTAGCATAGACGAAGGCTATGTTACCTTCGGAGACAACAACAAGAGTAAAATCATTGGTAAAGGAACCATAGGTAACAAATCTAACTTCTTTATTGAAGATGTTTTGTTAGTTGATGGTTTAAAACATAACCTCTTGAGCATTAGTCAATTATGTGATAAAGGATATATTTTCAGGTTCGAATCTAATGCTTGCATCATTGAAAAACCACACAAAAACACGTCTATGATTGCATTAAAACAAAATAACGTACACACTATTGACATCAATGATTTGTGTAATGAAATGTGTTTTTCGGTTTTGAATGAGGATGCTTGGCTATGACATAGAAGATTAGGTCATGCTAGTATGAAACTAATCACTCAAATATCATCTAAAGAACTTGTAAGAGGAATTCCTCATATCAAGTTCATCAAAGATAATGTATGTGATGCTTGCCAATTAGGTAAACAAATTAAGGGTAGTTTCAAATCTAAGAATCAAATAAGCACCTCTAGGCCCTTACAATTGATCCATATGGACTTGTTCGGACCAATCTCTACATCAAGCCTAGGAGGTAGCAAATACGCCTTCGTCATTGTGGATGACTATAGCAGATACACATGGACTTACTTCTTAAAA
Source organism: Musa acuminata AAA Group (assembly GCF_036884655.1). NCBI lineage: Eukaryota > Viridiplantae > Streptophyta > Magnoliopsida > Zingiberales > Musaceae > Musa > Musa acuminata. The sequence goes on from NC_088354.1 coordinate 15,785,520, forward strand.
CAGAAAAATGAATGCTTTAGATATTTTACCAAGTTTTGTAAACTTCTTCAAAATGAGAAGGGTTCTATGATTTCGTTAATTAGAAGTGATCACATTGGTGAATTTCAAAACCATGATTTCCAAGAATTTTGTGAACTCAATGGATACAACCATAATTTTTCTACTCCAAGAAATCCTCAACAAAATGGAGTAGTAGAAAGAAAAAATTGAAATTTATAAAAAATGGCAAGAACCATGTTGAATGAACATGGCCTACCCAAATATTTTTGGGGCGAAGCCGTAAACACTGCATGCTATATTTTAAATAGAGTTCTAGTAAGACCCTTACTTACCAAAACTCCCTATGAGTTATGGAACAACAAAAAACCCAATGTTTCATATTTTAAAGTCTTTGGGTGTAAGTGTTTTATCTTGAATGAAAAAGATAACTTAGGAAAATTTGATGCTAAATCCAATGAAGAAATCTTTCTTGGTTATTTTTCGGTTTCTAAAGCTTTTCGTATCTTCAATAAAAGAACTTTAATTATTGAAGAATCCATTCATGTTGTTTTCAATGAGATTTCCAAAATCAGGAAAAATGATTTTGATGATGATGTTAATTTTGATTCCTTGAATTTAAATGAAACCCCGTCTCCAACTAGCAACTTGGATGCATCCACTTCCGAAACATCCTTACCCAAGGTTTGGAAGTATATAGATGCTCATCCTAAGGAGCTAATCTTAGGAGACACATCAAAGGGGGTTTAAACACGTTCTTCTCTTAAAAATTTTGGTGCCAACGCCGCTTTTCTCTCCCAAATTGAACCCAAATGTGTTGACGAAGCCATGAAAGATGATTCATGGATTATCACAATGCAAGATGAATTAAATCAATTTGAGAGAAATGATGTGTGGAAGTTTGTTCCTAGGCCAAATGAACATTTAGTTATTGGTACTAAATGGGTTTTTAGAAACAAGCAAGATGAATATGGTATCGTGGTTAGAAATAAGGCTAGATTAGTGGCCAAAGGTTTCAACCAAGAAGAAGGTATCGATTACGAAGAAACCTTCGCTCCTATGGCTCGATTAGAAGCCATAAGGATGCTCCTTGCCTACGCTAGTAGCAATAATTTTAAGTTGTTTCAAATGGATGTTAAAAGCGCTTTTCTTAATGGCTTTATTTCCGAAGAAGTCTATGTTGAACAACCTCCTGGATTTAAAAATAATAGCCTCCCTAATCATGTGTTTAGATTAACTAAAGCTCTCTATGGTTTAAAACAAGCTCCGAGGGCTTGGTATGAGAGACTTAGTTCTTTTTTTATTGAAAATAATTTCACAAAAGGCAAGGTCGATACTACATTGTTCATCAAGAATTTTAAAAATAATTTTCTCATTGTTCAGATTTATGTTGATAATATTATCTTTGGTTCTACGAATGAATCTTTTTGTGAATCTTTTGCTAAAACTATGAGTCTTGAATTCGAAATGAGTTTAATGGGAGAATTAACATTCTTCTTAGGCTTACAAATCAAACAACTAAGCAATGACATCTTTATTAGTCAAACTAAATATGCTATGAATTTGCTAAAAAAATTTAATATGAATAACTCAAAAGCTATTAACACTCCTATGAGCACCTCCACTAAGTTAGAAATTGATGAAAGTGGAGAAAGCTTCGATCAAAAAACTTATAGGGGCATGATAGGAAGTTTACTTTACCTCACTGCAACTAGACCAGATATCATGTTCAGTGTAGGACTTTGTGCTAAATTTCAATCAAACCCTAAGATATCTCATCTCAAAGCAGTTAAAAGAATACTTAGATATCTTAATGGTACCATAAATCTAGGATTATGGTACCCAAAATCATAGAATCTTGAGTTAATTGCTTATGCTGATGCAGACTTTATTGGCTGTAGACTAGATAGAAAAAGCACATCAGGAACATGTCAATTTTTAGGACATGCCCTTGTTTCCTGGTCATCTAAGAAACAAAACTCGGTTGCACTATCAACAATCGAAGCTGAATATATTGCAGCAAGTGCATGCTGTGCACAAGTTGTATGGATGAAAAATACCTTAGAAGATTATAAAAAGTTCATCTTAAAAATATTCCCATTAAATGTGATAACAAAAGTGCAATATGCTTAACGAAGAATCCTATACAACACTCAAGAACAAAACATATTGATATTAGACATCACTTTATACGAGATCATGTTACTAATCATGATGTAATCATAGAGTTCATTGATACTAAACATCAACTAGTTGATATTTTTACAAAACCTCTAAGTGAAGAACAATTTGATTTCATAAGAAGAGAATTAGGAATGTTGATGTGTCCGAATACATAAACTAGTTAAAATTATTTTTCGGACTTTATTGAATGATCAAATCACTTGATTGTCATTACATGCCTAAATAATATGTTGGAAATTATGTGTTGAATACAAAAATTTTCATAACAATAAGCATGTTTTGTCTTCATGATTGTATTTGAAAATCTATAGCATAGTCTTGTCCGAATGCATGAAAGTGTTAATTTCATTTTCGGAGTCGCTTAACAATTGGTATCCTAACAATCGGATTTTCTCATACACTTATTATATGAAAAATATTTTTCTGAAATGGATTTGATGAAATGATTCCTGCTTATAAACTCCATCTTGAAATATGGATGATAGTGTTTTTACTTGCAAAGATTTGTTTCACATACATATCTTGATCCTTGTAAAAATGAAGCATGATTTAATCTCTCATCGATTTTAACTTCACTCAAGTAAACTCACAAATAGCTGGTATCACAAATGGTCTTCCTCCTTCATGCAAAAAGATTATAACAAATAAAAAGGAAGAAGTATTCAAAGCGATCTACATATCATGCTTTCCTTTATATGCTTGCATAATTGATTTCCTATCACTTACTATTGGAAAATAACATGAACCTAGTAAAGGCATGAACAACTATCACATTTATGCTCAAAATTTGCTTATATTGTTCTCCTGGTATCACAATTACCATGCTTTTTGTTGATGACAAAGGGGGAGAAATATATGAGTATTAATGTCATGCTTGCATCACCAAGAGATATATGAATTGATGCTATGATTGCTATAATTTGCATTATGCCTTGTTTGTATTATGTAATGATATCAAAATCTTACTTCGCAGTTTTACATGTTGATATCTTACAATATGATGAATTGCTACTATTACCATCATTCAAACTTGTAATGTAAAATTTGAAAATGAATGTCAAGCCTTGACATCATCTTCAGAGAGAAACATCATGATGGGAATCATGATGAGAGTATTGATAAGTTTAAATGATTTTAACTTATCAATATGTCTCTTGAATTCAAAGGTTTTGAATTCAAGAATGACTTATCTCAAGTATGGCATATAGACAGGGGGAGTTAAGGTTAACTCCATTATCAATTGATTGTCATCATCAAAAAGGGGAGATTGTTGAATCTCGGATTTTGATGATGAAGTCAATTGTCATTTGTTATCTAATCTATATGTTGAGATAAGTGTGCAGGATTAACTACGATGAAAGTAAGATATACAATAGGAGTTACGCCGGAGTCAAGACAATGATCACGTTGAGAGTTCGAGAGTTCGACGGAAGTTCGGATAGTCGTCGAAGGTTCTGCAGGAACAAATCCGAGAAGACCATGAGCTTGCCAAAGAAGCTCGTCGGAACTCGCCAAGTGGATCGTCGCAAGTCTAGGAGTTTGCCGGAAGTCCGTAGGAGCATCACCGAGGGTTCATCGGATGATCGACGAAAGTTCGCCGGAAGCTCGCCGGAAGAAGCGATTGACGCACCGGAGCAAGTTGCAGTAAATGTCTTAGGAAATATCGTAGTTAGCACAATGATTAAGTTGGAAATGGGAGGTGATCCCATTAACTTAATCTTGGGGCAATTAGGCTCCTGAAAAACCCAAATTGGGCCGAATGGATCAACCCATTCGGACCCTGATTTCTGCCAGGCGGTTGAACCGCCCAAGCCAGGCGGTGGCACCGCCTGAGCTCAGTCACCGAGCGAGATTGGGCGGTGCAACCGCCCCAACCAAGAGGTGGCACTGCCTTGTCACGGACTTAGCTGGTTTTGCCTAAGTCGTGCGGCACCCTTGCGTGTCCGTTCGCAAAGGTCAGCCCCCCCGAAGCCTCCCATTGTCCCTTAGGACCACCAAAAGAGAGAACGGCTTAGAGAGAATGCCTCAATCGGGATCCACAAGCAAACATCTCCGAAAAACACTTCATAGACAATGCAAATTACAAACAGACTTTACAAGCTCTGAACAGTGGCACAACAAAGGGTAAAATGGTCCATTACAGATCGAGAATCTCTCGCACGTGTCCACATGACACAACCTTTATTTATAAGCCTAAAGAGGCCACCAACCCAACTAAAATGGGACTATTAAGCCTTCGGCCGCCCCTCTATATGCTGTACAAGGTATGAACATGCCAAAAGACACGGACATACATAAGCATTACATCAAACACCTTGTTTAGAAGTTTGTCCATGACATTCTCCCCCACTTATTCCTTCGACGTCCTCGTTGAAGCCTTTGTCGACACTGCAACTCCTCGCCTTTGCTGAGTCTTCAATCTTCTGCTCCAGCTACAATGCGCCTCTTGGCTCCTTGCTGCTCTCCGCTGCTGTTTTTGAGTAGTCGAACCTTTGATCCGCCATGCTGCTTCAACTCACCAATGACTCTGACTCTGGTGTGGGGTTGGCTGAGTTGTGTTGATCCTTGTTGATTCCTGCGGATCCCCCAGATGAAGGAAAAGACCATCCTTACTGCGCCAGTCTCTTAAATTCCTCATACTGCTTGAACTGGGTGGATGCTTGTTGGAGCTTTAACGAGCATCGTCTCGCAAACTTCTGAAGTTTTGGGTCCTTCCTCCATAAAATTTGCTCATTGACTCTTCTTTCACTTAGTTGTCACATCCAAGTAGGTTCGCATCACTTCCGCTTTCGATTGGCATTTCGTTGGGAAATGAAGCGGACAATCTACTCTCAGTAGCACTGATCACCGTTGGTGAGGATTTGACAACTATTGTCTTTCATTATCTTCGAAGGGTCTTTGAACTTGTGCAGAGTTCCTCTGTTGGATAGATCAGAGAATTGGGGTACTCGATTTTCACCTATTCTCTTAAGGGTTGAGAAGGCAAAAGTTACTTGACTTCGCCCGCCTCCTCGAGGTTGTACTTCATGCATCGAGCTGGTTACTGGCCTTCGCCTGCTGTTTGCTCACACTTCTGAAGCACTTGAAGTGTTTGCACTCTTTGCGTTGAGTTAGTTACTGTGATTCACCTTCTCAATGCCATTGAACTTCTGGAATGCAGGAAGTTTTCACCCCAACTTGGGATAATTCTCTCATAGGTTTGGTCGCCTCTGGGATTGTACCGTCTTCTCCATCAACCCTGCCGCCTACTCCTCTGAGTAGCAAAGGTACAGCACTGCCTACTGCCTGCTTCATTCCTTGGTTATGCACTCTTGCATGACCCGAAGTCCTTCACTTTCGGCTATCTTTGATGAGAAGCACATTAACACCGATCTTACGAAGTTCTTCGGCCTCTGCCCTTCAGCCTTGTCTCGGTACTTGGAGATTGCCTTTGCATTCTCCACCTCCTCAGCCTCTTTCACGACCAAGCGCTCTCCCTCCATGAGAGCAAGGGATCAATGACTTTCACGGAAGTCCCGCCTCTGCGGTACCATGGCGCTGCCATGCTCATGGCCCTACTATCTGTCGCCTCGCATCTACATCCTTTTTCTTCATAATCAGTAGATATGTCTCCGTGGCACTCCTCTGAGTCCACCTCCATTCTAACTGATGCTTAATTTTGGGTAGCTAAGTCTCTCTGGACTCGTCGTCGCTTCCTCGCCCCTTTCGACCCCCTGCTTCAACACCTTTGTGTTCTCCAAGCAGTCTGTTTGGTTGATGGAAAGACAGACTGTAATTTCCATGCATGGCCTCTGCCATCACGTTGTAAGGTTTGCACCGATTCTGTTCTCCTTAGCTTCCTTGGTAGCAACGTTCGCTTACTCGGCCTTGTCCTCTGACTTGCCGGGCTCCCTTAAGCGAATATGAGCTCTGGAGCAGTCCAACTCTCCAGGTGCTTCGATCATACCTCTACATGATCAAGTTCCTCCCATGGAACTCACTGGTACTTGCATTCGAACTTTTCCCTTGGTGGAACCCAGCCCCCATATGCTGATGACCAAGGTTTTCATCCGATGCAAAATTCGATGCACGCACGGAAGACCCGCCTCTGCGGTACCATGGCCTTCACTCCTTGAATCCATAGCCCTTCTTGTCGTCGTGTTGTTCACCGAAGTGGAGCTCCTAGTAGCTCCCGATCATACCTCCATACGATCTAGTCCCTCCTGGGACTAAGTCGTGTGTATCGCATTGCCACGAACTGTTCCACCACGATCCGCTGCACCATGTCGCCTTCTGGTGACATCTCCATTGCATCCTGATCCTTGTGGAATAAACTCGAATTGTGAACCCTCCATGTGTGGCCTCTGCCAATACATCGCAGGGTCTCCTCCACCTTCGATTTTGTTCGCTCCTTTGGTAATCGACCTTCATCCACCCACTCTTGGGTCACACCTAGATGAAGCACCGCTCTAGAACAGTCCGTCGCCTAGTAGCTCCCGAAGTCCATCGACTTCACTGTAATTTGTGCACCATTGTCTGGATCCTGGGCCTCTGCCCCTACCAGCACAATCTCTGCTGCGCACTACTTCCTTCATGGCAACTTGAATGGCAACACTGTGGCATATTCTTCAAGAGTACCCGCCTCTACGTCCTCTTGCCCCGTGCTAAGACCTTTTGAACCCAACTTCGCCTCCGTAAATTGAGTCACCTTAGTTCCTCCATCAAATGCTCCTCCGAGATAAGGTGCATGTGCCTAGAAGCTCCCTTCGTCTTTGGCACCATGCAAGATGAGTCCGCTCCGTTAGAAAGAAGGACCCATGGAACAACATGATCCTACTCTTGCCTCTGTAAGAGTTCATGTCCTTGACCTCTGTCTAAGAAAAGCACTGTGCCTCTGCTCCATGTTCCAACTTCTATGCTGGCTCCCTTCATGCAGCTTGGGTACTTCGCCAAGTTACACCCAAGTTGCTCCGCTCCTCGTTTTTGCATTGAGTCGATGGTGGCCCTCACGCCCACCATTCCACGGGTCAGCCCTCCCTTGAGTCCGATCTCCACATCGACTCCAAGTGTGCATTCATTTAAGTTGCTTTGGGTCGCTCCCCCACTTGATCTTGCAATGCATCCACCAATGCATTCTCTCAAGCGAGATCATGCGACGACTCCTCGCCGCTTGCTCAGTCCATCGAGCTTCGTGGAGTTGTTATTTGTTGAGGTACTCCTCCTCAACATGTGAGGTCCGTCTCACATGATTCTCCCTCTGGAGAGCCGGGACTTATCCCTCTTGGATAACTATCCCGTTGGAGCAACATCTCTCTTCGTTTGGGAGACCACTATCCCCTTGGACTACTCCGATCTGCTGAACAAACTGTGCATTGTTCTGCCTCCTGCAAACGCCCTTGCTAGATTGCGACTCCCCGTCAATACACCCCCCACTGCACCCCTCAAGGCCTAGCAACATGCTGAACTCATTGCACACTTCAGCCTCCTACGGACGTATCCTTCACATGCCGAAGAGAAAGTTTCAATGCTCCATGGCGCCGAGTTTCGGTCGCCTTGGGATGGCCACGAACATTCCATCGTCCGCATACAAGCCCATGCATAAGTACCAAATTCTTCGAGTTAGCAATTCCCCTCACCTTTATGAGCTTTGCATAACTCTTTTGGTCGTTGAGCAACTCATTCCACCTTGGATGGTCTCATCCATTACCAAGCGCCTCGCTTGTCTTGAGCACCATCAAGTATAGTTGTCAACGTTGAGCCGTAGCTCAAACTCAGCCATCCCAACCTTTGTGCACTCCACATTCTTCCAAGCTTGTCTGTTCTCGTGGTGCCTCTTGCGCGAAGGGTTGGCCATTCCTCTGAATGCCAATCTCAGATGCCCGCTCCTCCGAGCGACTCCTTTTCCCTACATCTCCATGCCCGTTTTCCCCCAAACGGTCGCGCGTGTGCTGACTGCCCTCAACGCAACCCCGCTAGGTCCCCCACGTTTGCATGCTAAGTGTTTCTATGAGTGCTTGTCCCGCTCTGATACCATCTGTCACGGACTTAGCTGGTTTTGCCTAAGTCGTGCGGCACCCTTGCGTGTCCGTCCGCAAAAGTCAGCCTCCCCGAAGCCTCCCATTGTCCCTTAGGACCACCAAAAGAGAGAACGGGTTAAAGAGAACGCCTTAATCGAGATCCACAAGCAAACATCTCCGAAAAACACTTCATAGACAATGCAAATTACAAATAGACTTTACAAGCTCTGAACAGTGGCACAACAAAGGGTAAAATGGTCCATTACAGACCGAGAATCTCTCGCACGTGTCCACATGACACAACCTTTATTTACAAGCCTAAAGAGGCCACCAACCCAACTAAAATGGGACTATTAAGCCTTCGGCCGCCCCTCTATATGTTGTACAAGGCATGAACATGCCAAAAGACACGGACATACATAAGCATTACATCAAACACCTTGTTTAGAAGTTTGTCCGTGACAGCCTGGGCTCGGTCTCCGAGCTCTGGCTGAGTGGTGCAACCGCCTCAGTCAAGCGGTACCACCGCTTGAGCTCGGTCTTCGAGCTCTGGCAGGAGGTGCAACCGCCCCTGATAAGAGGTGGCACCGCCTAGAGGCTCAGTCTTCGAGCTCTGCCAGGCGGTGCAACCGCCAGATCCCGGAATTCCGGGAATTGACAGTTTTGAGCTCCAAATTCAAACTGGGTTGGGGCCTATAAATACCCCACCCTTTCAGCACTGAAAGGGCACTCAAAACACACCGAAATCTTGATCTTATTCTATGATTCTTAGAGCTCAAAATTGTTGTAAAGGCTAAAAGTTCTTCTCCCTCTTTTCTTCCAAGTTCTGATCTTTAAAGAGAGGAGAGAAAATTCTGTAAGGGTTGTCTCCTAAGCCCGTCAAAAGGAGTGAAACTGTAAAAGGGTGGTTGGTCTTCGCCTATTGAAGGAAGGCCTCTAGTGGACGTCGGTGACCTCGTCGGTGGAGGAAGCCAAAAGTGGAGTAGGTCAAGATTGACCGAACCACTCTAAATCTCGGTTTGCATTTACTTTGAGCATCTTATCCTTACTGCAAATCTCCTCAAAAGCTTACTGCTTTCTACGCATATACGATCGGGTTTCAAGCTTTGCACTTTCCGAATCGGCGGTTAGACGTAAATCAGTTTTATCGTACGATCATCATAGCGTTTACGTTTTGATTTCAATCATAATTGTAAACTACCTTTATATCCTTGCTTTAACTGCATCTCGCTTAATCAAGTGATTTAGGAATCAGCATTTAGACATAAATCAGTTTTTTCATACGAATATCATATTTCAGTTTGCACCTACTATCTGATTTGAACCATAACTGCAAACTGCATTTATATCTTTGCTGCATCTCGCTTAATCAAAAGTTAAAGTGATTTACGAATCAGGCTTTCTTACCGAAATCACTTCTATCGAACGAACGTAGTTTTTTTTAATCATAGCACTAATTCACCCCCCCCCCCCCCCCCCCTGTTAGTACTATTGATCCTAACACATACATCATCATTAAGCATGATATTAAACTTCTTAATATTTTCATTAAGACATCAAGCATGGTTTCAATCAAAATCGGAAATCATCAAGATACACATTATTTCTTCTTGAAAAATATTCGTAGAATCATCATTAGATTTAAATCTAACATTTTATTCCATTAACATAAAACATGTAATTTTCGTTATCATTTTTAAAATTACTAGCATGATCATAATTTTTACATTTTCATTTTTAAACATGTAATTTTTAAAAAATAATAATTCAAAAAAATGCATCATGAAAAGCATCATGTAATTTCGAAGTAGATTAATGGGGTTTTGATTACCTCATCGTCGAAAGTCGTTAAGGCGTAGTTTGCCACCTCGCCTTTCTTGATTTTCTCCTTGTCTTCGGAGGAGCTCGATTCATCTCAATTTTTTGTTCTTCTTCTTACGTTCAAAGCAAGTAGTTGCATTCTTTTTCTTTTTGTTCTTTAATTTTTATTTCATTAACTTTTTAAATTTCATGAGTAATTCAAGTTCACCATCACTTGAGCTTATGCTCGAGTGGTCTTCAATTGTTCTATGTCCCAAATCCTTCATGTTCTTTAGAAGGTAGTTTTGTTCATCATGTTCATCATGTGCATTGTGCACCATTTCATATGTCATTAATGAACCAATTAGTTCTTCAAGTGGTAGGTTGTTTAGGTTTTTAGCCTCTTGTATCGCAGTTACTTTTGAATCCCAATCTTTATAAAAAGAACGCAAAATCTTGTTTATAAATTCAAAATCCGAAAAACTTCTACCTAGTGCTTTTAAACCATTGACGACATCCGTAAAACGGGTGTACATATCAACAACGGTTTTCTTGGTTTCATATGAAAAAGTTTAAAATCATGCATTAAAAAGTTGATTTTCAAATCTTTAATCTACTTGTGTATTCGTGAGTGGTTTCAAGAATATGTCAAATGTCGAAAGTCGTTTCACACATAGAAACCCAATTAAACTCGTTTTTATCTAAGGCACAAAATAGAGCATTCATAGCTCTAGCATTTAAAGAAAACATCTTCTTCTCCGAATCATTCCAATGATTCATTGGAAGAGAAGACATTCGAAAACCATTCTCGATAATATTCCATAAATTTAAATCTAACGAAAGCAAGAAAACTCTCATTCGAGTTTTCTAATAAGTGTAGTCCATCCCATTGAAAAAAGGAGGATGAATGAGAGTGACCATCTTGAAAGCGCCTCGCATCACTATCCTCACATCATTAGGGCTTCCTTTCCCTTATTATCATATTAACAATAGTGAAAGAGGATTGTTAGAAATCATTAGCGATAAAGCTAAAGACATATGGGAGATCGAGTGAGGAAAGTGAAGGGGTGAAGGCGACACAAGCTACGTGGAGGCCTTCCGTTTAGTCGGGGTTAGGATGGGTGATAGGGGAGGAGGGGAGAGGCAAAAGAGAAGGGCGAGCAATGGGGGAGGAGGAGGAGGAGAAGGAGAAAGGGAGGGGGGAAGACGATTGGCTATGGGGGTGAGAACAATGGGTGGAGGCAAGGCACAAATATGGTCAATGATTGAGGCAATAATTAGTATGGCAAAGGTAGGGGCAAAATTATTTTATTTTGAAAGAAATGATATTTTACAAAAAATTATGAAAATAAGGGCACAAGAATTTCTCAGAATTAAAAACTTTATATATATATATATATATATATATATATATATATATATATACCGAAGAAACTATATTGTGTCTTACTATATAATACCCCTATATTTGATTTTTTACTAAGGACACTTCTTTTTTGGATTTTGATTAACACATCTTCAATGAAATCATAAAAAATAATGATTATCCTTTGAGACTTAGTTTCTTAGAATTGAATCAATTTTTTTTTTGGATAAATCAGATCAGATCATTTCAACTAAACCTTGGCTGTCTAGTTTGGTTCAATTGAGCTCTAAATTATCTCTTGATTTCTCTTAAATTATCCCCCACCTCTACTTTGCCTCCTCCCACTCCATATCTGCCTACTCCTTCTCTCACTCCACCACTACCTCCTCCTCCTCCTCTCCCTTGTCTTCCTCCTCCCTCCTCTCCATCTCCTTTTCCTCCACCGCCTCTCTCTCTCCCCCTTGCCTCCACCTCCATCACCTCCTCCCCCTAACCCTTCTCTTCTCTCTCCTCTTCTTTGACCCTTACACCTCCTCTTCTCCCTCCTTTTCTTTTGTTGTTTTTTACTTTTTTATTTATTTATTTATCCTCTCTCTCTCCCCTTCTCCTCCACGTCCTCACAGTTTATCTTGAAAAGTTATTACACTTAGTTATGCTCGGATTACACTTAAGTTATGTTAATTCATAATATATATTTAAAATATATTAATTTATATAAAATTATCCTAAATTTATCATAAAACTAAAAAACTCATGTGATCCTAAAAATTATATTAATTTTTATATAAATTATCTTAATTATCTTAAAAAAGCTATTATATTCTAAGTTATACTTGAGCTACACTTGAGTTATATTTATTTATAAAAAAAATTAAAAAAATATATTCATTTTTATAAAATTATCCTAAATTCATTTTAAAACTAATCACAAAATCTATAAAAGGTCGTTATATTCCAAATGGCACTCATTCAAAGAATATATTAAAAATATATTGATTTTTATATAAATTTATCATAAAACTAATTATAAAATCTATATATTTTATTTTCTATGTTGACTTACTTATACTCAAAATTGAACTAAGTTAAATTCGATCACCTAACTTAATTTAAAATTAATAATTTTTATTTTTAGATGATTTTAGGATAATTAATATCAAAACTTTAAAAATTTTACCAAAATATAATTCTAACACAAATCATATTATTTTTTTATTTGATGATACATTTAGAATATATTTATATATAAATTAATATAATTTAATAAAATCAATGAATGAGTATAACCTGAAGGAAGGGGGGAGGGAAAGAGCAATGGAAGATGTGTACAAGACAAAAGAGGAAGTAGAGTAGGAGTGGGAGATATAATTGAAACAGAATGAGGAGGAGGAGGAGGAAGCCAGGGGAGGAATAAACCAATGGGAAGAAAGAGACGGTGAATTGAGAAGTGAGAGGAGGGAAGGAAAAAAAAAGGAGATTGAGAGAGAGGGATAAAAAAAGGGGGGGATGGGAGGAGAATAAAGCCGAGAGAGAGAGAGAGAGAGAGAGGGAGAGAAAAGGGGAAAAGGGTGGAGGTTATGGAGGTGGGGTGGGAAGGAAGATACGGATTGGGGTTAATCCGAATCGGTTTATTCATGTAGATTGATTCATTAATCTAAACGGGCATAAACAGGTTTAAAAAAATTAAAATAAAAATAAAAATGATATTTATAAAAAATAACGACATAAGGGGGAAAATGAACAATGCAGGCGCGTCGTCGTCTTAAAACACGCCAAGTAGGACCGATATTTGGTAAATGCCTATTTCTTTAAAAAAATTATCCTATTGGTGAGGAGGACGGCAACACTCCCTTTCGACCTTACAAAACTCCCTCTCTCCTTTATTTCCTTTTTATTTTCCTTATTATTTGTCGTACTTATGTGCATACTTCCCCAGAGCTACCCGACATGGCATTGGTTCGAATGTGTGGCGCGTCACCTTGGAATCAATTAGAAAGGCGGGTAAGTGGGACGGGTTGCAACATTAGTTTTCATGGATGTTATATGCACTTCTGTAAATAATTCCCAATCAAACGACAGTTTGATTGAATCATCTCCTCCTCGACCTCCGCCTCCTTCGCCGGCGCGGTTTGCTCTCTCGCTCGATCGAACCTTCCCCTTCTTCGTGGTGTTCCTCGCAGCGATGGAGGCCGCCGCCAATGACTCCCGCCTCGGATTCGGCAAGATGGAATTCGGGTATCATTCTTTTCCTTGGTTAATTTCTTGTTTTCCGCTCTTCGGATTTAGGTTTGTTTGGGTAAAAGATCTGATGATTCGCAGGTGTAAGCACTATAGGAGGAGGTGCAAGATCCGAGCTCCCTGCTGCAACGAGATCTTCTATTGCCGCCACTGCCACAACGAATCCACCGTAACACAATCTCTTTCCTTCTTTCTCGATCTCATTTCTTGACCCTTATCATCGTTACATGGTTTGTTTGTCGTTGATTGGTGAGTGCAGAGCGATCGGCATGAGCTTTGCCGCCAGGATGTCCAGAAAGTATGTTCCTTCTTTCATATCGATCTGTCCGATACTCGATGTGTTCTCATTGATAAAGAGATGAATGGGGGTTGGACTGATGAGTTGGGATTTGGTTTGATTTGCAGGTTATTTGTTTGATCTGCAACACCGAACAACCGGTGTGATATTCGATTTGAGATTTCCTTTTCTCGAGCTTAATTTTGGTTTATCCTTGATAGCGTAGGCTTGATGATCTTTTATTGGTTAGGTTGCACAAGTGTGCTCAAACTGTGGAGTTAGTATGGGGGACTATTTCTGCAATGTGTGCAAATTCTACGATGATGATGTGAGGATTATAATTTTCTTTTTTGTGTTTACAGCAAGTGCAAAGGAAGTTGGTACTTAACAAGTTTGTTTTTATTTCGCTCTGTGATTACAGTTGAAGAAAGGGCAGTACCATTGCAATGACTGTGGCATCTGCAGGTAATTAGAAGGCTTGATCATACTTTCTTATGTTCTTTTCAAGGTTTGCAGGGTAGTAGACTGACCAACTTGTGCTCAATCAGAGTCGGTGGTAGCGAGAATTTCTTTCACTGCAAGAAATGTGGTATGTTAACACACATACTACATCTCCATGGAGCTTAGTGTTCATATATGTTTACTTCTGGGATTTTCTTTGTTAAAAAAAGAAATTGCATTAATCAAGGAGCAATTAATCATCAGCTCCATTGTGATTGGAGCCCAAAAAAATATGCTTTAGTACAGTTAACTATTATTGTACCAAGACAAAAGAATTTGCCTTGCTTTTCTTGGGATGCATGCATATTTTGCTACTCCATTTTCTTCTCTAGATACATGAGATATTTCAAATTTGTTCATATTAGACAAAAAATACAGTGAAATATATACAATGTGCTGAGTCTACATGGTATACAATCCTTGCTCAAGAGAAGCTACACTACTAACCTGGACACACACACCCATTCCTGACATGCATCTCATCTGGATTGTGACCCTTCTGCAGCTCTCGACCAACTGCATTGTTATATATGTTTACCTAGAACTTACAACAATTATGCTTGGACCAAAAAGATCTCTTATGGTTGGTTACATGTTTCATGCTTACTCTTTTGTTACCTGACTGAAAGTTTGTTCCTGGATATGAGCACCAATTAATGGGTAAATGAAGAAACACAGATTTTTTTTTTGTCATTTTGGGAAATTTGTTATTAGGGAAAACATTTGTGATCGGTGCGGTAACCTTTCATCAATTTAAACGGATTCTGAAATCAGTGATTTAAAAAGCGCTAGGCGCCAAGGTCCAAAAACGCCCGAGGCGCTAGGCGCTCGCCCGAGCGAAGCGAGGCGCTAAAATATAAAAATATAAAATATAATTAATAAATATAATTATTTAAAATTTTAAATAAAAATATACTATTAAATTAAGAAAATCTAAGATACAAAATCACAATGTCACATTAACAAAAAGTTTCAAAATTCAAAACAATAAAATTTTACATCAAAGTGATTCATTATAATCAATATTATCATCATTTTCACACAATTCATCTTCATTGAATTCGTCTTCTTTCTCTTGTCTTTCGATTCCTTCCTCTTCATCAAGATATGTTTCATTCTCTATGTCTTCAACAATTGCAGGAGCCGAGCTTGATGTTTTTGCACTCATTTTTCTCTTTGACATCTGTCTTGTATATGTTTGTAATTCTCCAGCGCCTGGAGCTCTTGTCACATCTCCCCATGTCAATCTATCATCTTCAAATACAAGCTTGTCTTCAGCATCTTGCAAGTTAGCACCCATTTCTCCTACTAACCACTCATTTGAATCATCAATATCTTGCAATGAGATTGAATCAAATCTAATTTTCAAATCATGACGAGTCTTCAAAGCTTGATTATACTTTATGTAAACAAGATCGTGCAATCGTTGATGTTCTAACCGATTTCTTCTCTTTGAGTGAATCTGTTATGTCATATAATTTAAAAATATATTAATATATATATCTAAATAAATAAATAAATTAAAATAAAAATATTTAGTAATACTTACATGCTCAAAGACACTCCAGTTTCGCTCACAACCCGAAGCACTACATGTCAAACTAAGTACTTTGATAGCAAATTTCTGTAAGTTCAGGGTGGAATTTCCAAATAGACTCCACCATTCAGCTGCAAAATTTATGTTATTATTAGCAATAACATAGTAACATAATATATATGAAATTAATTATATCAAATTATTAATACCTGGAGAGGTAGTTGTCCTGGATCGAACGACAATTGGAATTCCAAAAAGACCTTCAGCATTTTTATATAAAGATAATTCATGAATAATCTTATCTTGAACCTCAATGTTGGGAACTAATCTTGCAACGCACTGATATAACCCACCCAAAACTTCTGCATCAAATTCAACAGATTTAATCTTATAAAAGAATTCAGGGTTCAAATAATATCCTGCTGTATGTAAGGGACGATGAAGTTGACAATTCCATCTTTCGTCAATGATTGTAAAAATTTTCTCATATTTTTCTTCATTTTCATTAAAAGATCTTTTAATCGTCTCCTTTGCTCTATCCATAGCCTTATAAATATATCCCATTGCAGGCTTATTTTCATTATCCACCAACCGAAGGACTCGAACAAGAGGGCCCATTACCTTTAATATATAAACTACATGATTCCAAAAGGATGGCATTAAGATGATATCAGTAGCCCTCTTGCCTTTTGCTTCTTTTGCCCATTTGCTTGTCACCCATTTCTCAGAGGTAAACATATTTCTTAGAGTATGTTTTTGACGATGCACGCTCTGTAATGTCAAGAATGAAGTAGCAAATCGGGTAACACCATGTCTCACTAATTCTTTATTCCCTGTAAATTCTCTCATCATATTCAAAGCCCCAATGTGATTATAAAGAAATCCAACAACAAAAATTGCCCTTTCTAAGGTTTTCTTGATTTCTAAGATCTTTCCAATATCCTCCAACATTAAATCAATACAATGTGCTGCACATGGAGTCCAATACAAGTGTTGTCTTTTTTATTCAAGCAATTTACCTGAGACAAAGGATAACAAAAATGATAAGACTTAAGAGTTTAACACACTTAATTGAAGATAAAATAATTAACAAAATCAAAAGATGAATATTACCAACTAAAACATAGTTGCTTCCATTGTCGGTTATGATTTGAACGATATTTTGTTCTCCAATTTCTTCTACGAAGTTGTCAAGTAAATCATATATCTTATCTCCAGTTTTTACAAAAGATGAAGCATCTATTGACTTCACAAACATAGTTCCTAAAGAACAATTAACCATAAAATTAATTATACTCCTGCGCCTCCTGTCAGTCCAAACATCTGACATAATAGAGCAACCATGTGTTGCCCATGATTCTTTATGACCCTTTAGTAAGTCATTTGTATAATTCAACTCTTTTTGCAGCAATGGAACTCGCATCTCATAATAACCTGGAGGTTTTAATCCTGCACCATATTTTCCAATAGCTTCAATCATATCCTTAAAACTGTCTAAACGAGTTGTACTAAGGGGAAGACCAGCCTGATAGAAGAAGCGAGCAATGTGCTGAATTGTTCTTCCTCTTATTTTTTGTCACAAGCATCACTTATATTTGTTTGTCTAAATTTTAAGCCTCCTGTTTGCCCTTGTTGTTTCTGGGATCCTTGAAGCATATATAGATCCATCGGTCCTTTTTTACCTTTCTTAGTTCTCATAACTTCTTTTCCCTTTTTGTCGTATACTCTTTTTTCACTTGGGTTAATACTCATAGAATAATCTTCTTCTTCATCCCTGAGATGTTCAACATTGTCTTCTGGTAAATTCCCGTAAGATTCATTCTTTTGTATCTTCTTTTCATTCATATAACTCAACAACTCTTTTTTTACCTCAGGTGGACATTTTTTGCAAGCTGCTGTATTCTTGAAATTTCCTACTAGATGTTGTTTTGCACGAAAAATACCACCTCTGGTAGTCTTATCGCAGAATATGCAAGTCACTGCATTATGATCTTTCGGATCCTTTAAATAATTATACTTCCATGCAGGATCTTTTTTTGATACCGTTGGAGACTCTATTTAGTTGCTCTCTACACTTGCCATTTATGTTGAAACCTAACAATAATTTCAAATAAATAAAAATTAATAACATTAAAATCAAAATAATATATTATTAATCTATTAATGAAAATTAATCATTTCAAAATTCAAATAAACTTAATATTAAGATTTAAGAGTATACTGAGCCTCACGGAGAAAGGAAGCAGTGGCGGTAGTGACGAGCGGCGGGGGGAAAGGGAAAGCGAGCCGGAGGCGCGAGCAGTGGGAGGGCTCGCGGGAGTCGCGAGCAGAGGGAAGGCTCACGGGAGTCGTGAGCAGAGGGAGGGCTCGCGGGATGCGCGAGCAGCGGGAGGGCTCGCGGGAGTCGCGAGCACCGGGAGGGCTCGCGGGAGGCGCGAGCAGCTGGGAGGGCTCGCGGGAGGCGCGAGCAGCGGGAGGGCTCGCGGGAGGCGCGAGCAGCTGGAGGGCTCGCGGGAGGCGCGAGCAGCAGGAGGCGCGAGCAGCGACAGCGACGAGCGGCGGCAGCGGGAGCAAGAGCGACGAGCAGCGAGATCGGGAGCGGCAGCGGCGGCGGGTTAGGGTTGGGTAAGGGTTATATCGGTTTAGTTGGTTCGATTGAACCAACTAATAACCGAATCAGGACCGAACCAGACCTAAAATCCTGGTTCGGTCACTTGGTTTACCCAGGCGCTCGCCCGAAGCGCCCAGCGCCTGGGCTCGGGCGAGCGCCCAGGCGGCGCCTGTTTGAAGCGCACCGCCTGGGACATTAGCGAGGCGCTCGGGCCTCACCTCGCCTCGCCCGAGCACCTAGACGAGCGCCCGAGCGCCTATTTCAATCACTGAATCTGAAACTTGCTTATACCATTTGCTTCAAGAAATGAGAACTTTTAAAAAGTGAGCCCTTCTAAAGGTTATGACATGGTAAGAATCTCTTGAAGTATCTCCATGCTCCACTTTAAGGGGCATTTGTTCCATTCTAAATTGTGAATGGCGAAACAGAGCTAGGGCCTTCGGTCATTCAATTTGAGGTAAGTTATACACTTAACTAGTCAAACAGTCCAATACAAGCCAGTTTTATCTAGATTACAGGACTGGCCTTCTGAATCCAGATAAGGAAGTTGACTGATGGTTTTCAACTTGGCAAGATAAAAAGATGCATGTGATATTGTTTGTCCTATACCATGTCCTGCCTTGTATCAGAATCATGAGTTGTACCATTCTCATACAGTGCTGTGACAAGACACCTTATGTTGTAGATCCTTTAATTCCAAGTATCATCTGAAAATTTGTTGTGTATCTTTTCTTTTTTAGAATTGAGGTGGGTATTATACTATCACTTGAAAATTTTCATTTGACGTGACCATACTGCTTAACTGCTAAGAATTGAATTAATAACTAGCTATAATTATGAGGAATGTTGGATACTTCAGTGAAAGAGTATCATCTAGTATGCCTTAACTTGGATATCGCTAAATAACTTTTAAAATGCTATCTCACAAATGTGACTTTGTCTTTGTAGTGCTGTGATCATTAATGATCATGATTTGCATGTTTGTGAATGTGACTCACAATGCTGTGAAATGAAATTTGTCACCTGGAAACCATTTATGGTGTGTCCTACTGATACTGTCAAGTAACACAGGATCCTGCTACTCTACTGAATTGCGTGATAAGCATTTTTGTGTGGAGAACTCAATGAGGCATAATTGCCCCATCTGCTATGAGGTTTGTGCTCACTGAGTCATATCTTGTGAAAATAAATTGAAAATATCTTGACAGTTAAAGCTGTTTTGCAGTATCTTTTTGATTCGTTGAAAGATACAAGCGTTCTAAAATGTGGGCACACCATCCATTTTGAATGCTTTGACGAGATGCTGAAACATGCCCAGTATATCCTCACCTCCTCAAATGTGTCTTTTGCTATAGCAAATCAATTCTGTTTCTTTTAAATAATACAGAGTTCTGTTTGTTTCTGTGATTTCAGAAGATACTCATGTCCTGTATGCTCGAAATCGGTATGTGACATGTCCAAATACTGGAGGAAATTAGATGAAGAGGTACTATAGTGACCTTAAAAGTTGCTTTTTCATTTAAAGACTGTATTTGCTCCTAATCTCCATATGCAGTCTCTCTTCTGAAATTTTGCGTTATATGGCTTTTATGGCAAGATAACTTGTTAGGATATCTGTAGTCACAAAGTTTGTGATGATTCAAACCATAGTGGGATTTGTGATGAAAAGAAATTGACTGAATGGATCAGGAAAAAGGGGAATTCTTGATATTTCAATTTCTGTTTCTGATAGCTCTGAGAGATGCATGATAAAAACTATGACGTTATAGTTGAGTAAATTAAAAAGCTGATGGTTTTGTTTGGTCAAATTGTTGGTGCCATAAATAGTGATGTCATTGAACTACCATGTATGCAGGATACGCTGTTCGCTCTGGTACCTAAGTTACATAAAGTAAACCCTAGTTTTGTGCATTTCTTCATGTTCTTGTTTATTCCAATATTGGGATTCTTTGATTGTTTTAATGGCTTAATGATGCGAAGATTTAGTGTTTAGTAGTGGATTCCATCAGGAATCTGAGCATATGATATTATATAATAATAATAATAATAATAATAATAAAACAAAATATAATAATAATAATAATAATAATAATAATAATAATAATAATAATAATAATAATAATAATAATAATTCTTTTGAGAAACGGCCTCCTCTCTTTGCATCAAAAGCTTTAGATACATCTACTGAATTGGCTTTGCGTTGTGTCACTTGACTTCCTTCGATTACAAGCAACTACACTGTTTAGCAGGACAATTGGGATTTGCTTGGGCATCTTCGAGTCACAGAAACATGTTTGATCGTACTGGTAGTGCAAAAAAAGTTTAGTATGCTTTCTCTTGATAGCATTGAAGTTTTAGTCTGAATTTCACCTATGTTCCTTGCAGTCATAACTTATCCTATTAAAGAAAGAGGCAACACAACTGAAAACATTGACACTGCAATAATATTGGAACATAAATTATAACTTTGTTATTGATTACTGCCCCATGATTTGTTTTTGAGTTTCTTCGGATAGAAGGTAACAACCCAGCTTTTACTTTCGCAGATAGCAGCAACGATCATGCCTGAGGATTATCGTTACAAGGTCTGTACTATCTTAGATCCTATATCACTAAGGTTACTGTTTATCATGGTTAACGTTAAAATACAATAAATTTACTTGGCCCCTTTAGAACTTTCCTAAAGTAAACCTGCAACAAACCATTCATGATTTCTGTTGAATGGTCTTTTATTTTTACTGAATTACTAAATATAGCAATACCTGTAGCAGATAATGTCTCAATTCTCCATACAGTAGTGATTAAGATTTGAAAACTTCCCAATTCATGTAGTACAAATAGACAGTCTCCTGCTAAGCTTGTTTGTGGTGTTTATGCAGGTCTGGATTCTCTGTAATGACTGTAACAATGTTTCGGAAGTCTTCTTTCACATTGTTGGTCA
Source organism: Musa acuminata AAA Group (assembly GCF_036884655.1). Taxonomy (NCBI): domain Eukaryota; kingdom Viridiplantae; phylum Streptophyta; class Magnoliopsida; order Zingiberales; family Musaceae; genus Musa; species Musa acuminata. The sequence goes on from NC_088354.1 coordinate 15,806,968, forward strand.
CAAGTGCAGTCACTGCCTATCCTACAACACCAGGACAATTGCTAACCCTCCAACTGTGTCAGCTCAATAGCGGTTCTTTTTTATATTATCATCAGTTTGAAAACTTGATCTGCATGCTTTTCAAAGCATTTATCGGTTAGCCGTGACATCCAAATTATAATCCATTGGAAGGGCCATTTACCCATGTCTGGACACCAAACTACTCAATTGTACTAGTAACTGTTTTATTTTTTTCTTTCTTCCATCTTCACTTGGCCTTATACAAGCTTATGCTGACTCGCATTCCTTCTTGACTGGCGAAGTATTGCTATTCTCTCCCCCTCGATGCAGTCTCCATCGATATGGATGTATTTGTCTGTGAGACGAATAATGTGGTCTTCATGGATATTATATTACATTATATTCTTGAGCAGTAAAGCAAATATTGCAAACACGTTCCGTTTGGATTTAATGTAATAATCAACAATTCCTTCTGTTTCCCTTATTCTGAGTTGAAGCAGCTGTAACCTTGGATATCTGTCAATAGAGTATGTAGCAAAAGTGATAACAAGGACAGTGAAAACATGTTTTAGGTCCTCCTATCAGATGTATAGGTTTCTGATGACAAAGGGAGGTAGCGGGCGGCTCATTATTTGAATCGGATCCTGTCTATGATAAATTGTAGGATCCGGATCCGAAATTATACCGCCGTCTCCATAATATCAGCCTGACCGTCCCCGACGCCCAGAGTGGCGAGCGATGGATCGGGACTGGGGATCTAAGCCGGGTAGCGGTGGCGCCGCCTCCGCCCAGAATGAGGCGATCGACCGCCGGGAGCGCCTCCGGCGTCTTGCCCTCGAGACCATCGACCTCGCCAAGGATCCCTACTTCATGCGCAACCATCTCGGAAGGCAACAACCCTGAACCCTAGAAATCTTTGGTAGAGCTTTTCCTTCTTTTTTATCCCTTTCTGTGAAGTGATGGTCGGATTGGTTTTCTTGCAGCTATGAGTGCAAGCTGTGCCTGACGCTCCACAACAATGAAGGGAATTACTTGGCACACACCCAGGGGAAGCGCCACCAGACCAACCTCGCTAAGAGGGCCGCCCGCGAGGCCAAGGACGCGCCCGCCCAGCCTCAGCCCCACAAACGCAAGATCGCCCTCCGCAAATCCGGTAATTGCATCAGCTTTCTTTTACGACTTGCTATGCTCCAGTTACTCTTAACCTATGATCTCTGTCTCTGTGTCGTGGAAGCTCAATAATAAAGTCTTGAGACCTAAAATGCTATGATGTTGTATTGTTGATTCTTGTGCACTTAGTAAGATGGAGCCACTCGGGCGATTGTGCTTTAGTTATTCTTTTATTGTGGAAACTCAATAATCGTGTTTTTGTTACTGGAAAATCATAGTCGTTAGCTTGCTTCTTTTGGTCAATTTGTAGGAGATACTTTAAATGTAGTGTACATGAGTTGTGCATCTAAATACAAATAACTTGAACTTTCAAAGAAAAAAAGTAGTAAAGCATGTTTTGAGTTGTTTCACTTTTAATTTTCCCATGTTTGATAAAATTCCTTGTTGAATAAAAATTGGAAAACGGATGATTGGGGGCAGTTCTACATGTCTTTTTCTTCAATATTTAAATCACATTTTAATGTGTCACCAAACAAGTAACTTCTTCGTTTACTTTAAAACTGTGCTTTTCGTAATTCTTTGTCATAAGGAGGCTTATCAAGAAACTCTATTGCTTCACAAGTTCCACATGAAGGAGAGTCCTTAGTTGGAGGTGGATATGCAATGAAAGATCTACAGTAGCATCTTATCTTGGAGTTAAGCAAGTTCTGATTTAATCTTGAAGGGGAAAGCTTTTGATCTGAGGGCTGGGTGTTTTTGGTTGGCTTATATTCTTATCAGGTCATTTCGATTTCTTTTTGTTGATTTTATTGATAAATTAGACAGGTTGGAAGTGCTTTATCATACCTCGTTCAACTTCCAGAAGTAGTATTTCTTTATTGGGAAGAACTGAAATCTTGCATTGAAGTCTGCTGTGAAGGATCAAGTTTCATACATGTGGATTTTGTTCATTCTTTTCTTATCCTAATTGTTACATGCATTATAAAGCCTTTTACAATAGAGGTTTTAAATGTGAAGTTGATGACACTAGAGGACACTGCTAACACATGCTACTAATGTCGGAAATGATGAAGGATTGAGTATGACATGGTTATCTAGAATAAAACACTGGACATCACAACTTACGGGGAATGAGGAAATATAAGGAAAGGATGAGCGAAAAGGAGGGTGGACCCCAGGGCATCAAGAGAGCTTCAAGTCTTGATAATCTATTTTGTAGGTGTTTTTGGCTAATGTTAGGATTTGTTAGCTGATTATAGCTGAGAGGAGCTAATCTCACTTTGATAAGATGATGCATTGTCGATCATGCTTTGTTGTCAGTGTCAAGCTTAGATAGGATGGATTAAATGTCTTGCTACTTGTTAGACTTCTGTGCTCCAGATTGATGTCTGAGATCTGCAGATGCACAGTTTAAGAGGAAAAAATGATAAACATGTCCACCATGATCCATCTTTTGCTCTTACTTTGTAGGCTCTTATCACGATGTTAACAATGACATTGTACAATCCTTTTATCGAAATGAGATGTTTCCTTTGAGTTGTTTTTTGCTATTCTTTTGCCATTAGGTGTGCTGTATCTTTACAATAATGAAAATTGTATGCACTATTTGTTCTTAAGTATTATACATGGTTAGGGAGCTCACCACCAACAGATGTGTCACCCATTTGTGATGTCCAAACACATCAGGTTGCTTATAGTGTTAGTAGACATCCCTTCAAGTGTTTCATACATCACAATTCACTTTAGTAAACAGGCTTTTGCAATTCTAGAGTTTGAGTGGAGTACCTGAATATAAACATGAATTGAACTTGAAACAATGTTAAGTAGGAGGCAACAAACACACTTCATTTTCATTTTAACACTGTGGTCACATGTTAGTTATATGTATTTTCGAGTTGGTACTAAGGATTGGGTCTATTTATGTTCAGTTGCATCAGTTATTGCTATGAACATGAATCTAACACATGTACATATATTCTTTAACAGTTTAACTTCCTATGTCAATGTCCTTGCTGGTACTTGGTTGTACATATATGCTTTGACTTCGTTAATTTTATTGCTGATGCTTGGTTGTGATGTGCTATATATGCAGTTAAGATTGGAAGGCCCGGATACAGGGTAACAAAGCAATTTGATCCAGAGACAAAGCAGCGATCTCTACTGTTTCAGGTTCTCATACACTATTCTATTATTTAGATGCAAATACTTGTTGAATAATGGATTCAAACTGTCAAAACTGTTCTTTGGTTTTGGATTGACTTGAATGTTTAAATACCTTGTTAAGGCCATAATCTCGATTCAGGTTGAAAATTTCTAGTCAAGTTGTGCATTTTGTCACCATATGCACAAAGTGTATCAATGACTATATAAGATAATTACAGGAGGAGTTCTCCATGATGTTTGGACCTCTCCCATTTATTCCTTGGAATTATAGGTATTTTTATGTTTAAGACATGCTGCAAAATCTGGTGCTGCTCAAAGACATGATGCAATTCATACTCACATGTTATTCTGGAGTATAATCATGTGACTTTCTGTTTATTATATGAAAAGAATAAAAAATTTCAGTTGTTTAATGAGCTTCTCCCTTATATGGTATTTTGTTTTGTCTACTATCTTAGTTTGTCCTTGAAAATTATTTCATTACTTAATGGTAGTAGGCAAGATTGCAATTTTGTGGCATGGGAGCATATGTTGATACCATTCTAAAGTATATCACCCTTGTGCTGGCTGATCGGATTTAAGTGTAAGCTTGGCCATATTGTCACGAATGGTCGTCGTGCACCCGCAACAACTTTGTTCAACGAACCGTTCGTTATTTTTGCATGCTTGTACAAAGATATGACAGCATGTTTTGCCTTGGTTTTGTGTGTTTTTGCTTGAAAAATGTAAGCAATGATAGTTCGCAGCATTGCAGTGCGATCGCTTGCCATGCCGGGCCGAACTGCCCCAAAATGGCTTTGTTTTTGTGTGTCATGGCTTGTTTTTTGCACGCCGTAGCTGTACGCGAAATGTCAGCCATCTCAGCACCCTGAAAACCCCCAGGTGGCACAGGTCTGGATAGGGCTTCGGTATATTGTCGTGCATTGAACAATCTTCACAAGTTTGCACGCTAACTTGACGGGAACTTGCCTTCGCGTCCGGCACCCAGTGAGCAGTTGTTTGTGGACTTGCAACTGTTCGTTCTACCGTTTAAAGTCATTGTTTTCTCCTTCATTTTTTTTCTCTCTTGTACTCAAGGTGCTTGTTGAATTGCTTGTAAAGCTTCCCTTTTCGCGAGATGTCGGGACTTGTTCGTTGCTCGTTTTCAATCTAATCAACTTTCTATATTATAGGTCCTTTGGGACCTGTACGAGGTTGTAACTAGGCTGAACCTTTGCGGACGCATATGTCGCAAGGGCGTCTCTTGACTTAGGCAATCCCAGCTAAGTTCGAGGAGTTGGCACAAGGGTGCTTCATGACTTAGGCAACTTCAGCTAAGTTCGTGATTTTGCCACGAGGGTGCTTTACGACTTAGGCAATTCCAACTAAGTCCGTCACATTGTGGTATCAGAGTGGGCAATCAATTTGAGCAAGCAGCGAAGAAACTTCGTAATCTTGCCATGGCCAAGCATCGTGGTTAATCGAGCAAGGCGGGGCAAGTTGGAACATTGCCCCAAGTAGTCGCAGGTGGGCTGCAAGTGCAAACTCGCTCTCATGTTGGTGGAGCCGTGCTGGAGGATCGTGGTAGCGAATATGATGAGTAAGAAGTTGGCTACTCTTCGCGAGCGGAGGAGGCACAATCTGGAGCGCCAATCGGGAAAAAGAGCTATAAGGAGAGACTCACGGCGGTGGGAACCTGCCTAGATGTTCTTGAAGCGAGCTTGGAGGAACTCTACCAAGGCCAACGAAGGTTTGTTGGGGTAGAGAGCTCACAAGAAGAAGCTGAATCCCGAATCGACAAGGTTGAGACCCTAGTTGATCGATTGACGGATGATACCAAAGACTTTGTGCAACATTTGCACGAAGTCATGGCAGAACTCACTTCCAAAGTGACAGCGCTCACAAGGGCACTAAATGCGGGAGGGAGCAACACCCGTGTTGCGCCGCCACAAAACTTGAGGGCACCTGAGCCTAATTGCTATAGAGGTGCTAGGGACGCAAAAGAGCTTGAGAATTTCTTGTTTGACATGAAACAGTACTTTCGAGCTACAAGGCTTGATTCTGAAGATACCAAAGTTTCAATAGTAACCATGTATCTGAACGGGGATGCAAAACTTTGGTGGCGAACCCGTTAGGAGGAGATCCAACAAGGTCGGTGTCGAGTGGACACATGAGAGGACTTAAAGCGGGAGTTGAGAACTCAGTTCCTGCCCGAGAACACAGAGTTCGTCGCAAGGAGGAAGTTGAGACAACTTCGCCAAAGTACTTCTATTCGAGACTACGAGAAGCAATTTTCTGCGCTGATGCTGGACATACAGGACATGTCTGAAAAGGATAAGCTATTCAGCTTCCTAGATGGCCTAAAACCGTGGGCTCAACAAGAATTACATCGAAGGAATGTCACCGATGTGATCGGGACAATTGCGACCGCAGAAAGGCTCACTGACTTTGTTTCCTCGGAGGACTCGGGGAAAAAGAAACAATCTTCAGGAAACTACCGTCCAAAATATTCTTGAGGGAAGGAGCCCGGGGGCAAACAAACGAAGAGCTCCCATAAAGGGCCAAGTTCAAAAGGCAAGGCCCCAAAACCTAGCGGATGCTTCTTGGGCGGAGGGCTGTACATAGTGAGGGAGTGCCCATAGAAACAGGCACTCAATGCTTTAACAGCTTCAATCCACCCTCCCAAATCAGACAAGGGCAAGGCTGTCGTTCTTAGTTCAAGTAGTTCAGAATCCAGCCTCGTCATTAAGGAGTTGCAAAGACCCCGGATGGGAGCAATGCGTTTGTTAAATTCTTTACGGGGTCAAGTGGGGGAGAACACAAAGACAAAGTCATATAAAGCATGGAGCAGTGAGCTGATGTACGTGGACATTAAGCTCAATGGCCAAACAACCCATGCAATGGTGGACACAAGTACTACCCATAACTTCATTGCTGATCGAGAAGCAAAGCGACTTGGGTTGATCTTGGAGAAGAACCCAAGTCGAATAAAGGCGGTGAACTTGGTGGCCAAGCGGATCTCCGGACTGGCAAAGGGGGTCCCCATCAAGATCGGGACATGGAGCATAAGCACCAACATGATGGCGGTGCCAATGGATGACTTCCAAATAATTCTTAGAATGGAGTTTATGCACGCAGCAAAGTTGGTGCCTATGCCATTCCGGAACTCCCTATGTCTGATGGGAGGCAACAACCCTTGTGTGGTTCCCGTCTTTTAGAGTGGAACCAAGGACCCCAACAAATATTGGCATTAGAATTTTAATGAAGAAAGGGGTACGAAAAGGAGAATTAACCTTCGCGGCTGCTGTGAAGCTAGAGCCACTCAACGGGGAGGTCATTCACGAACCTGCCGTGGTGGCAAATGTTCTGAAGGAGTTCACAGATGTTATGTCATTCGACTTGTCGAAGACTGGCACCACGCAGAGGCGTGGATCATCATATCGAGCTGGAGCCAAGAGTGAAGCTTCCAACGAGACCATCATATCGCATGCCCCCACCAGAGTTAGCATAACTTAGAAAGCAGTTAGATGAATTGCTAAGCGGTGGTCTTATCCGCAGTTCTAAAGCACAATTCGGAGCTTCAGTTCTCTTCCAAAAGAAACAAGATGGGAGTCTCCGATTATGCGTCGACTATCGAGCCCTCAATAAGGTGACGGTGAAGAACAAGTATCCCATCCCGCTCATCGCTAACTAATTCGATCAATTGGGCAAAGCAAAGTATTTCTTCGAATTCGACATTCGGTCGGGGTATTGGCAAGTGTGCATTGCTGAAGGCGACGAAGCGAAGACTACCTGCGTGACCAGGTATGGAGCGTTTGAGTTCTTGGTGATGCCTTTCGGCTTAACAAACTCTCCGGCCACATTCTGCACTCTTATGAACGAACTATTCAAAGAGTATTTGGATAAGTTTGTGGTTGTGTACTTGGACGATATCGTCGTCTACAACCAAACGCTCGAGGAGCATGTCGAGCACCTTTGGACAATTTTCAAAGTTCTCAGAGAGAACGCTTTGTTCGTGAAAAGGGAGAAGTGCTACTTTGCTCATACGGAGATCTTATTCTTGGGGCATCGAATTGGTGAGGGTTCCATTCGGATGGACAAAACAAAGGTGCAAGCCGTTGCGAAATGGCGAACTCCAAAGAAGGTGTCGGAGTTGAGATCCTTCCTTGGTTTCATCAACTACTATCGGTGTTTCATAGCTGGGTATTTGAAGCGCGCAACTCCACTGACGGAGTTGCTGAAGGAGCAACCTTGGAGATGGTTTGACAAATGTGAAGTTGCATTCCAAGATCTGAAGACTGTTGTGTTGGAAGAACCGGTGCTCAAATTGCCGGACTATGGGGAGCCCTTTGAAGTCCATACAGATGCTTCAGACTTCGCTATCGGGGGAGTACTCATGCAAGAGGGTCACCCGGTGGCCTACGAGAGTCGTAAGCTCAGCGAGACCGAGCGATGGTATCCGGTGCACGAGAAGGAGATGATAGTGGTGGTCCACTGTCTACGAGTTTAGCAGCACTACCTTCTCGGATCGCGGTTTGTACTGAGGACAGACAACATCACTTTAAGCTATTTCCAAACTCAAAAGAAACTCTCCCCAAAGCAAGCACGATGGCAGTACTTCCTAGCTGAGCTTGATATGGCAATGGAGTACAAGCTCGGAAAAGCAAATGTCGTGGCCGATGCATTGAGCCGGAAAGTGGAACGAGTGAATGCCATACAATTGGAGGGCAGAGGCCAAGCAAGTTAGTTGCACTCCAACTTCCTTTACAGGATCAGGGATGGATTATATAGTGATCCCCAAGCAGTAACCCAGATGTAGCTCATCTAAGAAGGCAAGACACGACGATTTTGGGTCCAGGAGGGACTCGTTTACACAAAAAGGGAATAGGGTTTATGTTCCTCAAGTGGACAATTTGAGGTGTGAACGCTTAAGAGAGTGTCATGGTTCCCTTTGGGCTAGACATCCGGGTATTCACAGAACCTTGGCTCTCGTGGAGAGAGCCTTCTATTGGCCGAAGATGGGGACTGATGTGCAGGAATATGTTCGAACGTGCCTCACTTGCCAACAAGACAAGGTGGAGCAGTGGAAGCCGGTGGGACTTTTGGAGCTGTTGCCCGTACCAGAAAGACTGTGGGAGAGCATTTCCTTGGACTTTATATCAAGCTTGCTGGTAGTAGGGGGACTCGAATCGATAATCGTGGTGGTCGATCGATTTTCAAAGTATGCAACTTTTATTGTTGTACCCTTACACTGGTCAGCGGAGGAGGCGGCCAAGTTGATGATGAAGAATGCGGTGAAGTATTGGGGAGTCTCGCACAATATCATCAGTGATCGAGACGCTCGGTTCCTGGGATGATTCTGGACCAAGCTATTCAAATTGTTGGCGTCTAAGTTATACTTCTCTACAAGCCTCCAAACCTAGACGGATGGCCAAACTGAAAGGATAAACTCACTCCTTGAGCAATATCTTCGACACTATGTGAGTGCCAACCAACGAGATTGGGTGAAGCTGTTGGACATAGCCCAATTCTCCTACAACTTGCAGCGGAGCTCTGCGTCCAACAAGAGCCCCTTCGAGATCAATACAGGACAACAACCGTCGACTCCTCACACCTTGGCTATCAGGCATATTGGGAGTAGTCCGTCAGTATATCACTTTGCAAAAGAATGGCAACGAAATGCAGATATTGCGTGGGCTTACTTGGAGAAGGCGACCAAAAAGATAAAGAAGTGGGCAGACTTGGGAAGGCGACCGCAGGAATTCAAAGTCGGCGATTTGGTGTTGGTAAAGCTTCAACCAGCATTACTCCAATTTTTCAGGAACAAAGTACACAAAGGATTGGTGCGCAAGTATGAAGGGCCCTTCTTAATTATCAGTAGGGTGGGCAACGTCTCCTACAAGTTGCAGCTACTGGCGTGGCTCAAAATTCACAATGTTTTTCATGCCAGCAACTTGAAAGCCTACCACTCATATCCGTAAGATGCTTCCCGAAGTGTTCCAACTCGTTTACCCCCCACCAAAGCCTCATACGAAAAACGAGTTGAAATCATTTTAGCGGATCACAAGATAAAGCTCCCCAATAGAGCTGAGCAAACCGAGTACTTGGTGAAGTGGCGAAAGCTTCCCCGAACAGAAGCCATTTGAGAGTCCGAAGACGCCCTACGATATGAAGTAGTCATTAACAATTACCAACAAGCTGTCACGAACGGTCGTTGCGCACCCGCAACAACTTCGTTCAACGAACCGTTCGTCGCTCACTCCCGCATGTACAGCTGCTTGGCAGCATGTTTTCTCATGGTTTTGGGTCATTTTGCTTGTAAATATGTAAGTTCGAACAAGCTGCAGCGTTGCAAAGCGACCGTTCACCGAACCGAGCAAAACAGCCCCAAAACAGCCCAAAACAGCTCCGTTTTCGCGTGCCGCGGGAGGTGAGCGGAGAGCTGCCTCCGCTCACCAAAATGTCAGCCAGCTCAGACCCCAGGAACCCCCCGGGTGGCACATGGCTGGATGGGGCTTCGGTTATATACCGGGCGTTGAACACTCTTTCGCAAGTTCGCACGTGACCTTTACGGGAACTTGGTTTTGCGCCCGGGACCAGGTGGGTGGCTGTTTGTGGGCTTGCAGCTGTTCGTTCATCCTTGAAAGCCTTGTTTTTCTCCCTCTCCCTCTTTTCTCTTGTGCACACAAGGTGTTCGACGAATTGCTTGTAAAACTTTCCTTTTCGCGAGACTTCGGGACTTGTCCGTTGCTCGTTCTTTCGATCTAACTCTCGTTCTCTTTTACAGGTCCTTCGGGACCTGCGAGAGGTTACAAAGTGGGCTGATCCTTGCGGAGCAAGATCGCAAGGGCGAAGCGCGACTTAGGCAACGCAAGCTAAGTTCGCGTCTTTGGCCGCAAGGGTGCCGCACGCCTTAGGCAATTCCAGCTAAGGTCGTGACATTGTGGTATCAGAGCGGGCAAGCTCTTCGATCGAACAGCGAACGAACTTCGCAACTTCGCCATGGCAAAGCATCGTGGCGAATCAAGCAAGACGGGGCAAGCCGGACCCTTGCCCCAAGCAGCCGCAGGTGGGCTGCATGTGCACACTCGCTCTCATGCTGTTGGAGCCGCTCATGAGGATCGCGGCAGCGAACAGGATGAGCGAGAAGTTGGCAACTCTCCGCGAGCGGAGGAAGCGCAATCTGGTGCGCTAACTGGAAAAAAAGAGTCATAAGGAGAGACTCACGACGGCGGAAACCCACCTGGATGTTCTGGAAGCGAGCATGGAGGAACTCTACCATGGCCAACAAAGACTTGTTGGGGTAGAGAGCTCGCAAGAGGAAGTGGAGTCCAGGATCGATAAGGTCGAGGCCCTAGTCGACCGATTGTCCGATGACACCAAGGACTCCGTGCAGCACCTACAGGATGTTGTGGCGGAACTCACGGCAAAGGTGGTTATGCTCACAAGAACGCTAAATGCGGGAGGAGGCAACACCCACGTTGCACCGCCACAAAACTTGAGGGCACCTGAGCCCCATGGATACGGAGGGGCCAGAGATGCTAAGGAGCTCGAGAACTTTTTGTTCGACATGGAGCAATACTTCCGAGCTACGAGGCCCGATTCTGAAGATACCAAAGTTTCTATAGCAACAATGTATCTGAATGGAGATGCGAAACTTTGGTGGCGAACTCGTTGGGAGGAGATCCAACAAGGTCGGTGTCGAGTCGACACATGAGAGGACTTGAAGCGGGAGTTGAGAACTCAGTTCCTACCGGAGAACACAGAGTTCGTCGCAAGAAGGAAGTTGAGACAACTCCGCCAAAGTACCACCATCCGAGACTATGTAAAGCAGTTTTCTGCACTGATGCTGGACATACAGGACATGTCCGAGAAGGACAAGTTGTTCAGCTTCCTTGATGGTTTGAAACCATGGGCTCAGCAGGAGCTGAATCGAAGGAATGTTACCGACGTGGTCGGGGCAATTGCAGCTGCAGAAAGGCTCACCGACTTCGTTTCCTCTGAAGACCCAGCGAGAAGGAAACAATCTTCAAGCAATCGCCCTCCAAAACATTCTCGAGGGAAGGAGCTCGGGGGCGAACAGAAGAAGAAGAGCTCCCACAAAGGGCCGAACCCGAAAGGCAAGGCCTCAAAACCGGGAGGATGCTTCTTGTGCGGAGGACCGCACATGGTAAGGGAGTGCCCACAGAAACAGGCACTCAATGCTTTGACGGCTTCCATCCACCCTCCCCGATCGGACAAAGGCAAAGTTGTTGCCCTTAGCTCAAGCAGTTCTGAATCCAGCAGCGACGATGAAGAGTCGCAAGGACCCCGAATGGGAGCAATGCGTTTGTTGAACGCTATGCGGGGTCAAGTGGGGGAGAACATGAAGACGAAGGCACAAAAAGCAGGAAGTAGTGAACTGATGTATGTGGACATCAAGCTGAATGGCCAAACGACCCGTGCAATGGTGGACACGGGCGCTACCCACAACTTCATAGCCGATCGTGAAGCACAGCGACTTGGGTTGACATTGGAGAAGAGCCCAAGCCGAATGAAAGTGGTGAACTCGGAGGCCAGGCGAATCTCCGGGTTGGCGAAGGGAGTTCCCATCAAAATCGGAACATGGAACGGGAACACCAACATTATGGCCGTGCCACTGGACGACTTCCAAGTGATTCTTGGAATGGAGTTTATGCACGCGGCGAAGTTGGTGCCGATGCCGTTCTTGAATTCCCTATGTATGATGGGAGGCGATGACCCCTGCGTGGTTCCCGTCTCTCGGAGAGGAGCCAAAGAGCCCCAACACATTTCAGCATTACAATTGAAGAAAGGGGTGCGAAAAGGCGAACTGACATTCGTGGCTGCTATGAAGCTAGAGCCACTCAACGAAGAGGCCATTCAAGAACCTGCTGTGGTGGCGAACGTCCTGAAGGAGTTCAAAGACGTTATGCCACCCGAGTTGCCGAAGACTCTCCCACCACGCAGGGGCGTGGATCACAGTATCGAGCTGGAGCCAGGAGTCAAGCCTCCAGCGAGACCACCCTACCGCATGCCCCCGCCAGAGTTGGCAGAACTCAGGAAGCAGTTAGGCGAACTGCTAAGCGGTGGTCTCATCCGCAGCTCAAAAGCACCTTTCGGAGCTCCAGTTCTCTTTCAGAAGAAACAAGATGGGAGCCTCCGATTATGCGTCGACTACCGAGCCCTCAACAAAGTAACAGTGAAGAACAAGTATCCCATCCCGCTCATTGCGGACTTGTTCGATCAATTGGGCAAGGCGAAGTATTTCTCAAAACTCGACCTCCGGTCGGGGTATTGGCAGGTGCGCATTGCTGAAGGCGACGAAGCAAAGACTACTTGTGTGACCAGATATGGAGCGTTTGAGTTCTTGGTGATGCCTTTCGGCTTAACCAACGCTCCGGCCACATTCTGTACTCTCATGAACCAGCTATTCAAGGAGTATTTGGATAAGTTCGTGGTCGTCTACTTGGACGATATCGTCGTCTACAGCCAAACGCTCGAGGAGCACGTCAAGCACCTTCGGACGATTTTCAAGGTTCTCAGGGAGAACACGTTGTTCGTAAAAAGGGAGAAATGCTACTTTGCTCAGACTGAGATCCTATTCTTGGGGCATCGAATCGGTGATGGCTCCATTCGGATGGATAAGTCGAAGGTGCAAGCAGTTGCGGAATGGCGAACTCCAAAGAAGGTGCCAGAGTTGAGATCCTTCCTTGGTTTCGTCAACTACTATCGACGCTTCATCGCGGGATATTCGAAGCGGGCAACCCCACTGACGGAGTTGCTGAAGAAGGAGCAGCCTTGGAAGTGGTCTGACAGATGTGAGATAGCATTCCAAGATCTGAAGGCTGCTGTTCTGGAAGAACCAGTGCTCAAATTGCCAAACTATGGAGAGCCCTTTGAAGTCCATACAGATGCTTCGGACTTTGCTATTGGTGGAGTACTCATGCAAGAAGGTCATCCGGTGGCCTACGAGAGCCGCAAACTCAACGAGACCGAGAGGCGGTATCCAGTGCATGAGAAGGAGATGACAGCGGTGATCCACTGCCTACGAGTTTGGCGACACTACCTCCTCGGGTCGCGATTTGTGCTGAGGACAGACAACATCGCCCTGAGTTATTTCCAAACTCAGAAGAAGCTCTCCCCAAAGCAAGCACGGTGGCAGGACTTCCTGGCTGAATTTGATATGGCAATGGAATATAAGCCCGGGAAGGTGAATGTCGTGGCCGATGCGCTGAGTCGGAAGGTGGAGTGCGTGAATGCTGCACAACTGGAGGGCAGAGGCCAAACAAGTCAGTTACACTCCAACTTCCTTTCCCGAATCAGAGATGGACTGTATAGTGATCCCCATGCAGTTATCCTGATGCAGCTCATCAAAGAAGGCAAGGCACGACGATTTTGGGTCCAGGAGGGACTTGTTTACACAAAAGGGAATAGGGTTTATGTTCCCCGAGTGGACAATTTAAGGCATGAACTCTTAAAACAGTGTCACGATTCCCTTTGGGCTGGACATCCCGGCATTCACAGAACGTTGGCTCTCGTGGAGAGGGCCTTCTACTGGCCAAAGATGGGGATTGATGTGGAGTAGTATGTTCGAACATGCCTTACTTGTCAACAAGACAAGGTGGAGAAGCGGAAGCCGGTGGGACTTTTGGAGCCGTTACCCGTACCAGAAAGGCCATGGGAGAGCATTTCCTTAGACTTCATATCAAGCTTGCGACCTGTAGGGGGACTTGGATCGATACTTGTGGTGGTTGATCGGTTTTCAAAGTATGCAACTTTCATTGCTGCTCCCCTACACTGTTCAGCTGAAGAGGCGGCCAGACTGATGATGAAGGGTGTAGTGAAGTATTGGGGAGTCCCACACAATATCGTTAGTGATCGAGACGCTCGGTTCCTGGGACGTTTCTGGACCGAGCTATTCAAATTGTTGGGGTCAAAGTTATACTTCTCTACAAGCCTCCACCCCCAAACGGATGGTCAGACTGAAAGAATAAATTCGCTCTTAGAGCAGTATCTCCGGCACTATGTGAGTGCCAATCAACGAGATTGGGTGAAGCTGTTAGACATCGCCCAATTCTCCTACAACTTGCAGCGGAGCTCTGCATCCAACAAGAGCCCCTTCGAAATTATCACAGGACAACAACCGTCGACTCCGCACACTATGGCAATTGGGTATACTGGGAGTAGTCCATCAGCCTACCATTTCGCAAAGGAGTGGCATCGAAATGCCGATATTGCGCGAGCTTACTTGGAGAAGGCGGCAAAACGGATGAAGAAGTGGGCAGACTTGGGAAGGCGACCACAAGAGTTCATAGTTGGCGATTTGGTGTTGGTAAAGCTCCAACCAGCATCACTCCAATTCTTCAGGAAAAGAGTCCACAAAGGATTGGTGCGCAAGTATGAAGGGCCCTTCCCAATTATCAGCAGGGTAGGCAATGTTTCTTACAAGTTGCAGCTGCCGGCGTGGTTCAAAATTCACAACGTTCTTCACGCCAGCAACCTGAAGGCCTACCATTCGGATCCGCAAGATGCTTCTCGAAGTGTTCCAACTCGGCTACCTCCCATCACAGCCTCCTACGAGAAGCGAGTGGAAACCATTCTGGCGGATCGCAAGATAAAGCTACCCAACGGAGCGGAGCAGACAGAGTACTTGGTGAAGTGGCGAAAGCTTCCCCGAACTGAAGCCAGTTGGGAGCCTGAAGACGCCCTGCGACATGAAGAAGAAGTCATCAACAACTACCAACAAGCGTCGACGAGGGCGTCGACAGTTTAAGTGGGGGAGAATGTCACGAACGGTCGTCGCGCACCCGCAACAACTTCGTTCAACGAACCGTTCGTCGCTCACTCCCGCATGTACAGCTGCTTGGCAGCATGTTTTCTCATGGTTTTGGGTCATTTTGCTTGTAAATATGTAAGTTCGAACAAGCTGCAGCGTTGCAAAGCGACCGTTCACCGAACCGAGCAAAACAGCCCCAAAACAGCTCCGTTTTCGTGTGCCGCGGGAGGTGAGCGGAGAGCTGCCTCCGCTCACCAAAATGTCAGCCAGCTCAGACCCCAGGAACCCCCCGGGTGGCACATGGCTGGATGGGGCTTCGGTTATATACCGGGCGTTGAACACTCTTTCGCAAGTTCGCACGTGACCTTTACGGGAACTTGGTTTTGCGCCCGGGACCAGGTGAGCGGCTGTTTGTGGGCTTGCAGCTGTTCGTTCATCCTTGAAAGCCTTGTTTTTCTCCCTCTCCCTCTTTTCTCTTGTGCACACAAGGTGTTCGACGAATTGCTTGTAAAGCTTTCCTTTTCGCGAGACTTCGGGACTTGTCCGTTGCTCGTTCTTTCGATCTAACTCTCGTTCTCTTTTACAGGTCCTTCGGGACCTGCGAGAGGTTACAAAGTGGGCTGATCCTTGCGGAGCAAGATCGCAAGGGCGAAGCGCGACTTAGGCAACGCAAGCTAAGTTCGCGTCTTTGGCCGCAAGGGTGCCGCACGCCTTAGGCAATTCCAGCTAAGGTCGTGACAAAGCGTCGACGAGGGCGTCGACAGTTTAAGCGGGGGAGAATGTCACGAACGGTCGTCGCGCACCTGCAACAATTTCGTTCAACGACCGTTCGTCGCTTTTTCATGCTTGTACAGAGACATGGCAGTATGTTTTGTCTTGGTTTTGTGTGTTTTTGCTTGGAAAATGTAAGCAATGACAGTTCGCAGCACTGTAGTGTGATCGCTCGCCTCGCCCGGCCGAATTGCCCCAAAATGGCTCCGTTTTCGCGTGCCACAACTTGTTTTCTGCACGTCGCAACTGCACGGGAAACGTCAGCCATCTTAGCACCCTGGAACCCCCCGGGTGGCACAGGGCTGGATGGGACTTCGGTATATTGTCGAGCGTTGAACAATCTTCACCAGTTCGCACGTTAACTTGACGGGAACTTGCCTTCGCGCCCAGCACCCGATGAGCAGTTGTTTGTGGACTTGCAATTGTTCGTTCTGCCTTCTAAAGTCCTTGTTTTCTCCTTCCTCTCTTTTCTCTCTTGCACTCAAGGTGCTTGCTGAATTGCTTGTAAAGCTTCCCTCTTCGCGAGACGTCCGGACTTGTCCGTTGCTCGTTTTCAATCTAATCAACTTTCTGTTTTACAGGTCCTTCGGGACCTATACGAGTTTGCAACTAGGTTGAACCTTTGCGGACGCATATGTCACAAGGGTGCCTCATGACTTAGGTAATCCCAGCTAAGTCGGAGGAGTTGGCGCAAGGGTGCTTTATGACTTAGGCAACTTCAGCTAAGTTCGTGACTTTGCCGCGAGGGTGCCTCACAACTTAGGCAATTCCAACTAAGTCCGTGACAATATGTTGGCTCTGTCAGCACAACTTTGACATGACACATCGCCATCCATTTTTGACATGGTATGTTGTTACCAAGCCAAACTGTGCTGATTGGCACAAAGTAGTTGTTATGGGGTGCACTATCTACATTGGACCTAGTCTGACTTGATTTCTATGATGACTGGTGATTCATAAAATGATAAAATCTTGAATTGGGTTCCAGTTCAGGTTTGAATACAGCTGGAATTTTAAATCATGATCTTGTATATCTTATCTATGTTAATGTTGTTTCCTTAATGCAAGTATCCTTGGGTCAAGGGTAAATAAAAAATTGTTTATAATTTTTAAGGCAAAGCATCTAAGTTAGAAACAATAATCAAAGCTTCTGTTTATACAATTTGCAAAGAATGTGAAAAATGAAACGTTTGTATCTGCTCAAGGTAGTAGACAAGTTGTACAATTTTTGCATTGTTCTTTTGCTTATGATAATATTCAGTAGTTATGTTTTCTTCTCCTTTGGTTTTGACACTTTACGTCGAACTTTCTGCAGATAGAATATCCTGAAATTGAAGATAACACTAAGCCAAGGCACAGGTTTATGTCATCCTTTGAGCAGGCAAGTGCTGACATATGTTGTTAGATTTAGATCTATATTTTGCTTTGTATGGTTGTAAAGTATTTATGCTTTCCTTTTTCTTGCCCTTTTTTTTTATTGTGCTTCTCTCTTTGCATCTTGATTCAGTTCACTTTTTTTTGGCAAAAATAATTTAGGCTCATTGATTTTGACAGAGGATCGAAGCATGTGATAAGCGATTCCAGTATCTTTTATTTGGAGCTGACCCATATGAAATCATTGCCTTCAAGGTGCATCCTGTAACTAGTTTCTGCTCATGATCTTTGTTCTTTTATCTTTAACTTATTTTCTCTTTGCAGGTTCCCAGTACAGAAATCGATAAATCAACACCAAAGTTCTTTTCACACTGGGATCCAGATTTAAAAATGTTCACGGTTAGATTAACAGTCTGATTTCCTTTCAACTTAGTTCTTGTTTCTCTGCTTGCATTTGCTCTGATCCAATGATCATAAAGGAGTAATGTCCAACTGGACTCCATCAACAGCTGCAACTATATTTCAAGATCAAACCACCAGAAGCTAATAAACCACTGGCTGCACCGGCTCCTGCCTCCAATGGTTCTGCTACAGCTCCTGGTGTTCCTCCAAGGCCATTGCCACCTCCACCTCAAGCACCACCACCACCACCACCTCAAGCACCTCCACCTTCTGCTCCACCTCCGGTCATGAATCCTCCTAGGCCTCCACCACCTGCACCAACTATGGTGGGCTCACAACCTCCCCCTCCGCCACCAGTGGCAAATGGTCCTCCCCGGCCAGTACCACCACCACCTATGGGTGGCAGTGCGATGGCAAACTTCACACCAGGTGTTCAAGCTCCTCGACCACCAATGCAAGGTTTCGCTGGACAGCCAATGCAAGGCCAAGTTTCGCACCCTCCACTACCACCTCCTAACATGGGCCACTGATCTCTCTTCTTGGTTATCAGTGTAATTGTATGAATTCTACCGCAGTCTTCTCGGAAGCCTGTAATGGGTTTATCTGGACAGATGCTCAGTGGACCGGTGACTGTCATAATACTTGCTAGTAGTAGCATAAGTAGTGTTGTTTTCATTGTGTTTTACAAACCAAGAATTTCAGAACGGACCAGAGATGATTCTATAGGCTGTGGTAGGTGAACTTGCTGATTCCTCCGAACCACCTCGAAGTATGTAAGATTGGGGTAAGAATTTGATGTTCGACTCAAGTTTCTGTTAAATGGTTGAATTGGTTCGGTTTATGGCATAATATAAATCGTAAATCAAAGGGATAATTTTTAAAATCTAAAATATCAGCTAAATGATGGTTCCTAGATTCACTTTACCCAGTATTGAGTATTAAAATTTTTGTTTGATAAAGCTTTGATGATGTCAGCAAACCAGATTTGATAGCCCATAAAATCCATTCTGTTAATGGTCCCCCCAGAAAAATTGCAACTCGATGTGACGTCCAGAATGGATGGACTGCTCAAGTGTGGGACAGTTCCAATTTCATGTTTCAGAGATTCACATAGATTGAAGCTTAACTTTTTCTCTTGACTATTGATCGATGATCTTATCAGAGGGCCATCAACACCGTCCACAGACAAGTTTATTGAATCAAATACATCAATTTGTTGCGGACTACCTTTGCTCAATTTACATCAAGAGCTGGTCCCGAATCAAACTATCCAATTCAAAGTGGAAAGTAGTGAATTAACATAACGAAACTCCCATTGTCTAACGACGCCGAGGAAACTCTTACTTCGGATTGCAATGGCTTGAATGACGGAATTTCGGGAATCGGGAATCGGGAATTGTTATAACGGTGACTATATGCTGGGGTTTCGATGAGCGTCAACCGCCTCCTGTTTTATTATTTGAGGCCGCGATACACAACGTATCGCGCTGCCTTTTAGATCTCACAAGAAAGCAAATTAAAGACGACCCACCCATCCACCGACGCATCGTTCTTCTTTCTTGTTACTGGGGGAGACACAGCAACCTCGGCCTTCGTCCCTATAAATACATCCACCCCTCCAACTCCCCTCCCCCTTCGCCTATACTTGCCGCCCCCTTTGTGCCGATCGGCGATCTTGCTCTGTGCTTTGTGTCGTGGAAGGAGGATGGCCACGGCCAGGGCGAGCTCCGGCCTCGCTTACCCCGAGAGATTCTACGTGGCCGCCTCCTACGCCGGTTTCGGCGGGTCTCCCGGCTCCTCCGCCCCTGCAGGCGGCGTTTCTAGGTTTCAGAACGACGTCGCTCTCTTGCTCTACGCTCTGTACCAGCAGGTGAGTTCCGCTATTATTGTTCCTTAATGGGACGTCTTGTTGATCCGCACGTCTTCCTTGTTGGTCTAATAGCTTCTTGGCATTCCTTCATTCGGGATGGCTCGAATCTGCTCCCTTTGCTCGATCGTTCCATTTGTTAGTCGTATGCTTCGTGATCTCGCTAGATCGGTGGTCGGGAGTTGAAGCTTAAACCGATCATGCAAACTTTCTTTGGATGCAAATCAGGCCAATGTTATCTCTACGTATCTTTGAACTTAGATGTCTATTTGGTTTTTGCTTGTATGTTGGATCTATGTTGATCATGAAGCGAAATGCTGTTCGGTTTCCAAAGTCAATAAGCGAATACTTTCTTCTTTAATACATTGTTCGAATTTGATTCATGACCGCAGGCAACTGTTGGAGCTTGCACTGTTCCAAAACCTAGAGCCTGGAATCCCGTGGAGCAGAGCAAATGGACAAGGTTGGTTTTGCATGATTGTTCTGTCTAAATATGTATTAGGGAAAAGTTGCTATACTTAGTTTTCGACCTGTAAGGTCACTGGTCGTTAAGATTTCAATAAAAAAATGAAGCTTTCCTCTGGTTAGATGTTACACTATCATACCTGTTGAACATCTACTTCTCTAGTTCTCTAGTTCTTTATATCCCATCTTATGTTAACATCTGGAGTGGTCAAAATCTTGTTCTCTAGTTCCATGATTAAAGATTGTTCTGAATTATTTGAAGGTTGAAATGATATCCTACATGGCCAAGCCAGAAGTATTTTTGATGTTTTTTCCTTGTTATGCCACTAAATATCCTAGTATTTCAAAGCAGTGCTAGCAATTAAGTAGAGTGGAACTCACACTGTGAGGACCAGGCAAAGGCAAATATCTTTCAGCAATAGATATTGAGTATTGGGTATGTCACATATTAGTCGTTCAATTTATGAAGTAGGCCTTATGGTTGACTTTAAATAAATATATTAAAATAGAGAAGTGGTCATTTTGAAAGCTAGTACACGTGAGATTTGCAATACTTTATCTGTACTTTCTGGACAAGGTGGTCTACTCTTTTATTATTTATCTCATCCTTTTTGGTATTTACCTTTTTTCTGCTTTTTGGTCATGTATTTTTAAAAGTTAATGTATGAAAAATAACATATTCTGGTTTATTGAAACTAACAGTAGGTTCTTAGTCATTGTAATCATGCCATGGTTTGAAGTCATCTGATAGGTTTTGTACCAGTTTTTTAGGAACAAACGAGGTTATACAGTCCAAGTTGTAGATGGCAGGTTCCCATGCATAACAAGATTTAACATGATTGGCATTTTAAGAGTCAAGACAAATGCTGATTTAGTTTTGATGCTCAAAGTGTATACAGATATTACATAAAAGTTGAGTGTTCTCTTGACTATGGTACTGTATGAATATGTTTGACATAAATATAACATAGATTTAGTTTTGTACATCATGTTGTTTCTTGTAGTAATGCTTAATTTATGAATTTTTTTTAAATTTTCCATTCATATAATTATTTTGATCATTATGTTTCCAGTTTTTCAAAAATTTTGGACTGTTTTTTTTTTTCAAATCAATAAAAAAAGATTACCATCACAAATTGTTCCATTTCATTTCAATTGGTTGTTTCTTACACAATGTGAAATTTCATTAAGTTACTCCTAGGCTCTAGATATTTTCGATTAACATTCTCTCTAGATATTTCTCACTAATCAGGTGTCTCCTCAGAATAAATTATCTTACAAAATAGTCAGAAAATTAGGATGGACATTTTACTATTAGAATTTGCATGTGATGGTTCTTCTTCACTATTCCAGCTGAATGATAACCTTCTGATGTCGTAATTGAAAGATCTGTGTTCTTTTCTTTATCTTGAATATCTTGGACTAATGACTTTTCTGCTTACAGTTGGCATGGACTTGGAAACATGGCTTCGACAGAAGCAATGCGTCTCTTTGTGAAAATTTTGGAGGTACATACATGCCTCAGTTTTTCTGCCGTTTTACAGCGGTAAAATGATAATTTTTTCTCTCATCTAGGAGGAGGATCCTGCTTGGTATTCCAAGGCTCCTGAATTGACAGCAGAACCTATTATTAATGTTGAAACACTTGTAAGTATATCAATGAAATGTATCTTGTTTCTTAAAAATTACAGGTCAGTCATACATGTATTGTTAACAACCTAAGGATCTTTTGGCATGTGCGGTATTTGTATATTTCATGTTAATCATCAACTGTTAACCAGACATCTTGAATGGTTCTCACATAAGCTTCAGAACTAAATTGGTAAGATTGATTTTGCAACAAAAATTATTTAAAGAAGGTCATGGATGTACATATCAAATATTTTGGTTGAACTACAAAGTACTGAGAGAATGTTCAGATCCCAAGACTTTACCAAGGTTTTTAAGATAGGTGAAGTGAGATGATAGGTTTTGGGTGCAAAATAAGTCAAACTGGAGTTGAAATTGGATGAGAAAACCCAGGTTATCAAATAAAAAACCATTACAATTCATTTCTATTTGCCATATAACGGGATGTCAGGGATGATTTGGTTAATGTACTTGTTCTTTTGCAAAGTCATGGTTCAATGTAATCCATTTTTTTTTCTATTTGACAGAGATTATAGTCATTATTTGTTATGTAATATTTCTGCTGATTGAGCACATTTACTTCTAGTTATTATTTCATTCTAATTTTTTCTTTGCCAAGCGAAGCATCATTCAAATAACTACTGTGGTTTATTTATGCTTGCTAAATATCTCTTCTCTGTCTTATTATATGAGTCATTGTTATGCATGCTTATCCTGTTAACTTATCCCCTTAGAAAACAGAACTGGAGCCAGCTGCTGCATCAGCTTCAGGAAATGGAGATTCCTTACCCAAGACTAAAACTGTTTCCGCAGAAAATGGTCTTCTGTTGGAGACACAGGACAAGGATGTAATAACAGAGGGTATTGGCTCAGTTGGTATTTATGACCAATGGGTTGCACCTTCAGTATCTGGACAACGCCCTAAGTCTCGTTATGCGGTCTTCAATCCATTCTTTAATTTAATTTGGAGCACAAAATTTTATTTTTTCTCATAAGCAACTAAACTGACTGTCATTTGTTTACAGCATGGAGCAGCTGTTCTGCGAGGAAAAATGTATATTTTTGGTGGAAATCACAATGGCCGTTACCTTAATGATATCCAGGTATTTGATAAAATTTATGTATGATATGAGTGATTTGTGTTTAACTTTGATTAGTACATCGCAAAATTATTTCTGGGTGTATTTTCCTTGTGATCCACATGCTGGTTAAATTGAAATGCGGCTAAATGAAAAGCTTTTCCAATTTTGTACAATTATAATATCTATTATAATCTTCTTTAAAAAATAATTTATATCCATTACTTAGAACTTATTACTAGCAAGTAAGTGTGTTTAAGCTTTCCTTGTTTTTCACTATTCTTTCTCTTGATTATAATGATTAAATCTAATTCTGATTGCTATGAACATTTTTAATTACTGAAGGTTCTGGACCTGAAAAAGTTGACATGGTCAAGGATAGAAGCCAGAGAATTATCAGGGTCCTTGGATTCTTCAGCCATTGCTTCGGTTTCTCCCTGTGCTGGCCATTCCCTGGTAATCTTGAGTAGTTATTTATATTGAAACATTTGCAGTCACTAAAAATGGTAGATATCTGAAAGAATATGTAATGGAAATTTCCACGGTTACTTATCAATAATTGCAGATTCCCTGGGGAAACAAAATTTTATCTATTGCTGGGCACACAAAGGATCCATCTGAGATGATTTCAGGTTCATATCAACTAACTATTCTGCCTTATTTCATTTTCACTAACTTTCCTCACTTTTTTCCTCCACCTGAAGTGAGTGTGTTGTTTCTAATTTTGTGCTAGTGAAGGAATTTGATCCGCAAACCTGTCTATGGTCGAATTTAAAGACATATGGGAAATCACCGGTAAATTTTATTTGATTTGTGTTTCAGAATATATGTTTAACCATTAGATCATGAAGCTTTTTCATGTCCTATTTTCCTTGAAATTGATATATGCTTTGTAATTTGAACTTTTAATACTAGTAATCAGATTGTTGTCATGGACTTAACTGGATTTGTCTAAGTTGTATGACATTCTTGCATATCCGTTCGCAAAGAGTTAGCTTGCTCGTAACCTCTTAGGATCCCCTAAGGATCTGCAAAAAAGAAGACGGGTTAGAAGAATAATTATACTCGGGATCCCACAAGTAGACATTCTAGTAGGCATTTGATAGACAATGCAACATACAAATATAGACTTCGTAAGATCTAAATGATCGCATGACAAGGGGTCGAAGGCAGTCCACCACGGCTAAGAAGTCCCTATATGACATTATTGTGAAACAAGACAATAAACCATCCTTGGACAGTACACCAATGGTCCATCCAACCTTGTGCCATCCAAGTAGCTCTAATGTGCTAAAATAGCTAACATTTTGTACTGCTTTGTACACCCAGAATACACTTAAAATGGTTGCTTGGATGATCTATTTTTGGGCAATTTTGCCTCTGCGTGATGATCCCCTCAAACCCTGCGTATACAAGCCTGAACCGATACAAAAGTCAACCAACATAAAGCTACCAAATCTACTACAAGCCCCGACATGCTGTCCAAAACATAAACAAAATCGAAAAATATGGACACATAGAAATATTATATCGAACACCTTGTACACAGATTTGTTTGTGATATTACAGTACAAGGCAAGTATTTAAATGACTTCAGTTCAAGGAACAAACAATTGTTTTCCATGGAATATGTCAACATGATCTCTTCCTTTCAATTCAGCAGCTATTTAGTTTGTAAAAAGTTGCAACCTGTTACAAACTATATGATAATATGTTTTCTTTTGTTATTTTGCACAGTTTGGGGATACAGAATAGAAGTTTGATAAAATGGGGTTGGACATGCTAAGAAATTTATTTTTATTGCTTACAATTATTGGTGTTGCCATCTGAATATCCAGTCTTAATGAAGCCCAGTGATTATTGTCTAGAACTCAATGATCTTCCTTCTTCAGATTTCCCGTGGAGGCCAATCAGTTACACTTGTTGGAAACACATTAGTTATGTTTGGTGGTGAAGATGCTAAGAGATCTCTTCTGAATGACTTGCACATACTTGACTTGGAAACTATGACTTGGGATGATATTGATGCTATGTAAGAGTTAGTTATTATTATTATTATTTTTGAACATTCAGCTAATTTTTCTTTCGATGAGAAAGTTTGCTATGAGTTTTGATTTAAGTACTTGTGAAATATATCATTCAAGGGCCCTGACAATTTGAAAGTTTGCTACGAGTTTTGCTTTATATACTGTGAAACGTATCATTTAGTGGCCTGACAATTTGTCACATGTCGACCCATGATCAATGCACATGTAGTGCTGTTATTGTTAGTTGCTCATGTGATAAGTTGAAAGGAGAGAACATAAGTTTTTTTCTCTACAGACTAGCTTTATCTTTGTCAATTTAATGCATACTATGTCTATGAATAACTTCTTTTATGGGTACATTGGCTGTTCAACTTATGCACTTCTTTGATGTTATAGTTATTAATTTAAATGCCGTTGTCTGCAAATATTTTTTTTAAAATAATTTCAGTAATTAGTAAAAGCTACTTGGGGGATTTTTGTTCCCACAGGATTAGGCAACAAGACTTATCACATATGACATTAAAATGTTCAGAAATGAGGAGCGTATATGCAAATATGATAGCATATTTTTTTGTTCAATTAAATTGTTATTGGTAAAAGTGATTGATGACATATGATGCAACTAAAATATTTATCTCATTATTCATTCTTTCTTCATTGTGTTTTAGAGGCATACCTCCTTCTCCAAGATCTGATCATGCTGCTGCTTGCCATGCTGACCGGTATCTTTTGATTTTTGGTGGTGGGTCTCATGCCACATGCTTTAATGATCTGCATGTTCTTGATTTGCAGACTGTAAGCACTACTCCACTTTTAGATGCCTGACAGAAGGTGGTGGATTAAATTCTTTGATAAGACTTATTCTTCAACTTAACCTTTTCAGATGGAATGGTCAAAACCAAAGCAGCAGGGTGTAAATCCAGGCCCACGAGCTGGCCATGCAGGCATAACAGTTGGGGACAACTGGTTCATTGCTGGTGGTGGTAATAATAAGAATGGTACGTTTGTGAAGCAATTTTTTCTTTATGTGTGTGTGAAAAAGACCATTCCTAAAGTTATATTTTACACACTGTTTCATTGCCCTAACCAGACTTGTCTACGGCTGTCCATTTGAATTGAAAAAACCGAAGAACTGAACTGCATCATGGTGATTGGCCTAAATTATGGTTTCTGACAATGCTTCAGTCAATTTCAATTTTTTAAGTGAGAAACCAAAGCTGTTTGGTTTGGTCTTTTGTTCAGTGTGCAGCATAGATCAAATAAACAGGAACCAAAATGAATACTCCTATTAAACTCAACTATTTATCTAATTTTATGTTAATACCTTTAGATTTGACTAGACTGGTGGTTTACTGTCAAGGCTACTCAACCCCTAAATAAGCCTACAACTTTTTATCTTTATCACAAATCAAGTCTATCCAGGATAACTTGCAACTGTTGAAAGCCATGTACATGTATCAAGGCTATGTGATGAGTGATTTGAAACACTTGGTAAGGTTTGCCAATGGCCAAAAGCAGTGGGTTCTCATGGTTCCCTAGGATCGAGATCTATCCTCTTCATACTTCGACAGCTTTGATCAAGTGCCCCTTAGACGTCCACTTGTTGTTGCTTTTCATATCCACAGGCATTTATTATCTTTATTAACTTTGTAATACTGATGAAGTTGATATACTATTATAATGTAACTTTTTATCGATATTTTTGTAAATGATGCAGTAGTTTTATACTGGCTTTTGGAACGGAACAATTTATGATCTCTGTTAACTTTCGTTGTTCATATTCCTAATTTCATGTGGAACTTCTACCTATGTTTTCAGGTGTCTCTGAAACTCTTGTCCTGAACATGGCCACATTAGTCTGGTCAGTTGTTATGACAGTTCAAGGGCGTGTGCCTCTTGCTAGTGAGGTACACAAACTGTCTAGTTAGTGACTTTTACATGTTATTTGTACTATGTGCTTGACTGTGAAATTCATTTTCTAAGCCAAGAAAGAAATTGCTTTTGATAGATGCTAAGAAATTAGTATCATAATCTGTGCAATGCTGCTGTGGTAATTTTTATCTTTTGTGGTATAATAAGTTGTAACTTAATACTTCCTATGAACATATTATGTGGAGAAGTATAAGCCATGCAAATTTTCTTTATTGATTGCTTACATCTAGGACTTTGTGGAATTGATAACTTTCTGGAGTATACTAGGAAACTGCAAGCATATTCTTTTTTGTCTCTTCTGACACACTGTATGAACCATGGTTTGCAGTACCGGTCCGTACCGCCCGACTTCCGGTACGCGGACCATATGTTACCGTTCCGACACTGTAGCACTGTAGCACTGTAGCAGTGCTCGGCACGCCTGAATATACCGCTCGGTACACCTGGGTGTACCGAGCGGTATACCGTACCGTACCGGTACCGAGCCCAGGTCGAAACTCCGGTACGATACGGTATTGCGAACCTTGGTATGAACTACATTTTGATAAGGTGTATGTATCTATTAGCAAAGTTGACATTTGTAAGTAGCTATCAGTTATTAGAACAGTTCTAGAAACTTTTTGTTTAACAAAACATGGTACTGCTTATCTTGTTGTAACATTGCAGGGTACCAAACATTGGTTATTTAATTGCTAATGAAAGTCAGAAACCTGTGAAAATGTAAGCTAAACAAAGTTATCAATTAGCATCAGATCATGGATGACAGGAAATGTGCCATTGTTCTTTTTAGAACTTCAATAGAAAAAAAAGGCTTACTAGGGTAAATGATTGTTGTATTGAATGGTTCTGCATACAAACTTACCATTATTGAGAGTTATCTTTTGTTAGGGACTCAGCTTGGTGACAAGCACCCACAAGGGAGAAGATTTTCTTGTTTCATTTGGAGGTTATAATGGGCGTTATAGCAATGAGGTGAACAGTAAATTAGTATCTTTTATATTTGTTTTGTTATATTGTAATTCTGATCACATGATATTTCTTGGTTGGCTAGGTTTATGTCCTCAAGCCAAGCCATGTATCAGATTTACAGTCAAGGATAATAGATGGTCCTGTGTCAGACACTATTGCTGCAATGCTTCCTACAACAGATGCTAGTAGGGATATGGAACCTGAGATTGAACCAGCTCAAGATAAAAAGATTAAAGAAATTGTGATGGAGAATGGTGATTCAGAGCCTCTGGTAATGTTAACATGATAAATTGCTACTTTAGTAATTAAACTTTTCAGTTGCTCAGTATCAACTTAATGCATAATAAGTGAAATCAGTTGCAAAATGATACAGGTAGAAGTTTCTTTGATGTCTATATTCATGCGTTATTAAATTCTTCAATTAAAAAGCTTGCAAAGCTAAATTTGTGACAATTCAATATGTAAACTTTTTACATGAAATCTTGTTATGACTTAAAAAACATGAAGGTATTTAGAATTGTGAATTGAGTTATTATTCTCTTCTATATGTTTTTTTTCCAAAACATAGTTGTTTTATGACCTTGATTTTACCTAAAATTTTCAGAATATCAGAAATGAGGTTACAATAAGACTTGTGGAAGCCCTGAAGGCAGAGAAAGGGGAGTTAGAAGGAACACTTAACAAGGAACAATTACAAATGCTCCACCTTAAGCAAGAGTTCAATGATGCTGAGTCTAGGAATATTGAACTAACAAAGGCAAGCTTCATGTCTGTTTTACTCCTCTGTAAAAGTACGGATTTATTTTTATTAAATAAATAAACTTCTTATTTATTAACAATACAGGAACTTCAGTCAGTTCGTGGTCAGCTTGCTGCTGAACAGTCCAGGTGTTTTAAACTTGAGGTATGCCCTCATAGAAACAAATTTACAGATCAGTTTGGATGTTTTGATTGTTGCTGTTTATATACAAATTATAGAAATCTCATGATAGATTTTAGCAGTAAATCACATCTAGAATTGATATGTGCTTGGATATCTTGATATCCTAAAACTCAAGTGGTATCAACTTTAAAGGAACATGTTCAAAGTCCAGATGGAACATACAGTAACTATGTTGATGATGCATCTTCAAATGCTTGTGGTGTTAAGCAAGAACATGATGATTTCCTAACTTGCATCAAGCTATCATGGTACGATATGGGAACCATCACCATGTAGAATTTTTTGTGAATGTTATAAATTAGGGATCTAAATTTTGTGTTATTGTACTTGCATTCATGTTTTAGGAAAAAAAAAAAATTAGAATACTGAATTTGATCTAGAAATCATACTGAATTTGATCTAGAAATCATATTATCTTCTGCTGGCTGATAGCGACTGAATAAGCTGCAGTTCTTATTTTTAGACAGGCATTTACATTTAGAGTAGTGGGTTTTTATCTTTTAGTTGTGGGTTTATTTAGTTTGCTTAAACCAGTGGACCAGTGAGTAGAATGGGCATCTTGACTGCCAGGGTAACAAGAAGGCTAATGTATTTAATCCTACTCCCACATGCAACTAATTCGGGAAAAATAAACTAAATTAGGACTAATTATTTAAATATTTGCAACTAATTTGGGAAGAGTCAATTAAATTTCTTCCAACTAGAAATTGTTCAAAATTTCTTCCATTTATATGAAATAAATTGTTGTGTGCAGTCTCTACTACATATATGTTTGTTTGTTTGTTTGTCTGTTTCTTTTTTTGCATTCATTTAGGGGGTATCTATACCTGACAGGTGGACATTGTGGAGCTACGACAGAAGTTACAAGCAATGGAAACGTTAGAGAAGGAAGTGGAGCTGCTTCGGAGGCAGAAGGCTACTTCGGAACAGGCAGCTTTGAGCACTCATCAGAGGCAGAGTTCTGGTGGGGTGTGGGGTTGGCTTGCTGGGAGCGCACCCGACCAGTCTGGCCCTTAATGGGCTTTGAGCGGCTCAGTGGACCAGTGTTGAGGTAATTACAATAATTGATGAAATTTTAGTGTAATTCTCATGCTTGGGCAAGTGCCTTTCCAAGGTCCGGTATATACTACATTTTCCTGCATTCCCTTTTATTTTGTTTACTTTTTTTGTTTAGTTTTCCTGCACCAGATACGAGTGTTTATTTTATTTTATTTTTTGAACTCAAGTAGTTCGAATATGGTGAACTAATTAGTTAGTACCGCAGGAGGTGTGGGATGGTGGATTTAGTTGAAGTGAGTTTTAGATTTTTGTTTTTGGCTTCTATATTATGTCGATGGCGGAAAGAGTCCTGTTTGTTTCTCTACTGTTCAAATAGTGACCGTGAACCGGAAAGGAACCTTAATGATATATAACTTGGGGGTGGTAAATGGAGAGAGAATATTCGTTGTATTCACGAAACAAGAGGTTGGTTAGGGGTTCTTGATTCTTTGGACGAACACAAAAAAGACAGCTAATGTGGCTACGACAATCATGAATAGTCAGTACTAAGAAATTTTGTAGCGCCAACGCACGCTATCTTCGACAAGTCAAATGTGTTCGTGGAGTGACGAAGACGAACGCCATAGTTTTTGGTGTTGGGTTTAGTCGCCATAAACAAGCTCATAATTATTTCCCACTACAAACACCAATCCTTTCTCACCCGGATGATGCATTTGTTGGCTGCTAAGCGTAATGGCAACCAATAAAATAATCAACATCTGTTGGAGGTTCTAATTGACACGGAAATCTTCATGCAGTGCAGTTTTCAACACATTGTGAAAATTGTTCTCCATGCTTTATTTTTGTATCTAAGTTGTGTTGGGGAAGGATCTCGATACCACATAAACAATAAAACATAAAAAGTCTATAATGTAAAATTTAAGTGGTTTTGCACTCGCACTATTTATGCTCAAAATTAAGTTTCCTTGAGATAACCTTAACTAAAATTTTAATTTTTTTTTTGTATGTTCTTTGTAAAGAATTTCTTAACTAAAATATAAATTTTCTTATAAATAAAATATTCTTCCCCATCTATAAAATAGCCAAGTCATAATTTTTAAAAAAAATTTCTCTATAAGTATTTTCTTCTTTATGTCCTTTTGTCTTCTAAGCACACTAGATTTAATCCAACAATTGTTGTCAATCCCAACAACTATAATAACATTCTCATCAAAAATAATGAAAATTTATTTCATCAGCATCCTTATATGTTCGAGCACTCTTACGTGATTCAAATTCTGCAGCATGGAAGAGGATTGAGAGTGCTAACAAAGGGAGAGCTTCCTAAGAAACAGTCTTCCATTTGAAAAATACAAACAGAAGAAATAGATTAGAAGCTAGTGGGCATCAACGAGTAGCCCTTTGCCATGCACCCTCAGAGTTTAGGGAATACCTCCAATAACATCTGCCACATATCTTATTATTACTCATTGTAAAAATATGTCGAATGAGGTTATAAACTCTTAAAACTTAGGTTAAATGAATTTGATATATCATCAATTTAACTTTTGGTGTCAATATGTATGGTATATCATCATCATATTAATATTATAAAAGTTTGAACCGTCAACCTTTCATGAGTCTGATGCATAGTCATGGAACAAATATTACAGATATGATGACCTAATTTTGTGGTTGTGTCATCACATCTTTCTATTTGTGTATGTTACAGTCAAGCATTATGGACCTTTGAAGTATATAAAACAACAGTACAAGCTACATCGATCATGCATAGCTCAAAGTGTTTGATCTCGGCATTTTGTGCAGGTTGTATCTATGGTATATCCGTAGAATATATTAGACACAATGGTTGTTAGTTAACCACCATAGCAGTATTCTTGTCCGTCCCGTCAAGCACTCAGGCTTACGCTTTTTCAGTAGTAGTTTCAGAGTTCATGGTTTGATCAATAGTATCGATCATATTAACACATACCAATTCCAAATGTAAGAACTGCTGCTGGCGATGATGCCACTGCTTATTTTTCCTCCTCTTCTAATGCTTCCTTGTAAAAACTTTTAATTGGAGACCTTTTATATGTTGCCTTCACACCAAATCTTATCCTAGCTGATGTGAGCATGCATGACATGGTGTTCGAAGCGTCTCGAGGGATTTGAAATATGCAGATTGCATGCAAATATTATTCTATTATTTGCTTGTTTCTGCCCTTTCTATTGCGAGAAGTGGACACATAACAAGCACATGGAGATGCCAAAGGAATTCCTTTTCTTCCTCTTCCTCGCAGCCCTCATGCTTGCCTCGATCGCATCGGAGGAGAGAGCGGGAATCAGCTACCACTGGGTTGGGTTCCTCCCCTCTCTGGTTGCCATGGAATCGTCGCAGAGTGCCTTTCCCGTAGCGAATTCGAGCTACAATAGGAGACGAGCCGCCACATCCTGGCTACCTCCAACTACATCAGCTACAATGCCCTCTACCGCCACATCCTATTACAACTGCCACCCCGGCGCTCGGGCCAATCCCTTCTCGCACAGTTACTCCGTCGTTACCCAATGTTAGTGTTAACGTGACGTGAGCTCTGTAATCCTCTTTCCATCTAGTAATGGGTTAATTATATATTACCCGATGTAATTAGTTATATTTAGCCTTCCGATCTAGTAATGGGCCAATCCCTTCTCCCACAACTACTCTTTTGCTTCTTAAAACCCTATGTAATTAGTTATCTTTAATTATATATTAATCTATCGTTATATTTATAAAAAAAAATATTTAACCTCGATTTTTGTTATGCCGTTTACCACTAAACACGTGTTGACTCTGCCTCACTTCGGTTTACCACTTAGTACATGTAATATTTTCGTCAACAGAGTTGATGATGTGAGGAGAAATAAGATTGAATAATATTTCACTTTCGTAAGTATAGGAATCTCAATATAATTTTGAAAGTGTAGGGATCGAGATACTAAAGATAACTAATTACCAATGATAATTTATAATTAGCCTTTTAAAAATGTAGAGTTTTATGAAGCAAAGGATTAATTTTGTGAGTTTCAGACGTTTTCATTTGAGATTTATTTGAATCGATGGGGCTAATTACATATTACCCTTGTAATTAGCTACCTTTAACGATTCCTATACTTTTAAAAGTTACACTGAGATTCCTATATTTACGAAAGTAAAATATTGAATCCTGTTTCTTCTCTCGTTGTTGAATTTATTGACAAAAATATAGTATAAAAAAATTATGCTAAAATAGGGTTAAAAAGATAATTTCATAATTTTATTTTTAATTATCCAAAGGAAAAAAATCTGGAGAGAGAGGGCTTTTGTTGAGAAACGAAGTGAGGTAGTGCTATTCAATTACTCTGCCTTTTCTCTTTATATTTTCAGAGGTTTTATTGAAAAGTGAAGCACTCGGTAGAAAGGATCTCTCTCTTATGACCCCGTCTTCTCGATTACTATTTTTACAAAAGTTATAGAAAGAAAAACTAATATTGATGAAAATAGCACTACGAAATTATCTTTTTAGTCCTCTTTTGGTACCATTTTTTAT